>NC_079298.1:595705-921763 GCF_023638135.1 Falco biarmicus | reverse complement strand
AAGGTAAGAGAAACTATGATGTTGTTACTAGTCCTGAGCATCTGAAATAGGACATGTTTAAGGTGCTTCACAGGTGATGAATAATTTGAGGAGCATCATCCACTGGCCCAAAGAATCCTGAGGCCCAGTGATAGGGTGCGTACCTCAAGACCCTTCCCTTTTTCTTGCTTCCTCCTATACAATTTTTTTTTTCTTTTTTCTCTCCTGCAATAAAGGCTCTTTGGTATTGGCCAAATAGCTTTTGAAGTAAATTCATGAAAGGAACTGGCTATCACCTAAAACAGAATAGGTTAGCTAACTGGCAGCTCTTAGGCCTTCTTTCCTTCATGACTATGATGCTGCATGTATCTTATTGTAGGAATAAGTATTAAAATGATTTCACAGAGCATTAGCTGCTTCTGTGTCCCTTTGAGAAGATGAATTGTGTTTCAAATGACTGAACTCAAATTCTGGCTAATATTGCTAGTACGTTAGCTCCGTGCATTTAGAAAACAAAGCAAGTAGCCTCTAAAATGACTTGGTTTCATCCCATTTATTTTTAAATGGCAAAAGAAGTAGGCAGCCAGCCTGAATGTGGGGTTAGAAGTGATGTTTTCTGAGAACTTGTAGAATAAAAGACTGGTAAATGCAGCCTTGCAATGATATCTAGTGAAACAGTATTTACTTACCCTACAGTCTGCAGAAATCAACAGAAAAGACCAGAACCAGAACAAGGCGTCTGTCACCTGTGTAAATAGGACTAAGGGACACTGGATCTCTGATAAGTAGCTCCTGGAAGAGTTTATCTGTAGCTTGCTTGCTGAGTTTCCCGAGTGAAAGATACCAAGCAGATGGAGATGTAAAAGTATTAATACTAAATATCTAATCTGTTTTCGGTGCCTGAAAGGAGGCCTGAATGGTTAGTGGGGCTCACGGTGCTTAAGTAATCATTTTGCAAAAGCTATAACAAATGCTTTTTCTCTTACGGTGTTGGTTGAAATGCTGAAAATAATACTGACTGTTCCCTAGAAAGTTCATAAGAGCCCGTTGTGGTCAGTGAGGAAGCTGCTGTGTATGTCGCTAGCTGCATACGTGCTTCTGGCTTGGTGTTTCTAAATGCAGCTGTAACAAGTGCAAATGACAGCAGTAATCCCTCTGCAGTTTAAAGTTATCATTGCTCTTGCTTGAGGCAAGCAGTTCACTTTTACAGTTTGCACAAAGATGTTGATTATGTACACTGGGGATTAGTGGTAAATCACTGAAGTATTTTGTGTATATCTTTTGGAAAATCATTTATTAAAACATCTCACTTTTCTTGCTTTCAAATATGCTTGAAAAAAAGTGTCTCTAAAAGAAATCAGAGGGAAAAAGTAGATTTGCTTTTAGTACAGTATGTTCACTATGACATAATTTTTTGTAGTGTCTTTTGATCTGCCCCATGAATTTCTCCTGAAGTCATAATGTATTTTTCTGTGTTCTTTTTAACATCACTTCTTCACAAAGTGATGTTGTTTATAGCTGCCTTGTCTTGTATGGTGCTCTCATCACTAACATCGGTGTGGCTCAGCTACACACAGCGTTATGTCTTAGGGTACAACTTCATGTCATCGTTGTGATTTGGTATTTCAAATAAAATGCCACGGTAGCCAAGGCAAACCTGAGAGCATAATCAATGTAATGTCCAGGAGACTGCTC
Source organism: Falco biarmicus (assembly GCF_023638135.1). Classification (NCBI taxonomy): domain Eukaryota; kingdom Metazoa; phylum Chordata; class Aves; order Falconiformes; family Falconidae; genus Falco; species Falco biarmicus. Next base: position 920,089 of record NC_079298.1, on the reverse strand, counting down.
CATTGTTTTGCCAGTTGATGGGGTCAATAGATAGCACACAGAAACCAATACAGAAGATACCCTTGATGCACTGTTTGTTTCAAATTAATGCAGAAAATAAGGCAATATGCACATACAGAAGGATTAGCCTACGATACCCTGATTCAAACAATAAAACAGATAAGCAAGGCAATGCACCTAATCGTTACTATTCACAGCTAGCTGTAGTGGTTCAGAAAGATACATCACCCGTTGCCCTAACAGGTTGCCATCCTCCAGCTCCGCAGTCGCTGGGGAGCCCCTGTTGCACGAGGATCTGGAGAGCCTGTCCCGGCAGCTGGGAAGTCCTGCGCAGGGCATCTCCTGGTAGGTGAGGTCTGCAACGTCGCTGCAAGAGGGTTCAGCTTTTATACTATTAATAAACAAGCTCACGTAATTCCAAACGTGGAAACATCTGGTTTCACTCTCCTGTCAGATGCCACCAAAGCCTGGCCAGGGGTTGGGAGGAACCGAGGGAGTTCCCTTTATCGACTGGATTTTAACCACCGGTTTCCAGACAAGGCCAAACAGCTGGATTCATGGCTTTGGCCGCCTGCCTCTAAGCAAGGAAGGATGCGCTGTCTCTTCTCTCATGATTGTAGTTTATCCAAGGTGCATCTTTTGCTAATGGCCATACATGGTTCACTAATGACCGTGCATATTTCGCTAATGATTGGATACTAAATACATATATTTAAGGTTGGGTTGGCGGGTTCTTCTGGAGGTCAGCTTCGGCTCAGGGCCTGCTGCTCAGGCCCCAGCACTTCATCCCTCTGGAATAATACGCTGGCATTTGAAGTGTTCAAGTGAGTAGTAACTTGCATATGGAACAGAAGTAATGATTGAGACATGCTGCCTGAAGCTCACAGGTGATCACCCGAGAGCGTGGGAAGGCTTCAGGACTGCAGTTGCTCGGCTGCCATGGGTTGGCCCTCGCAGCTTGAGCTCAGACTTTGCGAGAGGTTTGTGTAGCACTTGGTAACTCCAGAGGGAGTCATGACAGAGCAAGCCACGGAGCGAGATTCATGCTATGGGACTACATCAGTAGATTGTGTATGTGTTGGAGGCCTGAAACGTAAAGCTGATGATGGCAAATAGGAGAATTCATGTTTTAACCTCTTGCGGCCTCTGCTGAAACAAAACTTTTCTTCAGTTATCCTGAAAGCAGGTCTTACATTCTGCACCAAGTTAAACGTTAAAAGCTTCTCTTTCTGTAACCGCTGAAAATGTCACTGATTCAGTAACACCTTTCTTACCTCCACTTCTCCTGTTTAAATGGAATAGTCAGTTCTTGATCTATATTTGTCTTTTGCAGGAAGAATCCCATTCACTTTCAGCAGTTTAGTCACCCTAATGACGATGACAATCATGAAACAGAGATCGTAACTCAGGATAACAATGATAACCGGCCTGAATGTCTGTATGGAACGGCTTGTTATAGGTAAGAAGCACTGTACAAAATGGCTTTTCTTGTTTTACAGGTTAAGAATGTTCTCCCCTGGAGTTGCAAATTGACAGTAGGATAGTGATGTTAAATCTTGACTGTGGCTTTCCAAATTTACTGGCGCCAGACTGCTACCTTTATGCCTCCAAGGTCTGTGCAAAGTATTTGTGATTTCAGCTGGTGAACATGAAGCCTTGACTTTTGGAACCTGTTCAGTGGCCTAGAGATCAAAACTTTCTCATTTTTCAACCTGAAGTAAACTGTTCTTGTATAGAAACAATAATTTATTGTTACATGTTCTTCTTGATATGTAACTTTTAGTTCAGATTTTGACAAAATATTTGTTAAGATTTTGTACAAACCCTCTATTTTAGTCAGTATTTGATTTGTTAGAAAGCATAATTTAGGTACCAGCAAGAAAATCCAGTTTATGGCTGACTGCTGTTTCTTTTAGCAGCTGTTGATTTTCTTCAAAAGATCCTTTTGTTCCATTTGTTTCTTAATATCTAGGTTTTACACTTGTATTTAGCAGAGTGTAAGGACTGCTTTGTAATTGATGCAATGGACAAAAGGATATATTTTGAGACAACAGCCCTTCTGTGGGGGCATATTGAAACTAACAGCTGCTGTTAAAGATTGTGCTTGAGCAGAAACATTTTCTCTCTCTCTCCCTGGAAGCGTGATGATCCTAAAGAGCGTGTTCTTTATAAAGTGTAACAAAATGGGAGTAACTTTTAAGGAAAAGCCATCTTATGTTCAACTAATGCAGAAGAAGTGTTTCTTTTCTCAAAAACCATCTGTGAGATGAATTTCTCATCTCAGGATGCGAAATCTAGGTTTATACCGCTCCTGAAATTGCCAACATACTTTTCAGGAGTACAATGGACACTGTCCAAAACTAAAACTGTCTCTCCTTGCAGATAAGTCAACTCCTGTGCTGTATTAGTTGATCATTTCTTAAACAGCGTTTCATTCTTTTTGGGGTAGAAGAAAGGAGGCACCCACAAAGCAATGATAATTCTTTCCACAAAGCAACAGGTGTCATTTGAAGGATTTGGATGTTATTTTTGTTGTCTTTATCTGTTGGCTACTACTGGAATACATAATTGAGTTATCTAAATGTTGTGCCTTGAGTTGGGATCAAATGCTCTGATGCTACCAACACTTGCAAAACACTGGATTAAGCAACTGTTCTGTTTCAGTACGGTATTTAATAGAAAGCTGTACTTGCATGTTTTTATTCAGATAACTATCCCTTCTAATGCACATGAAATGCACTTTGGGATAGCAGTAGCTATAAAACTGTAAATCAGCTTCAAGTATGTGAATGTGTAACAAGTTATTTGATGTAAAAATAAGATTTTCTTACTGAAGAGTATTCTGTTTTTGAAGAATAAGAAAACATAAGCAACTAGTTTTACAAGGCAGTCTTCACAGCAAGGGTATTTTGTAAAATATCAAAAAAATTCTGCAGTTATAGAAATTAATCTTGTGTTTCAAGCAATGTCAAATGGTATGTCATTCTTAAATAGTGGGCTTTAATTGTTGATTCTTTTTCAGAAGGAGAAATTAGGACAACTGAACCAGTTTTCTTCCAAAGTTAGAATTTTTTTTAATTTTAATTTTCTGCACAGAAGTAAATTGAGCTGAAACAATTTTAACGTGCCGCTCTAATACACTAACACAACAGATCAGCACGGTGTAAGTGGGACCAAGTTAAAACATTAGAACAGCATTGGATAACTGCTTTAGGGGGTGGGATAAATCAGTGTGTTCATGACCTGGATCGCAGCCTGAATGAGGGGAGCATTTATTGCAGATCAAAGAGTAAGTTGACTTTAAATTTTTAATTTTCATTGCATTGATGCTGTTTTTTAATAGAAGACATACACACTTGTATATTGAACTTCCCAGATTGCAGCAGCATATTGCAGAAATGAGTAAACTCTCTTAACAGTCCTTCTTTGGCCTTTCCCTGTGATACTTTGAGACAGGCAATTCTTTTCAATTTCTTTAATTTTCCCAAACTATTTGATTTTTAGCCTTATGTTGCAGAATATGGAAGTTACGGCTGGGTATCTCAGACTTGTGATGCACTGTGTGTGCATTGCACTTTGTGCACCAGAGGTTATGTTCTGGTTTTGGTTTTAGTGAGAGTAAATAATTGGATCAGTTCTTATTATGCTGAACAAATGCATCTCATCTTACAAGTTTGGAAACTATCTCATCTCTTGGTTTTGGTCAGCTGTCTTTTTTATTTTTTTTTAAAAGGCTGAAACAAAAGGAACTCTTATGGAACCCTTTTTTTCTTCCACCCTACATTACGTAAGCTGAGACACTGCAGTAAGGCACTGGTCACAGAATTTTATTTTAAAAAGAAGTGAAAATTATTCACAAAATACAGAGGAGTTCTGGGAACTTGTTAGGTTCTTGTTAGGTGTGGAACAAGGTGGCAAATCAAGCTTTTACTGTTTTCTTTGCAGGAAGAATCCACAGCATAAACTAGAATACAAGCACAGTGCACCTCCAGGTAAGCCAAGTTGTTCAGTATAGCTCAAAGTGGGGGGAAAAAACCCCCAAACCCAGTAATGGATGCCAACACCTTGGAATAAAATGCTTTAAGTGAGAAAGTAACATTGCATTTGCAGCTTGCTCTGTATTGCCCTGCACCCTTGCTCTTCTTGAGCATGCGGTGTTGCCGTTGTCTGTGATAAGGAAGGTAAGGCTGCTTGGCCGCTGCACACTTACATTCACTTTTTCAAATGTTTTTCAACTGAAACAAGATGGTCTGGGTCAGACACCGCTGACATAGTTTGTATGCTTTGTATCTTAGGATTTGACAAAAATGCCAGGTGGCAAGTGGCTGTTTTCATGAGTTTAACAGGTTTTATTGAAAACTAAGCATGGTATAGCATGGTCTTACCAGATCTCTCTATTCTGCTTCCTCCATTTGGAGCTGGAGTATTACAGTGAAAACAGGGAATATACTGAAGTATTTCTCAACATTTCAAATGAATACTGCAGTAAATTTTTTCTGTAGCTTTTTTTCCCATCCCCACAGCAAAATGTGTATATCCCTATAGCATGTATGTTCTGTTGAGGCTTGGAGGGAATATAATTAAAACTGAATCTGAGATTCTATTCTAAAAGTCTTTTTGTATTCCAGTAACTAGACTTGTTGAAAAACACAGGGGAATATACTGTTTATATTTTGTCTGTTCTTAGAGAATTCAAAGATGTACTTTGCATTCTTTTTGTGCTTTTTCTTAATTATTGGACTTGGAGGGGTTTTTTTCCCCAATTTAATTCCCAATGCAAAAAGACAATACTTTAGAGCAGAACAGTTAGGGAAATGTAATGATAATGCATTTTACTTCAAAAAATCAGGATTATGACATTACCCCTGCCCATGGCAGGAGGGGTGGAACTAGATGACCTTTAAGGTCCCTTCCAACCCAAACCATTCTATGATTCTATGGTTATTAAGGAGAAATTGCATTTATGGAAACAATGGCGTAAAATATTTAAATGCTTTGAAATACTGCAATTGTCTGCTGTAAAAACCCCAAACAGTACCGATGATGTTTGTCTACAGATGGCATGGTTCATAATTGTAAGAACAGTTCATCTGGGTAATCTTTCAAGAATCATTTAATACAAAAAAAAAGGTTTTTGGGGGCAGCAGAGTAGTTTTTATACTTGTAAATACAGCACAACCATTGCAGCATTTCTTTTAATAAGTCAGTCTTCTGTTGTAGCAACCTCTCCGAATAACCTTATTGCTAGGTTGTACTCTGTCCTGGCTAATAACATTTCTTTCTTTAGTACCTGAAAGAAGAACACGACAAAAACTTCAAAAAATGGTATGTTCTGATGTTATGAATGGGCCCATCAGCATGGGATGCAACTGATCTGCTTTGGGTTTTGGGGCATTTAGTGGTGCTGGAGATGCTTGATAATACTTACCTGAGAAGAAGGTAGTCATTATTTTAGTAAAACTCTGCTTCCTTTTTTGCAAGTAATAGTGCTGGAATTGAATTCCTGTGTGCTGAGCACACCTGTCCTTCCCTGGAAGCAGGCAGCGAAACAAACAAATGTTTTGAGAGACATGTGTGACCAAGTCAATTCTTCCTTCCTTGAACAGGGTTCATAATAGGATGAAAGGAGCCAATAGTTCATCCACAGCTAGTTAAGGTTACCCCATGAAGACTGATTGCTCTTGAAACATTGAGATACTCCTTCTGCATTGCATTGACCTCTAAATAAATGTCAAAAGATATCTGCGGATGTGGTGATGAGCTTTTCTTATATTTACTCTGAGGTATTGATGTTACAGGCTTGTTAGGACTGAAGTGTCGAAGAAGGGTAATGCCTTTCAGCTGGGGCAGTGTTCCCTGTGAACTATGTATGTATCCTTCGAACTTTAGTTTCTAGAAATCAGTGAGGATTGTGTAGTATCACAGGCAAGCTGTAGTCTCTCTTGATAATGTAACCTGTAATACTGTGTATGAGTATCTCCTCCATTTACCAGTAGTACACCTAGCTTGCTTTGCTGCTGCCAATAATATTAACTTACATGTGGCAGGTGCATGGGCTCCAGTTTTAAATATCCTTTAGCTCTGTTTCAAGGCATCTCTTGTATCTCAGTTTGGCTTCCAAATGTGAAGCTTCCTGTTATTTCTAAAATAATTTAAAAGTGAGCGTTGAAGAGCAGTCTGAAAGCCTGATGATATGCCATCTTTACTTTCACTGGCCTGAACAAGGCATGAGGATGTGGAACTGCTGCATCTCGAGTGGAGGTGGGAACTGACTTGTCTTCTTTGAGATCACCAAGGTGTGGCTGGGCATTTCCTACAGAAATCTTCAAAACAGAGATCTGCCTTCTAGAGAAAGTAAAGTGCAAATAGCTGTAGTTTTCTAGACAAAGTGTTTTGGCCTCCATTCTGTTCTGCGACCTACTTTCCACTCGGGAATGTCTTTCCCATCCCATTTCCTTATCATGTGTGTGTACTTCTGCTGTCACTGAATGCTTGATATGGGTGTATCTGTGCACTAGCATATTTTGAGGCATATTTGTTAGCTGTACGCTTTGCCACATCCCATGATGCAAGTATGAGCCCCATCTTGATCACCGCTCCCTTGCAGAAATGTGCATTAAAGAGTGGCAAGAGTTGTAAGCAGCGTTGTAAGTGCAGCGAGCGGTTAAAATTTTAATAATGAAGCAAGCTGGACTGTGTGCATATCTGAAGTTTAAAGCTAATCTTGAAGGTTTAAAATTGTAGCTGTGTCTTTCATAAGAGGACCTTCCTTACCAGAATGGTAGATCCTGTGTGTGCAGCTCATGGCAGGTGGTCAGCCAGGCATGGCTATGGATGGAAAAGTGCTTCTCTTGTAAATGTGTAAATCTTTGACATGGAAGTGAAATTCAATCTGTTAAATTCAACTCCTCATCCTAAGAACGAACCAGGGAAAAAATGATATTCCATGCACAGTGGGAAGAAGGGAATTCATTAATTAAAGTTCTGTTCATATTTAATGATTGTTTAAATTTCTTTTTTCCCCTCAATATCTTGTTGACTGGCTTGCTTCGTTCTCTTGAGGGCAAAGCTTGTAAAAGGTTGCACTCAGCAAGCTCACGTCTGAGGCGGTCGTACCGAGCCATGCAAGATCACACAGGCAAGGTTCCATTAGCCTTTATTTCGTGCTGTTTGGCACAACTGCACTGTTAAGCACAGCAGGATTAATTTCTGTTCAAGTGCACTGAAACTCCACCAGCCAAGAAAAGAAGGGTGCTATCTACATGACATTTGCCATGTTTAGTTTTTAACATTGATAGTCTAATTGCTGCGAGATGGATTACAAATTGCCAATAGAGAATGTGGTCTATGTTCTGAGAAACAGTCTAAGGCTAATTACTGGGGAAATAGCTGTAAGGGAGGAAGGGGAAAAAAAAAGAAAGGCTGGAATGTGTGTTGTCATTAAATTGTCACTAGTGAATGACTTCACTGCCTTGTTGCTACTTAGATGAATGACCTGCTGTGGCTATGGAGTCTGAGAGTTCTCCTGCACACTTCTGTGTATGTTTTCTAGCAAGCTGATCGGCTCACTTCCAAACATAACCCTTTGTAAAGGGGTGGTCAGCAAGCTTTTTCTCCCCGTGTGAAGGAGATACTTCCAGGGAATGTTTCAAGGTCATATTTATAAATATGGTACTAGGGGAAAGGCAGAATTGTGCTTAATGAGCAGCTTCAGGGGCTGTGGAGCTGAATTAAACTATAGCAGAAAGAGAGGAGTGGGAAGACATGGAAGGAAGTGCATCATTCACTGCTGAAATCTAAAAACACTGGTGGACGAAAACCAACATTGTATGTTCCTCATACATTTGTAGGAGAAATATGGAAGTAATCAGTATTTTTCCAGAATTCCTATTTCTGTTGTAAAATACCACCTGCAGTGCTGTGAAAGTGAAGAGCAGTTTTTCTTTGTTAATCCGGTCTTGGGTTTATTATTCTCACAGGCTTAGGCTGAGAAGAGAGATTTTGTTCTTAAGGTATTTAGAATCTTTGTTTCGACTTCTCCCTCCAGACATAATTCCTTCTGCACGACTATAGTCTGTGATTCTTAGAAAAAATTCTGCTGTTATGGGTAAACATGGGCATAATTACTTTCCTCTAAAGTCTGGTAAACAGTAAACTAGCAAGCATCATATGGGATGGGATTACAGCCGAAATTGACAGCTGATATTTTCAGGATTTTCTGCTAGGTGCTATATAGGTTGCTAGCCATAGGATATTTCTCAGTTGTAGTATTGGCTGTGTCACGCATGGCTGACTTTATTCTAGGAAGTCATTGGGTGCCTCTGTAGCACAGTTCACCCATAAAATTGTGTACCTTTGAGGGAATTGACTGCTGCTGTAAGTGCTTTTGAAAACCTTGCTATAGAGTATAAAATGTTAATCAGACCATAAGATGATTCTGGAATAGTAACATTCCCACTAGCAGAAAAATGTAACTGACAGAGGATGTGATCTGACTACACCAGGCGCTGGTGTTCTTGCTTGTTCACCACACGCACAGCTTGAGTGTCTGGAGCTCTGACCTGAGGTTTCAAGAAGCTGCTAAGAAATACCTGAGGTTAATATAAACATGGATGATTTGGACTGGGTTGTGTAGCTGAGAAGACACATTTCTAGTTTCATATAAAAGATGATAAGAACTGCTCAACAGATAAATCATTATGAGATCATTGACAGGTTATCTCCAAATGAGGTAAGAATGCAGAAACTGGAGGCTGGGAAGAAAAGGAACAAATACAGCTTTACTCGGGGGTGTGACTTAAGGGCAGCATACCATGACTGGAATATTAACAGACTGTGGCTAGTTAGGAATTGTGGGCCTGTAAGAAAAAGGGAGGTAGCGTAGGCTGGTAGAGCAATGGTCGTGCACATCTGCCAAAGTCCCAAAGCAGTGGAAATAAACTTGTTAAAGGTTCACAGCTACCGATAAGTAAAAGGAGAATGCAATGCTGCTATGGCAGCAGCTTTGCATCGATGCTACCAAGTCAGGTAGATAAGGCTTCTTCAAAAATCAGGCTTGCCCTGTCTCTGGGAACTGGTTTATATATGTCAACATATTTGAGCAATTAAAAGACTACTGCAAGACAAGCTGCCTAAAAAAGTTTAGGAACATGCAGCGAGCAGCATCCATTTCTTGTGAATAGAGGTTTCCAAGTTTTGACTCCTGCCAATGTAGAGTATTGTGACATACTGGGAAGAGAGAAGGCAATTTAATCACAAAGTGTGAGCTGTGCAGAAGATGGATAGGCAGCAGATTGGACAGCAGCGCGATAGAACAGACTGAACTGGGAAAGGGGTAGGCTGCATCCAGCTCAGGAAAGAAGTGTTCAGCATTTGTTGTTTCCTTAACGTGTGTTCAGAAAGGAAGCACAGACTACACAGCACAGATCGAAGTTGAGAACGTAGGAGGTGAGTGATCTAGCAGATTGTCTTTGCTGACCTGAAGCTCAGGAAAGAAGTGAATGGGAATTCAAAGCCATGTCAGATTCCAAAGAGCAAGAGTATAAAGTAGCCCTAAGTAAATATGGGTGGGTGAAGGCAGAAAATTTAGAGTCGGAATAGCTGTCTAGCAAGAGCTAGGGGCTAAAGGGCAAGAAAGATGCCTTGTTTAGGTATAGAAGTAGCAGGAAGATGACCAGGAAAATTGTGTATGCCACTCCTTCAGGAAAGGAGAGTTGTCAGAAGATGTTATCTGATACCGTTTTCTTCTGATATCAGAAGATGTTATCAGAAGAGGCCTGGCAACTGTTTTCCAAGTGCTGGAAGAAAAGCCACTAAGGAGAACTTTCTTAATTGATCAGACTGGTAAGCCCTGCAGTAGTGGTCAGAGAGGGATGGTACAGCTTTACATGAGAGTCTTGAAAGTCAAACACAAAATTGTCAGCATTGGATAGAGTGCTTTAGTTGAGCCTTTCTCCTGCTGAGGAGAGAGGCTAACTAGATGGCCCCTGCAAGGTCTCTTTCGTTCTGTATTTATTATTCATGAATATATGGCATTTTTGTCCCTACAGGAGAAAGGGCTGTGGAGAAAGATGCGGCGAATGAAGAGACGGGACGCAGCTTGATGCAAGCAAATGTCAGTTTATTGTACAGAAGCACGAGGTTATATACACTTTCAGAAGCTGCGCGTTTTAAACAGATTGGTTCTTGAAGCTAAGCATTGCATCCTAGGCAATCCCTGACTGGTGGTTAACTGCCATCAATTAACAGCAAGCTGTTACCTTTCCTTGGCGCCATCCTTGGCGCCATCCGTCTCCCACTCCCCTGTGCTCTGTAAACACGTCTCATCATGTTAATTGTTGTCTAGACAAGCTTGAGCACATTCCCCTCAGCTAACTGATTGCCATGCATGGTCCTGGTTTCCAGCCCGCTCCTGCAGAAAGATGAACCACATGAGTATGACCTTAATGGCGGCTTTAGAGATGATGAGGAAGAGGTGTGCAAACCTACCGATGAAGACTCTGACTGGGAACCAAGTTCAGAAGACAAGGATAACAAAGATGTTGAAATGCTTTTGCAAGAAGCGTCTAGATTTGTTAGAACCAAAAGGTAGCCATAGGGGGACAGCATTACGAATGCCCAAGCTGGTTATGTTAAAACATGAATGTGTAAGGAGGGGAATTGCTTTGAAAGCTATTTTTTCCTCAGTGATGTAGGCACTGCAGGAGGATTTTAGTCAGCGAGGGGATTCAGCAGTGTCTGTCTTTTCCATATGGGTTTTTTGTCTTATTAAGTGGTGGAGCCAGAGAACTGAGCTCTGAAAGTTTTTTGTGTTTCCTGCCCCCCCCCCCCCCCCCATCTATTTCTTATGTTCTTATGCAACACCATTGGTATTTCATGGTTTGAAACACAGTTTTAAAGGTTGTTAATGCTTCATCTTCCTGTGCTTGAAATAAATGCTGGCATTAGGAAAGCCTTTTCTTTTGCTGAAGCACAGTATATACTGTGTTGGATGAAGGGGAGTTACACTGCCCACCTGCCATATCACAGATTAATTCTTGGCCATCACTGGGGAGTTTGTCTAAATTTTGTTAACGTTCTTTTGAGTTAGTGCAGTGCTACTGGCTTTCCTCTTTGGTGTCATTTCTTTGGTTCTCTTGATTAATACAGATTAAATACAGATTAATACAGTTAAATACAGAATGTGTAAATCACTTGAGAACAGTATATCAGTGTATCGAACCGCATACACACAGTGACTATGGTGTATTTGCTGTAATTACAGTAGGACCTCTTTCCATGCCTGTACCTCACTGGAATTACATTCAGTTTACAACAAAGCTTAAGTCTTGATGACTGTATTTTTGCACAATTAAACTTGTAACATACTGCGGGAAAAACGTTTGCCTGTGTCTCTGTGATTTCTAAAGACTGTTGAAGGATCTTGCCTTCTGTGTGTTTGCAGCACGCCTGAGCTTTCAAGAAAGTAAAAGTTTTAGTGTGTTTCAGGGCAGGTGACTGGAGCCATGTGAATTGTGTCCAAAAAGGTGCCAAATCTGGAAATTCTGCAGGGGAATTATTCTTGTGTGGCTCTGGCTCCCCTGGGAGCTGGAGACAGACATCCAAATACGCTCAAGCTTTTCAGCTGTGTGGCTCAGTGTGCTCTGCTTAAAATGAAATGGCTGTTGCTGCAAGCTGGCATTGGGTGCTTTTGGATGTGGGGACCATCTTCTGCCAATTGTGTGTCAGAAGCTTCTCTCAAAAATTGTAGATGTCAAAAATACAAACATTTATGATGGGGAACTCCTGCGAATTTGGAGAACATCAGCTTCTGTTGGCCAACGGCTTACTGTTTGCTCAAGTTATTCCATACAGAAAGAATCCATTTGGTGTTTTGTACAGTGATTTCTGTGACCATAACCTTCCTCAAGCTAAAGCATTCTGTATCACAGCATTAGTCTGTGAATGGCTATTTAAGCTGCTCACAGGAGCTACTAGCCTTTATTTTGAAAGCAGAAATAGCTTTTTATTGCTGGAGGCTCCCAGTCAGATCTGTAATCACAAAAGCACATTTGGAAGTAAATTTTGATGTTGCATGATAGATCAAGTTTTATTACTGATACATCGGGACTGAAAAACTTGGGTATGACCAAAGCAGCACACTGGGACAGTCAAAGCCGTTGTGAGCTGCTCTGTGCTGGTAGGTTGAAGTTCTCTCTGTTGAAGTGCATTTCCCTGTTCTTGTATTCTTTCCTTAAGAGCAGGATGCATTTTTATTCTTCTGGCAGGATGAATTGGTAACTCCAGGATACTGGAATACTGATTGAAACTACTCTGTTGGAGATACAGATGAGAGTACCCGGGCACTCAGGAGACCCTGAAAATTTTCAAGTTACCCAGAAAGGCAGAGGGTAACGTTTCACCACGTAGACTCTGCATCACATTACCCTGTAATACATGCTTATTTGCTCTGAAAAAAAGCAACTGGTGAAATCTTTACCCCCCTGCCTCCTCCCCAGAAAATCCATTTTGAAATACTGTACTTCAAATGAAGTGAGTAGGAAGTGCTTCTCTCCAGCTGCCACCTGAGAGGGTACCCATCTGTTTTAATAATATGGCTAAGATGTGCAAGCCTCTGTTCCTTGTGTGATGGGGCGCAGACCGTAACTCCTCCCTCCTTTTATCTTGTGGTGCTACAGACTGCTCTCAAACTGCCCCCAAATTCTCCTTCCGTAACACCTCAAATGCATTTCCTTTGCTTCACTGAAAGCCTGGTCAACACGGAGTGCCCTCAACCCAGAGCATGGGGAGAAGTTAATTACTTTTTGATTTGTAGCATCCTTTTAAATATTTAAAGGCCCTTAGACAGCTCTTCTGTTAAGAAGATGCTGATGTTAAACAAGTCCATTCACCCTATGATTAATCCTGTGAGACCCTGTTTCCTGAAGCCCTGACCCTTCTTAACCATAGCCTCTGGCTGCTTTCTCCTTGGCTTATGTCTTTCTGGAAGAGTGATCCTCAGAAACAGACACTGTTTCGGGTGAGAATGACAGGAGACCCCAGCCCAGGCATGATCCTGGGAAGGGTTTTCCACCGACGGTCAGTGATTGCAGAGACAAACCTCTGCTGGCCTGTTCATGGGCATGGCAGGTGAGGGGGCGCGGAGGCCGTCTGGGGTCCGTGCCCAGGTACCTGCCCTTGACAGGGGCTTAGAGGAGGGAGCTGCTCTGCTGCTCCTGTTGCACAGTCCTCTCTTTATTGCCATTTTTTGTTGTGGTGGCCCGAATACACGTAACTCTGGGATAATGACTTAATCTTGGAGTGGGACCTGAAAAGGAGTTCTTTAGTTAAACTAATGTGATTTCATTTTTAAACTAAAGGAATTTATTTTCAATTGAATTTGATTTTTCTCTGCTTTTCTTGCCTCTTAGTTCTTTACCATCCTGCCGTGACATCTGGGCAGACAGCAAAGGAGTAAGAGCTTTCCATAGGCTCAGCCGTGGATTCTGACAAAGTTTATTGCAGGTTTCTTCCAAGTTTGTCCCCCAATAGTTTTGCTCAAGGGAGTCACCGTGAGCGGTGTTGATGCTGACAGGGAAGCACGTTACAGGGCTTGGCTGAGTCCCCTCTCCCTGCAGTGGGGTGAAGGCCCGCTGCCCTCCCTGTGGCCGCCTGAGGAGGCCTCTGTGGACGCGGTGCCCTCTGCAACACCCCTGCTGTGTTCTTTGACCAGCTCGTGTGGCCGTCCCCTTGTGACCAGGCTCCTCTCGGGGAAGGAGTCGAGGGGGACTCAAACCGGGCCCTGAGGGGGCCCCTCTGCTCCCGCCCCGAGCTGTGCGCGGCCTCCGCAGCCCTGAGCCTGCCGCCCCCCGCGCTGGGCCTGTGCTGGGCCCGGCCGGGCCCGGGGCTGCCGGCGGGCGGGCGGGCGGGCGGGGGGCCAGGGCGCTCGCCATTGGCTGGGCCCAGAGGCGTCGGGGCCGCCGGCCAATGGGGTGGCGCCTTGTCACAGGAGCGGGAATCTGAGGGGTTCCCCGGAGCGCGTCTGCCTGTTGCCAGGGCACTGCGCCTCAGCGCCTCCCCGCGGGCGGCTGCGGCCGGCGGGCGCTGCTGCCGCCGCTGTGGCCGAGCCGCCCCTGCCCGCGGGGGGAGCTGCGCTCGGCGGGGAGCTGCCGCGGCCAGAGCTCTTGCCGCAGCGAGGCATCGGAGCCGGGCTGTGTCGGGACGGAGCCGCCTCAGCGAGTCCTCCCCGGGACAGGCAGGAGCTGGTCTGCGGCTTGGGACTGGGGCTCGCCCCAGGCTTGGCTTCAGGTGGGGTTCGGCCGGGGCCGGGGCTGAGGTGCGGGGTTACGGGGGCTGGGTAGGAGCGGGCGGGCGAGCCGAGCCCTGCCAGGCGGGCTCTGCCGCGGGCGCCGCTGTCTCTCCCCTCCCTCGGCCCGCCAGAGCTGCGGGCGGGCTGCTCTGGCCTCCGGCCGGGGCTGTCGGCACCCTCCCCTCCCCTCCCCTCCCCTCCCATTGGTGGGTGCGAAGCACGCGCGGCTTCGGGAAACTTCGGGCGGCACCGGCCGGTGCGAGGGGCGGGTCCTGCCGCGCGCGGAGCTGTCGTTAGGACGCGGCTGCGGCGCCCTGAGGCGGCAGCGCCCTGAGGCGGCGGCGGCGGCAGTTTCGTGGAGGACGGCCGGGTGAGCCAACACCTTGTCCGGCGGGACTGGCGAGGGGAGAAAGGCGCTTTTCCCCCGGAGCGGGCGGCGGGCAGCCTGCCTGCGGGTCTGGAGCCTGTGCCCGGCCCTGCCGTGAGGAGCCGGCACGGTGACAGGCCCCGAGTGTGCGCCGGGCTGTGGCGCTGTGTCACGCCGGGTGGTTTAGCATCAGGCCCCGCGGTTCAGAGGCTGAGCACTGGAGATAGGGACCGGGGACCTCTGGTGCTGCCAGTTTCCACCTCAAAAGAGGCCGTTGAACGCACACCCCCCTTGGCATTTGAAAACTAAACGGAGCTGGTTATGGATGTGCTGTTGACGTGAGGGGCAGCTAAGATGGTTCATGGGCACCAGTCCATTCAGAACCTGTTCTTCAGGCAGTTCTTCATGTGGAATAAATGAAGCCTGGCCCATGCCCTGCGCTACACCCTGGGGTGCATGTAGAAACGATGCCAGGGTTTTGTGCTCAGGGAGCTCCAGTCTTCCTGTGCTGGCTGTGGGGAGAAGGGTATGTGGATCACCCCCGAGGCAAGCAGGAGCTGCCTGAGCAGGCTGAATTTAGTGCTGCCCAGCTTTGTGGTGCTCCGTGTGTGTGAGTAGGTGGTGTGGAGTGGTCTTTTCCAAGCAGTGTCAGAAACATGTCTTTGCTTATGGTGTGAGTGCTTGTCGCTCTTCTGTCCCTGCTGCTGGCAGGGGGAGGAGGTAACTCGCTGCCAGGGAGACCCCCCTGCCCTCGTATGCATGAAGGTGTTGCAGGATTGTGTCTAAAGTGCAGTGGCTTGCTCACTGCTTTCCCTTTAAGTCTGCATTTACAGGATATGCTGGATTGTGGTGTTGGGGCCCAGAAATTAATCTCGGTACTTTATTTTTCTTCTGGAACAGACTGTTAAATGCCATGCAGGGACAAGCCCTTCCTCCCTTGGCCTTGAGAATGTCTATGTCCCCTGTAAAGGTAGTATATATTTAACATAAAGACTGAAGAGGATAGCTTCTTCTCAACTCTGTTGCCCACAAAGTTGACTGATCCCTGTGCAACAGCAGTGGTCTGGGAAGAGATGCGGCATTTGTGTCCCTGTGAGGTGTAGCCTGGCTAAACGCAGGCAGCATTTCCATTCTGGGAATGGTGTAGTGCAGTTCTTTAGCACAGTAAAACCAGTGAGAAATGAGGAATTTCCCAGGAAGGCCTAGGAGGTGATGAATTTGGATGCATTCAGGAACTTTCCTGCAGCTTCCTAGGAATTATCTCTGTACGGTTGTTGGCTGGGTATTTCTGACTGAGGATAAGAACAGCTATTTCAGTGCTGTTTTCTAGAAGTGCTCACAAGGGTTTTGAAGCATGTGAGGAGTGCGTCAGCATGAGGTCCTGGAGGATGCTTGAATGCCCAGCTAGTCCTTCACAGAGTGGCTTTGTTGGGTTCCTCCACTGCCTGGCTTTCCTGGGGAGTTCACCACCTGGATTTTCTGGGGAGCTTCATTCACTGTGTATCTGTTTAGTAGTGCTTCATCATCCAGCTTTTATTAGAGTGCATCACCACACAACGCTGGTGAGGGGCTTCGCTGCATGGCCCTGGAGGAGCCATTCTCTTCCTAGTTTCTTTGGGGTGATTCCCCAGTTGGTGTTTTTTGACAGTTCCATTGTGTTTCTTGGTGGTCTTGGAGCCCTTCAGCATACTGTGCCAGAGGTATTGGTGTGGTACGGGATATGGTATGGAACTGGCTGTGGTACTGTGTTCTATGCATTACTTTGACCGTTGTGTTGCATTTTGTATTGCCGTTAGTGTATGTATGGTGTTTTGGTTTGGATGGTAAGGTGTATTTTGTATGGTATAGTATGTGTGGTATGGTATTGTGCCTATGGTAGGTTATGCTAGTGTACAGTGTTTAGGGTATGGTGTTTAGTTATATGGTATGTACCGCATGGTATGCATTGTATTGTACAGCATGTATAGTATTGTTTGGCATGTATTGTATGGAATATAATATGTCTTGCATGTATGGTATCCATTGTATGGTATGGTATAGTGCGGTATGGTATTTTCTATTGTATGTATTGTATTTTCTATTCTATGGTATGGTATTTATATTTTGTATTGCACTGTATGTATTCTGTGTATTGGTTTTATGTACTGTGTTGTGTGTATCTGTATGTATTGTATGTGTAGTATCATATTGGATCGTATGTACTCTTTTTATATTTTTTCTGTTAGTGTGTTAGTGCATTGTGTTGTGTAGTACTTCTACTGTATGTGTTGTATATTTATTGTATGTATTGTGTGGGAATTTTGTTGTTAGATGTACTGTATTCTCTTGTGTGTTTTATTGTATTTTGTGTTCTATTGTATACTACTTTTTCCATTCTGTGTTGTGTTTTGTATTCTGTGTTTTCTTGTATTGTGTTGCATGGTACGTACGGTGTAGTAGATACCCTGTGAGACAGACCATACAGTATGTACCATATTGTACTGCAGGTTGTTTTGGATTGTATATTGTATTGTGTATTGCCTGTGTTGTGCAGAATTCTATGCATTGTGTTGTGTGGCATAGTATTACACGCACAGTAATATGTATGTATTGTTTCTTGTGGTCTGTATTTTATTGCGTGGTATGGGTTGTATTTTGTATTGGACTGTATTTTGGGTTGCATGCGTTTCCCGTTGTATGGTTTGGTATTGCATAGATTGTATTTTGTGTTGTGTGTCATGCACTTCTGTGTGTGTTGCGTGTATGGTATGTATAGTATAGTCTTGTATTCTGGGGTATGCCCTGTATTTTCTGTTGGATGGTTTGTAATGCCCTGTCTGCATGGTATTTGACACTTAGTATTTCCCGTCTCTTGTGTGTAGTGTTGTATTCTCTCTGTGTTGTGATGTGTGTTTTAGGATGACGTGTATTGTGTTGTGGTTTGTATGGTGTGGTTTGTCATAAATTGTGTGGTATGTGTGGTGCTGTATGATTTCCTGTGTTGTTTGGTATGTTTTGTATGTACTGTATTTTATGTAGGGCTCTTGCATTGTCTCATATGTATTGTATTGTGCTTCAGTTTGTGCCATCTTGTGTGCGGTTATTTGTGTTGTAGCGTGTATTTTCTGTATTGTATGGTATTTATGTATGTAATCTGTTGGCTTTCTTGTATTCTATAGGTTGTATGGTATTTATTATGTTTATTCTAGGAATTGTACTGTACGTTTTGTATGTCGGGTATGGTATGGAATGTCTGGTGTGTATCTTGTTTTGTATTGTATCTGGGGTGTGTATTGCAAGTTGTCTGAGGAGCGGCAGAGGGAAGTGGGGTTGTATAGCTCGGTGGAATTATGTGACCTCATGTGACCCTGGAGGAGCCCCTAGTCGCTTGGTAGCGGAGGAGCTGGTTCTTGCACCCCCGCAGAGGAGCCCTTCATTGCAGTGCCCTTGAGGAGGCCTTTATTAGCTTTGCACGGGAGGAGCCCCTCCTTGCGCCGCCCCAGAGGAGATCTTCATCACGCTGCCGTGGAGGAGCCCGTTGTTGCCCCATGCCTGAGGAGCCCTATATTTTGCCTCCTTCTCAGAGCTGTTCATCGTGCTGCCCAGGCCTCCTTGCAGCCCTTCGCTGTGCTGCCCCAGAAGCATTGGCTGTAGTGTGGGATGTGGTTTGGCATTGGGTATGGTATTGTGTGGTCTGCGTTGTTTTACGTTAAGCGTGATATTGCATTTTGTATTGCCTTTCCTGTATTTGCAGTATGGTATGTATAGTGGTGGGTTTTTTTAGTATGGGAAGGTACATTTTTTTATGCTGTAGGATGGCATGGTATGCTATTACAGGGTATTTCAGGTATGCTGTGGTATTTAGGCGATGGTGTGGGGAACGGTCTGGTATGTATTGCATGGTATGCATTGTAATGTATGGTATGCATGCCTTTTTTTTAGCAGGTGTGGTATAACTTAGCATGTATTGTGTGGTATGTAATCTAAGTCCGGTATCTATGGTATCATATGGTAAGGTATTGCATTTTGTATGTATTGTATTTTCTATTGTATTTATATTTTGTATTGTAGTGGATGTCTTATGTGTATTGAACTGTAGGTTTTGTACTGCATGTACTATGTAGTATCCATGCAATGGAATGGATTGTGCTTTCTGTAGAGAATTCTTTATGCAATGTATTTCCTGTGTTCTATGTGTCCTTTGTAGAGTGGGGTGAGTTTTATTGTATGCTGTGTAATATGGTATTTACTGTGCAATAATGTGTTCTACCCTAATGATTTATAACAGTCTCTTGTTTATCTTATGCAATGTGTAGTATTTCGTATTGCATTCTGTATTTAGTATTTTATTTTGAAATCTGTAGTATATGTCCTGTATTATATCTTCCATCATATGTAATGTAGTGTAGTGTAGTTTTTGTATGGCGTTTTGCGTGTATTCTAAAGAATGTGTTGTGTTCATGGGTATGTATTCCACGACCTTTGTCAAAATTGTATATTGTGCTGTATTGTTTTGGTTTTGCGTGGTTTAGTGCTTATTGCACTTATAGTGTATTGCATAGTACCTTCTGTTGTGTGTCGTTTACTGGGTTTTGTCTTGTTTTGCCTGTATTTTCTGGTACGTATTGTCTTTTGAGGTATTTCCCGCCCAGATTCTGTTTCCTGTCTTGTCTTTTGCATCTGGTTTTGTGCGCTGTTTCTGGAAGTGTCTTGTGACATGCGCTATGGTTTGTAATGTACTGGCTCCTGCAATTTCTTCGGTGGTGTGTGTCTCGAGGAGAGGCTGAGGGAGCTGGGGTTGTTTAGCCTGGGGAGCCCTGCATCGTGCCAGCCCCAGAGGACATGTTCATCACACAGCCCAGGCCGTCTCTGTGGAGCCTTTCGTCGCCCCGCGCTGAAGGAGCCCTGAATGGCGGCACCCCGGAGGAGCCCTTTGCCAGATGTCACCGGAGGAGCCTGTCATCGCCGCATCATTGCGTTTGCTCTTTTGTATGGCGTTTGGTTTGGTGTATTTGATTGTACGGCATCTTCTGTGTCTCTTAAGTGGTGTGTACAATGTCCTTTGTCGGGGATGGGTTGTAGCAAGGGTGGGGGGTACATGGTGGAGCGTACTGTAGTTGGTTTTGTGTTCCGTAGTGCGTCGTCCTGTGTCTACCGAGTATTGCATGATCTGATCTGGACTGTATTTTGTGCTGTATGTATTGTTTTGGTTTTGCGTGGTTTAGTGCTTATTGTACTGAGGGTCTCTTGAGTTGTATCTTGTATTTCCGGCCTAGTGGGTATGGTGTGCGTAGGGTTGTATTTTGTATCCTATGGTACGTCTTGTGTTTTCTGCTGGGCTGTTTGTAATACGTGGTATGACGTATTGTATTTCAAGTCTGTTCTTTCCAGCGTGGTATGAGTCGTGTTGCATTGCGCTCGCACCACCCCAGAGGAGATGCTGATAGCGTTGCTCCTGGAGAGCCCCCAGTGGCGCCGCCCCGGAGCAGCCCTGTAGCGCAGCGCCGCAGGGGAGCGATTGGTGGCAAAGCGCCTCGGGAGCCCCTCGTCGTGCCGCAGAGGAGCAGCCCTTTGTTACGCTGCCGCGGAGGAGCCGATGGTGGCAGCGCCCTGGAGGAGCCATTTGTTGCTTTGCGCTGGAGGAGCCCGTGCTAGTGCCGTTGCGCAGGCGTCCTTGTTGTCGCCCCGTCGGAGGAGCGTGTCTTGGCGCCTCCCCAGAGGTTGGCTTTGTGCCGCCGCAGCAGAGCAGTGGTTAGCAGGGAGCGCCGGAGGAGCAGTTTGTTTGATGCCCAGCTCTTCTTGGAGCCCCTTTGGTGCAGCGGAGCACCTGTTGGTGGTGCCATGCTGGTGGGGCCCTTGGTGGTGCAGCATTGGAGGAGCCCCTGATGGCTTGGCGGCAGAGGAGCCCTTTTGTCTTTCCGCTCTGGAGGAGTCCTTGGTTGCGCAGCCCTGGAGGAGCCTTTCTTTGTGCCGCCCCGCAGGAGCCGCTTCTCGTGCTGCCTGCTAGGGCACCTGTGTCAACTTATGTTGGAGGAGCCCTGCATCGCAGTGCCCCACGGGAGATCTTCCTGACGCTGGTGATTTGGTACGTACCCTAGGGTAGGTACTGTGGGTCTGGTCCCTGCCTGTGGTATCTCCTGTCCGGTCTGGGATGGTGTCGCATTGTAGTTGGCCTGTATTTTTCTACTGTGGTACTTGTATTTTGTATTGTAGCATATGTATGGTGTGTATGGAGTCGTAGTTCTTGTACAGTGTGTGCTGTATGGTATACATTGCATGGGATGGATTTTGTTTTCTGTAGAGTATTTTTTACTGTCTGTTCAGTATTCTGTGTATTCTTTGTGCTGTCTTTTATTGTGCAGGATGATTTTGATGGTATGTATTCGTGTTTTGTTTTCTGTTGTATGTTATATGTATTGCATAGTACCTTCTGTTGTGTGTCTTTTACTGGATTTTGTCTTGTTTTGCCTGTATTTTCTGGTACGTATTGTCTTTTGAGGTATTTCCCGCCCAGATTCTGTTTCCTGTCTTGTCTTTTGCGTCTGGTTTTGTGCGCTGTTTCTGGAAGTGTCTTGTGACATGCGCTATGGTTTGTAATGTACTGGCTCCTGCGATTTCTTCGGTGGTGTGTGTCTCGAGGAGAGGCTGAGGGAGCTGGGGTTGTTTAGCCTGGGGAGCCCTGCATCGTGCCAGCCCCAGAGGACATGTTCATCACACAGCCCAGGCCGTCTCTGTGGAGCCTTTCGTCGCCCCGCGCTGAAGGAGCCCTGAATGGCGGCACCCCGGAGGAGCCCTTTGCCAGATGTCACCGGAGGAGCCTGTCATCGCCGCATCATTGCGTTTGCTCTTTTGTATGGCGTTTGGTTTGGTGTATTTGATTGTACGGCATCTTCTGTGTCTCTTAAGTGGTCTGTACAATGTCCTTTGTCGGGGATGGGTTGTAGCAAGGGCGGGGGGTACATGGTGGAGCGTACTGTAGTTGGTTTTGTGTTCCGTAGTGCGTCGTCCTGTGCCTACTGAGTATTGCATGATCTGATCTGGACTGTATTTTGTGCTGTATGTATTGTTTTGGTTTTGCGTGGTTTAGTGCTTATTGTACTGAGGGTCTCTTGAGCTGTATCTTGTATTTCCGGCCTAGTGGGTATGGTGTGCGTAGGGTTGTATTTTGTATCCTATGGTACGTCTTGTGTTTTCTGCTGGGCTGTTTGTAATACGTGGTATGACGTATTGTATTTCAAGTCTGTTCTTTCCAGCGTGGTATGAGTCGTGTTGCATTGCGCTCGCACCACCCCAGAGGAGATGCTGATAGCGTTGCTCCTGGAGAGCCCCCAGTGGCGCCGCCCCGGAGCAGCCCTGTAGCGCAGCGCCGCAGGGGAGCGATTGGTGGCAAAGCGCCTCGGGAGCCCCTCGTCGTGCCGCAGAGGAGCAGCCCTTTGTTACGCTGCCGAGGAGGAGCCGATGGTGGCAGCGCCCTGGAGGAGCCATTTGTTGCTTTGCGCTGGAGGAGCCCGTGCTAGTGCCGTTGCGCAGGCGTCCTTGTTGTCGCCCTGTCGGAGGAGCGTGTCTTGGCGCCTCCCCAGAGGTTGGCTTTGTGCCGCCGCAGCAGAGCAGTGGTTAGCAGGGAGCGCCGGAGGAGCAGTTTGTTTGATGCCCAGCTCTTCTTGGAGCCCCTTTGGTGCAGCGGAGCAGCTGTTGGTGGTGCCATGCTGGTGGGGCCCTTGGTGGTGCAGCATTGGAGGAGCCCCTGATGGCTTGGCGGCAGAGGAGCCCTTTTGTCTTTCCGCTCTGGAGGAGTCCTTGGTTGCGCAGCCCAGGAGGAGCCTTTCTTTGTGCCGCCCCGCAGGAGCCGCTTCTCGTGCGGCCTGCTAGGGCACCTGTGTCAACTTATGTTGGAGGAGCCCTGCATCGCAGTGCCCCACGGGAGATCTTCCTGACGCTGGTGATTTGGTACGTACCCTAGGGTAGGTACTGTGGGTCTGGTCCCTGCCTGTGGTATCTCCTGTCCGGTCTGGGATGGTGTCGCATTGTAGTTGGCCTGTATTTTTCTACTGTGGTACTTGTATTTTGTATTGTAGCATATGTATTGTGTGTATGGAGTCGTAGTTCTTGTACAGTGTGTGCTGTATGGTATACATTGCATGGGATGGATTTTGTTTTCTGTAGAGTATTTTTTACTGTCTGTTCAGTATTCTGTGTATTCTTTGTGCTGTCTTTTATTGTGCAGGATGATTTTGATGGTATGTATTCGTGTTTTGTTTTCTGTTGTATGTTATATGTATTGCATAGTACCTTCTGTTGTGTGTCGTTTACTGGGTTTTGTCTTGTTTTGCCTGTATTTTCTGGTACGTATTGTCTTTTGAGGTATTTCCCGCCCAGATTCTGTTTCCTGTCTTGTCTTTTGCGTCTGGTTTTGTGCGCTGTTTCTGGAAGTGTCTTGTGACATGCGCTATGGTTTGTAATGTACTGGCTCCTGCGATTTCTTCGGTGGTGTGTGTCTCGAGGAGAGGCTGAGGGAGCTGGGGTTGTTTAGCCTGGGGAGCCCTGCATCGTGCCAGCCCCAGAGGACATGTTCATCACACAGCCCAGGCCGTCTCTGTGGAGCCTTTCGTCGCCCCGCGCTGAAGGAGCCCTGAATGGCGGCACCCCGGAGGAGCCCTTTGCCAGATGTCACCGGAGGAGCCTGTCATCGCCGCATCATTGCGTTTGCTCTTTTGTATGGCGTTTGGTTTGGTGTATTTGATTGTACGGCATCTTCTGTGTCTCTTAAGTGGTCTGTACAATGTCCTTTGTCGGGGATGGGTTGTAGCAAGGGCGGGGGGTACATGGTGGAGCGTACTGTAGTTGGTTTTGTGTTCCGTAGTGCGTCGTCCTGTGTCTACTGAGTATTGCATGATCTGATCTGGACTGTATTTTGTGCTGTATGTATTGTTTTGGTTTTGCGTGGTTTAGTGCTTATTGTACTGAGGGTCTCTTGAGCTGTATCTTGTATTTCCGGCCTAGTGGGTATGGTGTGCGTAGGGTTGTATTTTGTATCCTATGGTACGTCTTGTGTTTTCTGCTGGGCTGTTTGTAATACGTGGTATGACGTATTGTATTTCAAGTCTGTTCTTTCCAGCGTGGTATGAGTCGTGTTGCATTGCGCTCGCACCACCCCAGAGGAGATGCTGATAGCGTTGCTCCTGGAGAGCCCCCAGTGGCGCCGCCCCGGAGCAGCCCTGTAGCGCAGCGCCGCAGGGGAGCGATTGGTGGCAAAGCGCCTCGGGAGCCCCTCGTCGTGCCGCAGAGGAGCAGCCCTTTGTTACGCTGCCGAGGAGGAGCCGATGGTGGCAGCGCCCTGGAGGAGCCATTTGTTGCTTTGCGCTGGAGGAGCCCGTGCTAGTGCCGTTGCGCAGGCGTCCTTGTTGTCGCCCCGTCGGAGGAGCGTGTCTTGGCGCCTCCCCAGAGGTTGGCTTTGTGCCGCCGCAGCAGAGCAGTGGTTAGCAGGGAGCGCCGGAGGAGCAGTTTGTTTGATGCCCAGCTCTTCTTGGAGCCCCTTTGGTGCAGCGGAGCAGCTGTTGGTGGTGCCATGCTGGTGGGGCCCTTGGTGGTGCAGCATTGGAGGAGCCCCTGATGGCTTGGCGGCAGAGGAGCCCTTTTGTCTTTCCGCTCTGGAGGAGTCCTTGGTTGCGCAGCCCAGGAGGAGCCTTTCTTTGTGCCGCCCCGCAGGAGCCGCTTCTCGTGCGGCCTGCTAGGGCACCTGTGTCAACTTATGTTGGAGGAGCCCTGCATCGCAGTGCCCCACGGGAGATCTTCCTGACGCTGGTGATTTGGTACGTACCCTAGGGTAGGTACTGTGGGTCTGGTCCCTGCCTGTGGTATCTCCTGTCCGGTCTGGGATGGTGTCGCATTGTAGTTGGCCTGTATTTTTCTACTGTGGTACTTGTATTTTGTATTGTAGCATATGTATTGTGTGTATGGAGTCGTAGTTCTTGTACAGTGTGTGCTGTATGGTATACATTGCATGGGATGGATTTTGTTTTCTGTAGAGTATTTTTTACTGTCTGTTCAGTATTCTGTGTATTCTTTGTGCTGTCTTTTATTGTGCAGGATGATTTTGATGGTATGTATTCGTGTTTTGTTTTCTGTTGTATGTTATATGTATTGCATAGTACCTTCTGTTGTGTGTCGTTTACTGGGTTTTGTCTTGTTTTGCCTGTATTTTCTGGTACGTATTGTCTTTTGAGGTATTTCCCGCCCAGATTCTGTTTCCTGTCTTGTCTTTTGCGTCTGGTTTTGTGCGCTGTTTCTGGAAGTGTCTTGTGACATGCGCTATGGTTTGTAATGTACTGGCTCCTGCGATTTCTTCGGTGGTGTGTGTCTCGAGGAGAGGCTGAGGGAGCTGGGGTTGTTTAGCCTGGGGAGCCCTGCATCGTGCCAGCCCCAGAGGACATGTTCATCACACAGCCCAGGCCGTCTCTGTGGAGCCTTTCGTCGCCCCGCGCTGAAGGAGCCCTGAATGGCGGCACCCCGGAGGAGCCCTTTGCCAGATGTCACCGGAGGAGCCTGTCATCGCCGCATCATTGCGTTTGCTCTTTTGTATGGCGTTTGGTTTGGTGTATTTGATTGTACGGCATCTTCTGTGTCTCTTAAGTGGTCTGTACAATGTCCTTTGTCGGGGATGGGTTGTAGCAAGGGCGGGGGGTACATGGTGGAGCGTACTGTAGTTGGTTTTGTGTTCCGTAGTGCGTCGTCCTGTGTCTACTGAGTATTGCATGATCTGATCTGGACTGTATTTTGTGCTGTATGTATTGTTTTGGTTTTGCGTGGTTTAGTGCTTATTGTACTGAGGGTCTCTTGAGCTGTATCTTGTATTTCCGGCCTAGTGGGTATGGTGTGCGTAGGGTTGTATTTTGTATCCTATGGTACGTCTTGTGTTTTCTGCTGGGCTGTTTGTAATACGTGGTATGACGTATTGTATTTCAAGTCTGTTCTTTCCAGCGTGGTATGAGTCGTGTTGCATTGCGCTCGCACCACCCCAGAGGAGATGCTGATAGCGTTGCTCCTGGAGAGCCCCCAGTGGCGCCGCCCCGGAGCAGCCCTGTAGCGCAGCGCCGCAGGGGAGCGATTGGTGGCAAAGCGCCTCGGGAGCCCCTCGTCGTGCCGCAGAGGAGCAGCCCTTTGTTACGCTGCCGAGGAGGAGCCGATGGTGGCAGCGCCCTGGAGGAGCCATTTGTTGCTTTGCGCTGGAGGAGCCCGTGCTAGTGCCGTTGCGCAGGCGTCCTTGTTGTCGCCCCGTCGGAGGAGCGTGTCTTGGCGCCTCCCCAGAGGTTGGCTTTGTGCCGCCGCAGCAGAGCAGTGGTTAGCAGGGAGCGCCGGAGGAGCAGTTTGTTTGATGCCCAGCTCTTCTTGGAGCCCCTTTGGTGCAGCGGAGCAGCTGTTGGTGGTGCCATGCTGGTGGGGCCCTTGGTGGTGCAGCATTGGAGGAGCCCCTGATGGCTTGGCGGCAGAGGAGCCCTTTTGTCTTTCCGCTCTGGAGGAGTCCTTGGTTGCGCAGCCCTGGAGGAGCCTTTCTTTGTGCCGTCCCGCAGGAGCCGCTTCTCGTGCTGCCTGCTAGGGCACCTGTGTCAACTTATGTTGGAGGAGCCCTGCATCGCAGTGCCCCACGGGAGATCTTCCTGAGGCTGGTGATTTGGTACGTACCCTAGGGTAGGTACTGTGGGTCTGGTCCCTGCCTGTGGTATCTCCTGTCCGGTCTGGGATGGTGTCGCATTGTAGTTGGCCTGTATTTTTCTACTGTGGTACTTGTATTTTGTATTGTAGCATATGTATTGTGTGTATGGAGTCGTAGTTCTTGTACAGTGTGTGCTGTATGGTATACATTGCATGGGATGGATTTTGTTTTCTGTAGAGTATTTTTTACTGTCTGTTCAGTATTCTGTGTATTCTTTGTGCTGTCTTTTATTGTGCAGGATGATTTTGATGGTATGTATTCGTGTTTTGTTTTCTGTTGTATGTTATATGTATTGCATAGTACCTTCTGTTGTGTGTCGTTTACTGGGTTTTGTCTTGTTTTGCCTGTATTTTCTGGTACGTATTGTCTTTTGAGGTATTTCCCGCCCAGATTCTGTTTCCTGTCTTGTCTTTTGCGTCTGGTTTTGTGCGCTGTTTCTGGAAGTGTCTTGTGACATGCGCTATGGTTTGTAATGTACTGGCTCCTGCGATTTCTTCGGTGGTGTGTGTCTCGAGGAGAGGCTGAGGGAGCTGGGGTTGTTTAGCCTGGGGAGCCCTGCATCGTGCCAGCCCCAGAGGACATGTTCATCACACAGCCCAGGCCGTCTCTGTGGAGCCTTTCGTCGCCCCGCGCTGAAGGAGCCCTGAATGGCGGCACCCCGGAGGAGCCCTTTGCCAGATGTCACCGGAGGAGCCTGTCATCGCCGCATCATTGCGTTTGCTCTTTTGTATGGCGTTTGGTTTGGTGTATTTGATTGTACGGCATCTTCTGTGTCTCTTAAGTGGTCTGTACAATGTCCTTTGTCGGGGATGGGTTGTAGCAAGGGCGGGGGGTACATGGTGGAGCGTACTGTAGTTGGTTTTGTGTTCCGTAGTGCGTCGTCCTGTGTCTACTGAGTATTGCATGATCTGATCTGGACTGTATTTTGTGCTGTATGTATTGTTTTGGTTTTGCGTGGTTTAGTGCTTATTGTACTGAGGGTCTCTTGAGCTGTATCTTGTATTTCCGGCCTAGTGGGTATGGTGTGCGTAGGGTTGTATTTTGTATCCTATGGTACGTCTTGTGTTTTCTGCTGGGCTGTTTGTAATACGTGGTATGACGTATTGTATTTCAAGTCTGTTCTTTCCAGCGTGGTATGAGTCGTGTTGCATTGCGCTCGCACCACCCCAGAGGAGATGCTGATAGCGTTGCTCCTGGAGAGCCCCCAGTGGCGCCGCCCCGGAGCAGCCCTGTAGCGCAGCGCCGCAGGGGAGCGATTGGTGGCAAAGCGCCTCGGGAGCCCCTCGTCGTGCCGCAGAGGAGCAGCCCTTTGTTACGCTGCCGAGGAGGAGCCGATGGTGGCAGCGCCCTGGAGGAGCCATTTGTTGCTTTGCGCTGGAGGAGCCCGTGCTAGTGCCGTTGCGCAGGCGTCCTTGTTGTCGCCCCGTCGGAGGAGCGTGTCTTGGCGCCTCCCCAGAGGTTGGCTTTGTGCCGCCGCAGCAGAGCAGTGGTTAGCAGGGAGCGCCGGAGGAGCAGTTTGTTTGATGCCCAGCTCTTCTTGGAGCCCCTTTGGTGCAGCGGAGCAGCTGTTGGTGGTGCCATGCTGGTGGGGCCCTTGGTGGTGCAGCATTGGAGGAGCCCCTGATGGCTTGGCGGCAGAGGAGCCCTTTTGTCTTTCCGCTCTGGAGGAGTCCTTGGTTGCGCAGCCCAGGAGGAGCCTTTCTTTGTGCCGCCCCGCAGGAGCCGCTTCTCGTGCGGCCTGCTAGGGCACCTGTGTCAACTTATGTTGGAGGAGCCCTGCATCGCAGTGCCCCACGGGAGATCTTCCTGAGGCTGGTGATTTGGTACGTACCCTAGGGTAGGTACTGTGGGTCTGGTCCCTGCCTGTGGTATCTCCTGTCCGGTCTGGGATGGTGTCGCATTGTAGTTGGCCTGTATTTTTCTACTGTGGTACTTGTATTTTGTATTGTAGCATATGTATTGTGTGTATGGAGTCGTAGTTCTTGTACAGTGTGTGCTGTATGGTATACATTGCATGGGATGGATTTTGTTTTCTGTAGAGTATTTTTTACTGTCTGTTCAGTATTCTGTGTATTCTTTGTGCTGTCTTTTATTGTGCAGGATGATTTTGATGGTATGTATTCGTGTTTTGTTTTCTGTTGTATGTTATATGTATTGCATAGTACCTTCTGTTGTGTGTCGTTTACTGGGTTTTGTCTTGTTTTGCCTGTATTTTCTGGTACGTATTGTCTTTTGAGGTATTTCCCGCCCAGATTCTGTTTCCTGTCTTGTCTTTTGCGTCTGGTTTTGTGCGCTGTTTCTGGAAGTGTCTTGTGACATGCGCTATGGTTTGTAATGTACTGGCTCCTGCGATTTCTTCGGTGGTGTGTGTCTCGAGGAGAGGCTGAGGGAGCTGGGGTTGTTTAGCCTGGGGAGCCCTGCATCGTGCCAGCCCCAGAGGACATGTTCATCACACAGCCCAGGCCGTCTCTGTGGAGCCTTTCGTCGCCCCGCGCTGAAGGAGCCCTGAATGGCGGCACCCCGGAGGAGCCCTTTGCCAGATGTCACCGGAGGAGCCTGTCATCGCCGCATCATTGCGTTTGCTCTTTTGTATGGCGTTTGGTTTGGTGTATTTGATTGTACGGCATCTTCTGTGTCTCTTAAGTGGTCTGTACAATGTCCTTTGTCGGGGATGGGTTGTAGCAAGGGCGGGGGGTACATGGTGGAGCGTACTGTAGTTGGTTTTGTGTTCCGTAGTGCGTCGTCCTGTGTCTACTGAGTATTGCATGATCTGATCTGGACTGTATTTTGTGCTGTATGTATTGTTTTGGTTTAGCATGGTTTAGTGCTTATTGTACTGAGGGTCTCTTGAGCTGTATCTTGTATTTCCGGCCTAGTGGGTATGGTGTGCGTAGGGTTGTATTTTGTATCCTATGGTACGTCTTGTGTTTTCTGCTGGGCTGTTTGTAATACGTGGTATGACGTATTGTATTTCAAGTCTGTTCTTTCCAGCGTGGTATGAGTCGTGTTGCATTGCGCTCGCACCACCCCAGAGGAGATGCTGATAGCGTTGCTCCTGGAGAGCCCCCAGTGGCGCCGCCCCGGAGCAGCCCTGTAGCGCAGCACCGCAGGGGAGCGATTGGTGGCAAAGCGCCTCGGGAGCCCCTCGTCGTGCCGCAGAGGAGCAGCCCTTTGTTACGCTGCCGAGGAGGAGCCGATGGTGGCAGCGCCCTGGAGGAGCCATTTGTTGCTTTGCGCTGGAGGAGCCCGTGCTAGTGCCGTTGCGCAGGCGTCCTTGTTGTCGCCCCGTCGGAGGAGCGTGTCTTGGCGCCTCCCCAGAGGTTGGCTTTGTGCCGCCGCAGCAGAGCAGTGGTTAGCAGGGAGCGCCGGAGGAGCAGTTTGTTTGATGCCCAGCTCTTCTTGGAGCCCCTTTGGTGCAGCGGAGCAGCTGTTGGTGGTGCCATGCTGGTGGGGCCCTTGGTGGTGCAGCATTGGAGGAGCCCCTGATGGCTTGGCGGCAGAGGAGCCCTTTTGTCTTTCCGCTCTGGAGGAGTCCTTGGTTGCGCAGCCCTGGAGGAGCCTTTCTTTGTGCCGTCCCGCAGGAGCCGCTTCTCGTGCTGCCTGCTAGGGCACCTGTGTCAACTTATGTTGGAGGAGCCCTGCATCGCAGTGCCCCACGGGAGATCTTCCTGACGCTGGTGATTTGGTACGTACCCTAGGGTAGGTACTGTGGGTCTGGTCCCTGCCTGTGGTATCTCCTGTCCGGTCTGGGATGGTGTCGCATTGTAGTTGGCCTGTATTTTTCTACTGTGGTACTTGTATTTTGTATTGTAGCATATGTATTGTGTGTATGGAGTCGTAGTTCTTGTACAGTGTGTGCTGTATGGTATACATTGCATGGGATGGATTTTGTTTTCTGTAGAGTATTTTTTACTGTCTGTTCAGTATTCTGTGTATTCTTTGTGCTGTCTTTTATTGTGCAGGATGATTTTGATGGTATGTATTCGTGTTTTGTTTTCTGTTGTATGTTATATGTATTGCATAGTACCTTCTGTTGTGTGTCGTTTACTGGGTTTTGTCTTGTTTTGCCTGTATTTTCTGGTACGTATTGTCTTTTGAGGTATTTCCCGCCCAGATTCTGTTTCCTGTCTTGTCTTTTGCGTCTGGTTTTGTGCGCTGTTTCTGGAAGTGTCTTGTGACATGCGCTATGGTTTGTAATGTACTGGCTCCTGCGATTTCTTCGGTGGTGTGTGTCTCGAGGAGAGGCTGAGGGAGCTGGGGTTGTTTAGCCTGGGGAGCCCTGCATCGTGCTAGCCCCAGAGGACATGTTCATCACACAGCCCAGGCCGTCTCTGTGGAGCCTTTCGTCACCCCGCGCTGAAGGAGCCCTGAACGGCGGCACCCCGGAGGAGCCCTTTGCCAGATGTCACCGGAGGAGCCTGTCATCGCCGCATCATTGCGTTTGCTCTTTTGTATGGCGTTTGGTTTGGTGTATTTGATTGTACGGCATCTTCTGTGTCTCTTAAGTGGTCTGTACAATGTCCTTTGTCGGGGATGGGTTGTAGCAAGGGCGGGGGGTACATGGTGGAGCGTACTGTAGTTGGTTTTGTGTTCCGTAGTGCGTCGTCCTGTGCCTACTGAGTATTGCATGATCTGATCTGGACTGTATTTTGTGCTGTATGTATTGTTTTGGTTTTGCGTGGTTTAGTGCTTATTGTACTGAGGGTCTCTTGAGCTGTATCTTGTATTTCCGGCCTAGTGGGTATGGTGTGCGTAGGGTTGTATTTTGTATCCTATGGTACGTCTTGTGTTTTCTGCTGGGCTGTTTGTAATACGTGGTATGACGTATTGTATTTCAAGTCTGTTCTTTCCAGCGTGGTATGAGTCGTGTTGCATTGCGCTCGCACCACCCCAGAGGAGATGCTGATAGCGTTGCTCCTGGAGAGCCCCCAGTGGCGCCGCCCCGGAGCAGCCCTGTAGCGCAGCGCCGCAGGGGAGCGATTGGTGGCAAAGCGCCTCGGGAGCCCCTCGTCGTGCCGCAGAGGAGCAGCCCTTTGTTACGCTGCCGAGGAGGAGCCGATAGTGGCAGCGCCCTGGAGGAGCCATTTGTTGCTTTGCGCTGGAGGAGCCCGTGCTAGTGCCGTTGCGCAGGCGTCCTTGTTGTCGCCCCGTCGGAGGAGCGTGTCTTGGCGCCTCCCCAGAGGTTGGCTTTGTGCCGCCGCAGCAGAGCAGTGGTTAGCAGGGAGCGCCGGAGGAGCAGTTTGTTTGATGCCCAGCTCTTCTTGGAGCCCCTTTGGTGCAGCGGAGCAGCTGTTGGTGGTGCCATGCTGGTGGGGCCCTTGGTGGTGCAGCATTGGAGGAGCCCCTGATGGCTTGGCGGCAGAGGAGCCCTTTTGTCTTTCCGCTCTGGAGGAGTCCTTGGTTGCGCAGCCCTGGAGGAGCCTTTCTTTGTGCCGCCCCGCAGGAGCCGCTTCTCGTGCTGCCTGCTAGGGCACCTGTGTCAACTTATGTTGGAGGAGCCCTGCATCGCAGTGCCCCACGGGAGATCTTCCTGACGCTGGTGATTTGGTACGTACCCTAGGGTAGGTACTGTGGGTCTGGTCCCTGCCTGTGGTATCTCCTGTCCGGTCTGGGATGGTGTCGCATTGTAGTTGGCCTGTATTTTTCTACTGTGGTACTTGTATTTTGTATTGTAGCATATGTATTGTGTGTATGGAGTCGTAGTTCTTGTACAGTGTGTGCTGTATGGTATACATTGCATGGGATGGATTTTGTTTTCTGTAGAGTATTTTTTACTGTCTGTTCAGTATTCTGTGTATTCTTTGTGCTGTCTTTTATTGTGCAGGATGATTTTGATGGTATGTATTCGTGTTTTGTTTTCTGTTGTATGTTATATGTATTGCATAGTACCTTCTGTTGTGTGTCGTTTACTGGGTTTTGTCTTGTTTTGCCTGTATTTTCTGGTACGTATTGTCTTTTGAGGTATTTCCCGCCCAGATTCTGTTTCCTGTCTTGTCTTTTGCGTCTGGTTTTGTGCGCTGTTTCTGGAAGTGTCTTGTGACATGCGCTATGGTTTGTAATGTACTGGCTCCTGCGATTTCTTCGGTGGTGTGTGTCTCGAGGAGAGGCTGAGGGAGCTGGGGTTGTTTAGCCTGGGGAGCCCTGCATCGTGCCAGCCCCAGAGGACATGTTCATCACACAGCCCAGGCCGTCTCTGTGGAGCCTTTCGTCGCCCCGCGCTGAAGGAGCCCTGAATGGCGGCACCCCGGAGGAGCCCTTTGCCAGATGTCACCGGAGGAGCCTGTCATCGCCGCATCATTGCGTTTGCTCTTTTGTATGGCGTTTGGTTTGGTGTATTTGATTGTACGGCATCTTCTGTGTCTCTTAAGTGGTCTGTACAATGTCCTTTGTCGGGGATGGGCTGTAGCAAGGGCGGGGGGGTACATGGTGGAGCGTACTGTAGTTGGTTTTGTGTTCCGTAGTGCGTCGTCCTGTGCCTACTGAGTATTGCATGATCTGATCTGGACTGTATTTTGTGCTGTATGTATTGTTTTGGTTTTGCGTGGTTTAGTGCTTATTGTACTGAGGGTCTCTTGAGCTGTATCTTGTATTTCCGGCCTAGTGGGTATGGTGTGCGTAGGGTTGTATTTTGTATCCTATGGTACGTCTTGTGTTTTCTGCTGGGCTGTTTGTAATACGTGGTATGACGTATTGTATTTCAAGTCTGTTCTTTCCAGCGTGGTATGAGTCGTGTTGCATTGCGCTCGCACCACCCCAGAGGAGATGCTGATAGCGTTGCTCCTGGAGAGCCCCCAGTGGCGCCGCCCCGGAGCAGCCCTGTAGCGCAGCGCCGCAGGGGAGCGATTGGTGGCAAAGCGCCTCGGGAGCCCCTCGTCGTGCCGCAGAGGAGCAGCCCTTTGTTACGCTGCCGAGGAGGAGCCGATGGTGGCAGCGCCCTGGAGGAGCCATTTGTTGCTTTGCGCTGGAGGAGCCCGTGCTAGTGCCGTTGCGCAGGCGTCCTTGTTGTCGCCCCGTCGGAGGAGCGTGTCTTGGCGCCTCCCCAGAGGTTGGCTTTGTGCCGCCGCAGCAGAGCAGTGGTTAGCAGGGAGCGCCGGAGGAGCAGTTTGTTTGATGCCCAGCTCTTCTTGGAGCCCCTTTGGTGCAGCGGAGCAGCTGTTGGTGGTGCCATGCTGGTGGGGCCCTTGGTGGTGCAGCATTGGAGGAGCCCCTGATGGCTTGGCGGCAGAGGAGCCCTTTTGTCTTTCCGCTCTGGAGGAGTCCTTGGTTGCGCAGCCCAGGAGGAGCCTTTCTTTGTGCCGCCCCGCAGGAGCCGCTTCTCGTGCGGCCTGCTAGGGCACCTGTGTCAACTTATGTTGGAGGAGCCCTGCATCGCAGTGCCCCACGGGAGATCTTCCTGACGCTGGTGATTTGGTACGTACCCTAGGGTAGGTACTGTGGGTCTGGTCCCTGCCTGTGGTATCTCCTGTCCAGTCTGGGATGGTGTCGCATTGTAGTTGGCCTGTATTTTTCTACTGTGGTACTTGTATTTTGTATTGTAGCATATGTATTGTGTGTATGGAGTCGTAGTTCTTGTACAGTGTGTGCTGTATGGTATACATTGCATGGGATGGATTTTGTTTTCTGTAGAGTATTTTTTACTGTCTGTTCAGTATTCTGTGTATTCTTTGTGCTGTCTTTTATTGTGCAGGATGATTTTGATGGTATGTATTCGTGTTTTGTTTTCTGTTGTATGTTATATGTATTGCATAGTACCTTCTGTTGTGTGTCGTTTACTGGGTTTTGTCTTGTTTTGCCTGTATTTTCTGGTACGTATTGTCTTTTGAGGTATTTCCCGCCCAGATTCTGTTTCCTGTCTTGTCTTTTGCGTCTGGTTTTGTGCGCTGTTTCTGGAAGTGTCTTGTGACATGCGCTATGGTTTGTAATGTACTGGCTCCTGCGATTTCTTCGGTGGTGTGTGTCTCGAGGAGAGGCTGAGGGAGCTGGGGTTGTTTAGCCTGGGGAGCCCTGCATCGTGCCAGCCCCAGAGGACATGTTCATCACACAGCCCAGGCCGTCTCTGTGGAGCCTTTCGTCGCCCCGCGCTGAAGGAGCCCTGAATGGCGGCACCCCGGAGGAGCCCTTTGCCAGATGTCACCGGAGGAGCCTGTCATCGCCGCATCATTGCGTTTGCTCTTTTGTATGGCGTTTGGTTTGGTGTATTTGATTGTACGGCATCTTCTGTGTCTCTTAAGTGGTCTGTACAATGTCCTTTGTCGGGGATGGGCTGTAGCAAGGGCGGGGGGTACATGGTGGAGCGTACTGTCGTTGGTTTTGTGTTCCGTAGTGCGTCGTCCTGTGCCTACTGAGTATTGCATGATCTGATCTGGACTGTATTTTGTGCTGTATGTATTGTTTTGGTTTTGCGTGGTTTAGTGCTTATTGTACTGAGGGTCTCTTGAGCTGTATCTTGTATTTCCGGCCTAGTGGGTATGGTGTGCGTAGGGTTGTATTTTGTATCCTATGGTACGTCTTGTGTTTTCTGCTGGGCTGTTTGTAATACGTGGTATGACGTATTGTATTTCAAGTCTGTTCTTTCCAGCGTGGTATGAGTCGTGTTGCATTGCGCTCGCACCACCCCCGAGGAGATGCTGATAGCGTTGCTCCTGGAGAGCCCCCAGTGGCGCCGCCCCGGAGCAGCCCTGTAGCGCAGCGCCGCAGGGGAGCGACTGGTGGCAAAGCGCCTCGGGAGCCCCTCGTCGTGCCGCAGAGGAGCAGCCCTTTGTTACGCTGCCGAGGAGGAGCCGATGGTGGCAGCGCCCTGGAGGAGCTATTTGTTGCTTTGCGCTGGAGGAGCCCGTGCTAGTGCCGTTGCGCAGGTGTCCTTGTTGTCGCCCCGTCGGAGGAGCGTGTCTTGGCGCCTCCCCAGAGGTTGGCTTTGTGCCGCCGCAGCAGAGCAGTGGTTAGCAGGGAGCGCCGGAGGAGCAGTTTGTTTGATGCCCAGCTCTTCTTGGAGCCCCTTTGGTGCAGCGGAGCAGCTGTTGGTGGTGCCATGCTGGTGGGGCCCTTGGTGGTGCAGCATTGGAGGAGCCCCTGATGGCTTGGCGGCAGAGGAGCCCTTTTGTCTTTCCGCTCTGGAGGAGTCCTTGGTTGCGCAGCCCTGGAGGAGCCTTTCTTTGTGCCGCCCCGCAGGAGCCGCTTCTCGTGCGGCCTGCTAGGGCACCTGTGTCAACTTATGTTGGAGGAGCCCTGCATCGCAGTGCCCCACGGGAGATCTTCCTGACGCTGGTGATTTGGTACGTACCCTAGGGTAGGTACTGTGGGTCTGGTCCCTGCCTGTGGTATCTCCTGTCCGGTCTGGGATGGTGTCGCATTGTAGTTGGCCTGTATTTTTCTACTGTGGTACTTGTATTTTGTATTGTAGCATATGTATTGTGTGTATGGAGTCGTAGTTCTTGTACAGTGTGTGCTGTATGGTATACATTGCATGGAATGGATTTTGTTTTCTGTAGAGTATTTTTTACTGTCTGTTCAGTATTCTGTGTATTCTTTGTGCTGTCTTTTATTGTGCAGGATGATTTTGATGGTATGTATTCGTGTTTTGTTTTCTGTTGTATGTTATATGTATTGCATAGTACCTTCTGTTGTGTGTCGTTTACTGGGTTTTGTCTTGTTTTGCCTGTATTTTCTGGTACGTATTGTCTTTTGAGGTATTTCCCGCCCAGATTCTGTTTCCTGTCTTGTCTTTTGCGTCTGGTTTTGTGCGCTGTTTCTGGAAGTGTCTTGTGACATGCGCTATGGTTTGTAATGTACTGGCTCCTGCGATTTCTTCGGTGGTGTGTGTCTCGAGGAGAGGCTGAGGGAGCTGGGGTTGTTTAGCCTGGGGAGCCCTGCATCGTGCCAGCCCCAGAGGACATGTTCATCACACAGCCCAGGCCGTCTCTGTGGAGCCTTTCGTCGCCCCGCGCTGAAGGAGCCCTGAATGGCGGCACCCCGGAGGAGCCCTTTGCCAGATGTCACCGGAGGAGCCTGTCATCGCCGCATCATTGCGTTTGCTCTTTTGTATGGCGTTTGGTTTGGTGTATTTGATTGTACGGCATCTTCTGTGTCTCTTAAGTGGTCTGTACAATGTCCTTTGTCGGGGATGGGTTGTAGCAAGGGCGGGGGGTACATGGTGGAGCGTACTGTAGTTGGTTTTGTGTTCCGTAGTGCGTCGTCCTGTGCCTACTGAGTATTGCATGATCTGATCTGGACTGTATTTTGTGCTGTATGTATTGTTTTGGTTTTGCGTGGTTTAGTGCTTATTGTACTGAGGGTCTCTTGAGCTGTATCTTGTATTTCCGGCCTAGTGGGTATGGTGTGCGTAGGGTTGTATTTTGTATCCTATGGTACGTCTTGTGTTTTCTGCTGGGCTGTTTGTAATACGTGGTATGACGTATTGTATTTCAAGTCTGTTCTTTCCAGCGTGGTATGAGTCGTGTTGCATTGCGCTCGCACCACCCCAGAGGAGATGCTGATAGCGTTGCTCCTGGAGAGCCCCCAGTGGCGCCGCCCCGGAGCAGCCCTGTAGCGCAGCGCCGCAGGGGAGCGACTGGTGGCAAAGCGCCTCGGGAGCCCCTCGTCGTGCCGCAGAGGAGCAGCCCTTTGTTACGCTGCCGAGGAGGAGCCGATGGTGGCAGCGCCCTGGAGGAGCCATTTGTTGCTTTGCGCTGGAGGAGCCCGTGCTAGTGCCGTTGCGCAGGCGTCCTTGTTGTCGCCCCGTCGGAGGAGCGTGTCTTGGCGCCTCCCCAGAGGTTGGCTTTGTGCCGCCGCAGCAGAGCAGTGGTTAGCAGGGAGCGCCGGAGGAGCAGTTTGTTTGATGCCCAGCTCTTCTTGGAGCCCCTTTGGTGCAGCGGAGCAGCTGTTGGTGGTGCCATGCTGGTGGGGCCCTTGGTGGTGCAGCATTGGAGGAGCCCCTGATGGCTTGGCGGCAGAGGAGCCCTTTTGTCTTTCCGCTCTGGAGGAGTCCTTGGTTGCGCAGCCCAGGAGGAGCCTTTCTTTGTGCCGCCCCGCAGGAGCCGCTTCTCGTGCGGCCTGCTAGGGCACCTGTGTCAACTTATGTTGGAGGAGCCCTGCATCGCAGTGCCCCACGGGAGATCTTCCTGACGCTGGTGATTTGGTACGTACCCTAGGGTAGGTACTGTGGGTCTGGTCCCTGCCTGTGGTATCTCCTGTCCAGTCTGGGATGGTGTCGCATTGTAGTTGGCCTGTATTTTTCTACTGTGGTACTTGTATTTTGTATTGTAGCATATGTATTGTGTGTATGGAGTCGTAGTTCTTGTACAGTGTGTGCTGTATGGTATACATTGCATGGGATGGATTTTGTTTTCTGTAGAGTATTTTTTACTGTCTGTTCAGTATTCTGTGTATTCTTTGTGCTGTCTTTTATTGTGCAGGATGATTTTGATGGTATGTATTCGTGTTTTGTTTTCTGTTGTATGTTATATGTATTGCATAGTACCTTCTGTTGTGTGTCGTTTACTGGGTTTTGTCTTGTTTTGCCTGTATTTTCTGGTACGTATTGTCTTTTGAGGTATTTCCCGCCCAGATTCTGTTTCCTGTCTTGTCTTTTGCGTCTGGTTACAAAACTTTTGCGCTGTTTCTGGAAGTGTCTTGTGACATGCACTATGGTTTGTAATGTACTGGCTCCTGCGATTTCTTCGGTGGTGTGTGTCTCGAGGAGAGGCTGAGGGAGCTGGGGTTGTTTAGCCTGGGGAGCCCTGCATCGTGCCAGCCCCAGAGGACATGTTCATCACACAGCCCAGGCCGTCTCTGTGGAGCCTTTCGTCGCCCCGCGCTGAAGGAGCCCTGAATGGCGGCACCCCGGAGGAGCCCTTTGCCAGATGTCACCGGAGGAGCCTGTCATCGCCGCATCATTGCGTTTGCTCTTTTGTATGGCGTTTGGTTTGGTGTATTTGATTGTACGGCATCTTCTGTGTCTCTTAAGTGGTCTGTACAATGTCCTTTGTCGGGGATGGGCTGTAGCAAGGGCGGGGGGTACATGGTGGAGCATACTGTAGTTGGTTTTGTGTTCCATAGTGCGTCGTCCTGTGTCTACTGAGTATTGCATGATCTGATCTGGACTGTATTTTGTGCTGTATGTATTGTTTTGGTTTTGCGTGGTTTAGTGCTTATTGTACTGAGGGTCTCTTGAGCTGTATCTTGTATTTCCGGCCTAGTGGGTATGGTGTGCGTAGGGTTGTATTTTGTATCCTATGGTACGTCTTGTGTTTTCTGCTGGGCTGTTTGTAATACGTGGTATGACGTATTGTATTTCAAGTCTGTTCTTTCCAGCGTGGTATGAGTCGTGTTGCATTGCGCTCGCACCACCCCAGAGGAGATGCTGATAGCGTTGCTCCTGGAGAGCCCCCAGTGGCGCCGCCCCGGAGCAGCCCTGTAGCGCAGCGCTGCAGGGGAGCGACTGGTGGCAAAGCGCCTCGGGAGCCCCTCGTCGTGCCGCAGAGGAGCAGCCCTTTGTTACGCTGCCGAGGAGGAGCCGATGGTGGCAGCGCCCTGGAGGAGCCATTTGTTGCTTTGCGCTGGAGGAGCCCGTGCTAGTGCCGTTGCGCAGGCGTCCTTGTTGTCGCCCCGTCGGAGGAGCGTGTCTTGGCGCCTCCCCAGAGGTTGGCTTTGTGCCGCCGCAGCAGAGCAGTGGTTAGCAGGGAGCGCCGGAGGAGCAGTTTGTTTGATGCCCAGCTCTTCTTGGAGCCCCTTTGGTGCAGCGGAGCAGCTGTTGGTGGTGCCATGCTGGTGGGGCCCTTGGTGGTGCAGCATTGGAGGAGCCCCTGATGGCTTGGCGGCAGAGGAGCCCTTTTGTCTTTCCGCTCTGGAGGAGTCCTTGGTTGCGCAGCCCAGGAGGAGCCTTTCTTTGTGCCGCCCCGCAGGAGCCGCTTCTCGTGCTGCCTGCTAGGGCACCTGTGTCAACTTATGTTGGAGGAGCCCTGCATCGCAGTGCCCCACGGGAGATCTTCCTGAGGCTGGTGATTTGGTACGTACCCTAGGGTAGGTACTGTGGGTCTGGTCCCTGCCTGTGGTATCTCCTGTCCAGTCTGGGATGGTGTCGCATTGTAGTTGGCCTGTATTTTTCTACTGTGGTACTTGTATTTTGTATTGTAGCATATGTATTGTGTGTATGGAGTCGTAGTTCTTGTACAGTGTGTGCTGTATGGTATACATTGCATGGAATGGATTTTGTTTTCTGTAGAGTATTTTTTACTGTCTGTTCAGTATTCTGTGTATTCTTTGTGCTGTCTTTTATTGTGCAGGATGATTTTGATGGTATGTATTCGTGTTTTGTTTTCTGTTGTATGTTATATGTATTGCATAGTACCTTCTGTTGTGTGTCGTTTACTGGGTTTTGTCTTGTTTTGCCTGTATTTTCTGGTACGTATTGTCTTTTGAGGTATTTCCCGCCCAGATTCTGTTTCCTGTCTTGTCTTTTGCGTCTGGTTTTGTGCGCTGTTTCTGGAAGTGTCTTGTGACATGCGCTATGGTTTGTAATGTACTGGCTCCTGCGATTTCTTCGGTGGTGTGTGTCTCGAGGAGAGGCTGAGGGAGCTGGGGTTGTTTAGCCTGGGGAGCCCTGCATCGTGCCAGCCCCAGAGGACATGTTCATCACACAGCCCAGGCCGTCTCTGTGGAGCCTTTCGTCGCCCCGCGCTGAAGGAGCCCTGAATGGCGGCACCCCGGAGGAGCCCTTTGCCAGATGTCACCGGAGGAGCCTGTCATCGCCGCATCATTGCGTTTGCTCTTTTGTATGGCGTTTGGTTTGGTGTATTTGATTGTACGGCATCTTCTGTGTCTCTTAAGTGGTCTGTACAATGTCCTTTGTCGGGGATGGGTTGTAGCAAGGGCGGGGGGTACATGGTGGAGCGTACTGTAGTTGGTTTTGTGTTCCGTAGTGCGTCGTCCTGTGTCTACTGAGTATTGCATGATCTGATCTGGACTGTATTTTGTGCTGTATGTATTGTTTTGGTTTTGCGTGGTTTAGTGCTTATTGTACTGAGGGTCTCTTGAGCTGTATCTTGTATTTCCGGCCTAGTGGGTATGGTGTGCGTAGGGTTGTATTTTGTATCCTATGGTACGTCTTGTGTTTTCTGCTGGGCTGTTTGTAATACGTGGTATGACGTATTGTATTTCAAGTCTGTTCTTTCCAGCGTGGTATGAGTCGTGTTGCATTGCGCTCGCACCACCCCAGAGGAGATGCTGATAGCGTTGCTCCTGGAGAGCCCCCAGTGGCGCCGCCCCGGAGCAGCCCTGTAGCGCAGCGCCGCAGGGGAGCGACTGGTGGCAAAGCGCCTCGGGAGCCCCTCGTCGTGCCGCAGAGGAGCAGCCCTTTGTTACGCTGCCGAGGAGGAGCCGATGGTGGCAGCGCCCTGGAGGAGCCATTTGTTGCTTTGCGCTGGAGGAGCCCGTGCTAGTGCCGTTGCGCAGGTGTCCTTGTTGTCGCCCCGTCGGAGGAGCGTGTCTTGGCGCCTCCCCAGAGGTTGGCTTTGTGCCGCCGCAGCAGAGCAGTGGTTAGCAGGGAGCGCCGGAGGAGCAGTTTGTTTGATGCCCAGCTCTTCTTGGAGCCCCTTTGGTGCAGCGGAGCAGCTGTTGGTGGTGCTATGCTGGTGGGGCCCTTGGTGGTGCAGCATTGGAGGAGCCCCTAATGGCTTGGCGGCAGAGGAGCCCTTTTGTCTTTCCGCTCTGGAGGAGTCCTTGGTTGCGCAGCCCTGGAGGAGCCTTTCTTTGTGCCGCCCCGCAGGAGCCGCTTCTCGTGCTGCCTGCTAGGGCACCTGTGTCAACTTATGTTGGAGGAGCCCTGCATCGCAGTGCCCCACGGGAGATCTTCCTGACGCTGGTGATTTGGTACGTACCCTAGGGTAGGTACTGTGGGTCTGGTCCCTGCCTGTGGTATCTCCTGTCCGGTCTGGGATGGTGTCGCATTGTAGTTGGCCTGTATTTTTCTACTGTGGTACTTGTATTTTGTATTGTAGCATATGTATTGTGTGTATGGAGTCGTAGTTCTTGTACAGTGTGTGCTGTATGGTATACATTGCATGGGATGGATTTTGTTTTCTGTAGAGTATTTTTTACTGTCTGTTCAGTATTCTGTGTATTCTTTGTGCTGTCTTTTATTGTGCAGGATGATTTTGATGGTATGTATTCGTGTTTTGTTTTCTGTTGTATGTTATATGTATTGCATAGTACCTTCTGTTGTGTGTCGTTTACTGGGTTTTGTCTTGTTTTGCCTGTATTTTCTGGTACGTATTGTCTTTTGAGGTATTTCCCGCCCAGATTCTGTTTCCTGTCTTGTCTTTTGCGTCTGGTTACAAAACTTTTGCGCTGTTTCTGGAAGTGTCTTGTGACATGCGCTATGGTTTGTAATGTACTGGCTCCTGCGATTTCTTCGGTGGTGTGTGTCTCGAGGAGAGGCTGAGGGAGCTGGGGTTGTTTAGCCTGGGGAGCCCTGCATCGTGCCAGCCCCAGAGGACATGTTCATCACACAGCCCAGGCCGTCTCTGTGGAGCCTTTCGTCGCCCCGCGCTGAAGGAGCCCTGAATGGCGGCACCCCGGAGGAGCCCTTTGCCAGATGTCACCGGAGGAGCCTGTCATCGCCGCATCATTGCGTTTGCTCTTTTGTATGGCGTTTGGTTTGGTGTATTTGATTGTACGGCATCTTCTGTGTCTCTTAAGTGGTCTGTACAATGTCCTTTGTCGGGGATGGGCTGTAGCAAGGGCGGGGGGTACATGGTGGAGCGTACTGTAGTTGGTTTTGTGTTC
Source organism: Falco biarmicus (assembly GCF_023638135.1). Taxonomy (NCBI): domain Eukaryota; kingdom Metazoa; phylum Chordata; class Aves; order Falconiformes; family Falconidae; genus Falco; species Falco biarmicus. The sequence continues at coordinate 877,966 of NC_079298.1, read as the reverse complement.
CGTAGTGCGTCGTCCTGTGTCTACTGAGTATTGCATGATCTGATCTGGACTGTATTTTGTGCTGTATGTATTGTTTTGGTTTTGCGTGGTTTAGTGCTTATTGTACTGAGGGTCTCTTGAGCTGTATCTTGTATTTCCGGCCTAGTGGGTATGGTGTGCGTAGGGTTGTATTTTGTATCCTATGGTACGTCTTGTGTTTTCTGCTGGGCTGTTTGTAATACGTGGTATGACGTATTGTATTTCAAGTCTGTTCTTTCCAGCGTGGTATGAGTCGTGTTGCATTGCGCTCGCACCACCCCAGAGGAGATGCTGATAGCGTTGCTCCTGGAGAGCCCCCAGTGGCGCCGCCCCGGAGCAGCCCTGTAGCGCAGCGCCGCAGGGGAGCGATTGGTGGCAAAGCGCCTCGGGAGCCCCTCGTCGTGCCGCAGAGGAGCAGCCCTTTGTTACGCTGCCGAGGAGGAGCCGATGGTGGCAGCGCCCTGGAGGAGCCATTTGTTGCTTTGCGCTGGAGGAGCCCGTGCTAGTGCCGTTGCGCAGGCGTCCTTGTTGTCGCCCCGTCGGAGGAGCGTGTCTTGGCGCCTCCCCAGAGGTTGGCTTTGTGCCGCCGCAGCAGAGCAGTGGTTAGCAGGGAGCGCCGGAGGAGCAGTTTGTTTGATGCCCAGCTCTTCTTGGAGCCCCTTTGGTGCAGCGGAGCACCTGTTGGTGGTGCCATGCTGGTGGGGCCCTTGGTGGTGCAGCATTGGAGGAGCCCCTGATGGCTTGGCGGCAGAGGAGCCCTTTTGTCTTTCCGCTCTGGAGGAGTCCTTGGTTGCGCAGCCCTGGAGGAGCCTTTCTTTGTGCCGCCCCGCAGGAGCCGCTTCTCGTGCGGCCTGCTAGGGCACCTGTGTCAACTTATGTTGGAGGAGCCCTGCATCGCAGTGCCCCACGGGAGATCTTCCTGACGCTGGTGATTTGGTACGTACCCTAGGGTAGGTACTGTGGGTCTGGTCCCTGCCTGTGGTATCTCCTGTCCGGTCTGGGATGGTGTCGCATTGTAGTTGGCCTGTATTTTTCTACTGTGGTACTTGTATTTTGTATTGTAGCATATGTATTGTGTGTATGGAGTCGTAGTTCTTGTACAGTGTGTGCTGTATGGTATACATTGCATGGGATGGATTTTGTTTTCTGTAGAGTATTTTTTACTGTCTGTTCAGTATTCTGTGTATTCTTTGTGCTGTCTTTTATTGTGCAGGATGATTTTGATGGTATGTATTCGTGTTTTGTTTTCTGTTGTATGTTATATGTATTGCATAGTACCTTCTGTTGTGTGTCGTTTACTGGGTTTTGTCTTGTTTTGCCTGTATTTTCTGGTACGTATTGTCTTTTGAGGTATTTCCCGCCCAGATTCTGTTTCCTGTCTTGTCTTTTGCGTCTGGTTTTGTGCGCTGTTTCTGGAAGTGTCTTGTGACATGCGCTATGGTTTGTAATGTACTGGCTCCTGCGATTTCTTCGGTGGTGTGTGTCTCGAGGAGAGGCTGAGGGAGCTGGGGTTGTTTAGCCTGGGGAGCCCTGCATCGTGCCAGCCCCAGAGGACATGTTCATCACACAGCCCAGGCCGTCTCTGTGGAGCCTTTCGTCGCCCCGCGCTGAAGGAGCCCTGAATGGCGGCACCCCGGAGGAGCCCTTTGCCAGATGTCACCGGAGGAGCCTGTCATCGCCGCATCATTGCGTTTGCTCTTTTGTATGGCGTTTGGTTTGGTGTATTTGATTGTACGGCATCTTCTGTGTCTCTTAAGTGGTCTGTACAATGTCCTTTGTCGGGGATGGGCTGTAGCAAGGGCGGGGGGTACATGGTGGAGCGTACTGTAGTTGGTTTTGTGTTCCGTAGTGCGTCGTCCTGTGCCTACTGAGTATTGCATGATCTGATCTGGACTGTATTTTGTGCTGTATGTATTGTTTTGGTTTTGCGTGGTTTAGTGCTTATTGTACTGAGGGTCTCTTGAGCTGTATCTTGTATTTCCGGCCTAGTGGGTATGGTGTGCGTAGGGTTGTATTTTGTATCCTATGGTACGTCTTGTGTTTTCTGCTGGGCTGTTTGTAATACGTGGTATGACGTATTGTATTTCAAGTCTGTTCTTTCCAGCGTGGTATGAGTCGTGTTGCATTGCGCTCGCACCACCCCAGAGGAGATGCTGATAGCGTTGCTCCTGGAGAGCCCCCAGTGGCGCCGCCCCGGAGCAGCCCTGTAGCGCAGCGCCGCAGGGGAGCGATTGGTGGCAAAGCGCCTCGGGAGCCCCTCGTCGTGCCGCAGAGGAGCAGCCCTTTGTTACGCTGCCGAGGAGGAGCCGATGGTGGCAGCGCCCTGGAGGAGCCATTTGTTGCTTTGCGCTGGAGGAGCCCGTGCTAGTGCCGTTGCGCAGGCGTCCTTGTTGTCGCCCCGTCGGAGGAGCGTGTCTTGGCGCCTCCCCAGAGGTTGGCTTTGTGCCGCCGCAGCAGAGCAGTGGTTAGCAGGGAGCGCCGGAGGAGCAGTTTGTTTGATGCCCAGCTCTTCTTGGAGCCCCTTTGGTGCAGCGGAGCAGCTGTTGGTGGTGCCATGCTGGTGGGGCCCTTGGTGGTGCAGCATTGGAGGAGCCCCTGATGGCTTGGCGGCAGAGGAGCCCTTTTGTCTTTCCGCTCTGGAGGAGTCCTTGGTTGCGCAGCCCAGGAGGAGCCTTTCTTTGTGCCGCCCCGCAGGAGCCGCTTCTCGTGCGGCCTGCTAGGGCACCTGTGTCAACTTATGTTGGAGGAGCCCTGCATCGCAGTGCCCCACGGGAGATCTTCCTGACGCTGGTGATTTGGTACGTACCCTAGGGTAGGTACTGTGGGTCTGGTCCCTGCCTGTGGTATCTCCTGTCCGGTCTGGGATGGTGTCGCATTGTAGTTGGCCTGTATTTTTCTACTGTGGTACTTGTATTTTGTATTGTAGCATATGTATTGTGTGTATGGAGTCGTAGTTCTTGTACAGTGTGTGCTGTATGGTATACATTGCATGGGATGGATTTTGTTTTCTGTAGAGTATTTTTTACTGTCTGTTCAGTATTCTGTGTATTCTTTGTGCTGTCTTTTATTGTGCAGGATGATTTTGATGGTATGTATTCGTGTTTTGTTTTCTGTTGTATGTTATATGTGTTGCATAGTACCTTCTGTTGTGTGTCGTTTACTGGGTTTTGTCTTGTTTTGCCTGTATTTTCTGGTACGTATTGTCTTTTGAGGTATTTCCCGCCCAGATTCTGTTTCCTGTCTTGTCTTTTGCGTCTGGTTTTGTGCGCTGTTTCTGGAAGTGTCTTGTGACATGCGCTATGGTTTGTAATGTACTGGCTCCTGCGATTTCTTCGGTGGTGTGTGTCTCGAGGAGAGGCTGAGGGAGCTGGGGTTGTTTAGCCTGGGGAGCCCTGCATCGTGCCAGCCCCAGAGGACATGTTCATCACACAGCCCAGGCCGTCTCTGTGGAGCCTTTCGTCGCCCCGCGCTGAAGGAGCCCTGAATGGCGGCACCCCGGAGGAGCCCTTTGCCAGATGTCACCGGAGGAGCCTGTCATCGCCGCATCATTGCGTTTGCTCTTTTGTATGGCGTTTGGTTTGGTGTATTTGATTGTACGGCATCTTCTGTGTCTCTTAAGTGGTCTGTACAATGTCCTTTGTCGGGGATGGGCTGTAGCAAGGGCGGGGGGTACATGGTGGAGCGTACTGTAGTTGGTTTTGTGTTCCGTAGTGCGTCGTCCTGTGCCTACTGAGTATTGCATGATCTGATCTGGACTGTATTTTGTGCTGTATGTATTGTTTTGGTTTTGCGTGGTTTAGTGCTTATTGTACTGAGGGTCTCTTGAGCTGTATCTTGTATTTCCGGCCTAGTGGGTATGGTGTGCGTAGGGTTGTATTTTGTATCCTATGGTACGTCTTGTGTTTTCTGCTGGGCTGTTTGTAATACGTGGTATGACGTATTGTATTTCAAGTCTGTTCTTTCCAGCGTGGTATGAGTCGTGTTGCATTGCGCTCGCACCACCCCAGAGGAGATGCTGATAGCGTTGCTCCTGGAGAGCCCCCAGTGGCGCCGCCCCGGAGCAGCCCTGTAGCGCAGCGCCGCAGGGGAGCGATTGGTGGCAAAGCGCCTCGGGAGCCCCTCGTCGTGCCGCAGAGGAGCAGCCCTTTGTTACGCTGCCGAGGAGGAGCCGATGGTGGCAGCGCCCTGGAGGAGCCATTTGTTGCTTTGCGCTGGAGGAGCCCGTGCTAGTGCCGTTGCGCAGGCGTCCTTGTTGTCGCCCCGTCGGAGGAGCGTGTCTTGGCGCCTCCCCAGAGGTTGGCTTTGTGCCGCCGCAGCAGAGCAGTGGTTAGCAGGGAGCGCCGGAGGAGCAGTTTGTTTGATGCCCAGCTCTTCTTGGAGCCCCTTTGGTGCAGCGGAGCAGCTGTTGGTGGTGCCATGCTGGTGGGGCCCTTGGTGGTGCAGCATTGGAGGAGCCCCTGATGGCTTGGCGGCAGAGGAGCCCTTTTGTCTTTCCGCTCTGGAGGAGTCCTTGGTTGCGCAGCCCAGGAGGAGCCTTTCTTTGTGCCGCCCCGCAGGAGCCGCTTCTCGTGCGGCCTGCTAGGGCACCTGTGTCAACTTATGTTGGAGGAGCCCTGCATCGCAGTGCCCCACGGGAGATCTTCCTGACGCTGGTGATTTGGTACGTACCCTAGGGTAGGTACTGTGGGTCTGGTCCCTGCCTGTGGTATCTCCTGTCCGGTCTGGGATGGTGTCGCATTGTAGTTGGCCTGTATTTTTCTACTGTGGTACTTGTATTTTGTATTGTAGCATATGTATTGTGTGTATGGAGTCGTAGTTCTTGTACAGTGTGTGCTGTATGGTATACATTGCATGGGATGGATTTTGTTTTCTGTAGAGTATTTTTTACTGTCTGTTCAGTATTCTGTGTATTCTTTGTGCTGTCTTTTATTGTGCAGGATGATTTTGATGGTATGTATTCGTGTTTTGTTTTCTGTTGTATGTTATATGTGTTGCATAGTACCTTCTGTTGTGTGTCGTTTACTGGGTTTTGTCTTGTTTTGCCTGTATTTTCTGGTACGTATTGTCTTTTGAGGTATTTCCCGCCCAGATTCTGTTTCCTGTCTTGTCTTTTGCGTCTGGTTTTGTGCGCTGTTTCTGGAAGTGTCTTGTGACATGCGCTATGGTTTGTAATGTACTGGCTCCTGCGATTTCTTCGGTGGTGTGTGTCTCGAGGAGAGGCTGAGGGAGCTGGGGTTGTTTAGCCTGGGGAGCCCTGCATCGTGCCAGCCCCAGAGGACATGTTCATCACACAGCCCAGGCCGTCTCTGTGGAGCCTTTCGTCGCCCCGCGCTGAAGGAGCCCTGAATGGCGGCACCCCGGAGGAGCCCTTTGCCAGATGTCACCGGAGGAGCCTGTCATCGCCGCATCATTGCGTTTGCTCTTTTGTATGGCGTTTGGTTTGGTGTATTTGATTGTACGGCATCTTCTGTGTCTCTTAAGTGGTCTGTACAATGTCCTTTGTCGGGGATGGGCTGTAGCAAGGGCGGGGGGTACATGGTGGAGCGTACTGTAGTTGGTTTTGTGTTCTGTAGTGCGTCGTCCTGTGCCTACTGAGTATTGCATGATCTGATCTGGACTGTATTTTGTGCTGTATGTATTGTTTTGGTTTTGCGTGGTTTAGTGCTTATTGTACTGAGGGTCTCTTGAGCTGTATCTTGTATTTCCGGCCTAGTGGGTATGGTGTGCGTAGGGTTGTATTTTGTATCCTATGGTACGTCTTGTGTTTTCTGCTGGGCTGTTTGTAATACGTGGTATGACGTATTGTATTTCAAGTCTGTTCTTTCCAGCGTGGTATGAGTCGTGTTGCATTGCGCTCGCACCACCCCAGAGGAGATGCTGATAGCGTTGCTCCTGGAGAGCCCCCAGTGGCGCCGCCCCGGAGCAGCCCTGTAGCGCAGCGCCGCAGGGGAGCGATTGGTGGCAAAGCGCCTCGGGAGCCCCTCGTCGTGCCGCAGAGGAGCAGCCCTTTGTTACGCTACCGAGGAGGAGCCGATGGTGGCAGCACCCTGGAGGAGCCATTTGTTGCTTTGCGCTGGAGGAGCCCGTGCTAGTGCCGTTGCGCAGGCGTCCTTGTTGTCGCCCCGTCGGAGGAGCGTGTCTTGGCGCCTCCCCAGAGGTTGGCTTTGTGCCGCCGCAGCAGAGCAGTGGTTAGCAGGGAGCGCCGGAGGAGCAGTTTGTTTGATGCCCAGCTCTTCTTGGAGCCCCTTTGGTGCAGCGGAGCAGCTGTTGGTGGTGCCATGCTGGTGGGGCCCTTGGTGGTGCAGCATTGGAGGAGCCCCTGATGGCTTGGCGGCAGAGGAGCCCTTTTGTCTTTCCGCTCTGGAGGAGTCCTTGGTTGCGCAGCCCAGGAGGAGCCTTTCTTTGTGCCGCCCCGCAGGAGCCGCTTCTCGTGCGGCCTGCTAGGGCACCTGTGTCAACTTATGTTGGAGGAGCCCTGCATCGCAGTGCCCCACGGGAGATCTTCCTGACGCTGGTGATTTGGTACGTACCCTAGGGTAGGTACTGTGGGTCTGGTCCCTGCCTGTGGTATCTCCTGTCCGGTCTGGGATGGTGTCGCATTGTAGTTGGCCTGTATTTTTCTACTGTGGTACTTGTATTTTGTATTGTAGCATATGTATTGTGTGTATGGAGTCGTAGTTCTTGTACAGTGTGTGCTGTATGGTATACATTGCATGGGATGGATTTTGTTTTCTGTAGAGTATTTTTTACTGTCTGTTCAGTATTCTGTGTATTCTTTGTGCTGTCTTTTATTGTGCAGGATGATTTTGATGGTATGTATTCGTGTTTTGTTTTCTGTTGTATGTTATATGTGTTGCATAGTACCTTCTGTTGTGTGTCTTTTACTGGGTTTTGTCTTGTTTTGCCTGTATTTTCTGGTACGTATTGTCTTTTGAGGTATTTCCCGCCCAGATTCTGTTTCCTGTCTTGTCTTTTGCGTCTGGTTTTGTGCGCTGTTTCTGGAAGTGTCTTGTGACATGCGCTATGGTTTGTAATGTACTGGCTCCTGCGATTTCTTCGGTGGTGTGTGTCTCGAGGAGAGGCTGAGGGAGCTGGGGTTGTTTAGCCTGGGGAGCCCTGCATCGTGCCAGCCCCAGAGGACATGTTCATCACACAGCCCAGGCCGTCTCTGTGGAGCCTTTCGTCGCCCCGCGCTGAAGGAGCCCTGAATGGCGGCACCCCGGAGGAGCCCTTTGCCAGATGTCACCGGAGGAGCCTGTCATCGCCGCATCATTGCGTTTGCTCTTTTGTATGGCGTTTGGTTTGGTGTATTTGATTGTACGGCATCTTCTGTGTCTCTTAAGTGGTCTGTACAATGTCCTTTGTCGGGGATGGGCTGTAGCAAGGGCGGGGGGTACATGGTGGAGCGTACTGTAGTTGGTTTTGTGTTCCGTAGTGCGTCGTCCTGTGCCTACTGAGTATTGCATGATCTGATCTGGACTGTATTTTGTGCTGTATGTATTGTTTTGGTTTTGCGTGGTTTAGTGCTTATTGTACTGAGGGTCTCTTGAGCTGTATCTTGTATTTCCGGCCTAGTGGGTATGGTGTGCGTAGGGTTGTATTTTGTATCCTATGGTACGTCTTGTGTTTTCTGCTGGGCTGTTTGTAATACGTGGTATGACGTATTGTATTTCAAGTCTGTTCTTTCCAGCGTGGTATGAGTCGTGTTGCATTGCGCTCGCACCACCCCAGAGGAGATGCTGATAGCGTTGCTCCTGGAGAGCCCCCAGTGGCGCCGCCCTGGAGCAGCCCTGTAGCGCAGCGCCGCAGGGTAGCGATTGGTGGCAAAGCGCCTCGGGAGCCCCTCGTCGTGCCGCAGAGGAGCAGCCCTTTGTTACGCTGCCGAGGAGGAGCCGATGGTGGCAGCGCCCTGGAGGAGCCATTTGTTGCTTTGCGCTGGAGGAGCCCGTGCTAGTGCCGTTGCGCAGGCGTCCTTGTTGTCGCCCCGTCGGAGGAGCGTGTCTTGGCGCCTCCCCAGAGGTTGGCTTTGTGCCGCCGCAGCAGAGCAGTGGTTAGCAGGGAGCGCCGGAGGAGCAGTTTGTTTGATGCCCAGCTCTTCTTGGAGCCCCTTTGGTGCAGCGGAGCAGCTGTTGGTGGTGCCATGCTGGTGGGGCCCTTGGTGGTGCAGCATTGGAGGAGCCCCTGATGGCTTGGCGGCAGAGGAGCCCTTTTGTCTTTCCGCTCTGGAGGAGTCCTTGGTTGCGCAGCCCAGGAGGAGCCTTTCTTTGTGCCGCCCCGCAGGAGCCGCTTCTCGTGCGGCCTGCTAGGGCACCTGTGTCAACTTATGTTGGAGGAGCCCTGCATCGCAGTGCCCCACGGGAGATCTTCCTGACGCTGGTGATTTGGTACGTACCCTAGGGTAGGTACTGTGGGTCTGGTCCCTGCCTGTGGTATCTCCTGTCCGGTCTGGGATGGTGTCGCATTGTAGTTGGCCTGTATTTTTCTACTGTGGTACTTGTATTTTGTATTGTAGCATATGTATTGTGTGTATGGAGTCGTAGTTCTTGTACAGTGTGTGCTGTATGGTATACATTGCATGGGATGGATTTTGTTTTCTGTAGAGTATTTTTTACTGTCTGTTCAGTATTCTGTGTATTCTTTGTGCTGTCTTTTATTGTGCAGGATGATTTTGATGGTATGTATTCGTGTTTTGTTTTCTGTTGTATGTTATATGTATTGCATAGTACCTTCTGTTGTGTGTCGTTTACTGGGTTTTGTCTTGTTTTGCCTGTATTTTCTGGTACGTATTGTCTTTTGAGGTATTTCCCGCCCAGATTCTGTTTCCTGTCTTGTCTTTTGCGTCTGGTTTTGTGCGCTGTTTCTGGAAGTGTCTTGTGACATGCGCTATGGTTTGTAATGTACTGGCTCCTGCGATTTCTTCGGTGGTGTGTGTCTCGAGGAGAGGCTGAGGGAGCTGGGGTTGTTTAGCCTGGGGAGCCCTGCATCGTGCCAGCCCCAGAGGACATGTTCATCACACAGCCCAGGCCGTCTCTGTGGAGCCTTTCGTCGCCCCGCGCTGAAGGAGCCCTGAATGGCGGCACCCCGGAGGAGCCCTTTGCCAGATGTCACCGGAGGAGCCTGTCATCGCCGCATCATTGCGTTTGCTCTTTTGTATGGCGTTTGGTTTGGTGTATTTGATTGTACGGCATCTTCTGTGTCTCTTAAGTGGTCTGTACAATGTCCTTTGTCGGGGATGGGCTGTAGCAAGGGCGGGGGGTACATGGTGGAGCGTACTGTAGTTGGTTTTGTGTTCCGTAGTGCGTCGTCCTGTGCCTACTGAGTATTGCATGATCTGATCTGGACTGTATTTTGTGCTGTATGTATTGTTTTGGTTTTGCGTGGTTTAGTGCTTATTGTACTGAGGGTCTCTTGAGCTGTATCTTGTATTTCCGGCCTAGTGGGTATGGTGTGCGTAGGGTTGTATTTTGTATCCTATGGTACGTCTTGTGTTTTCTGCTGGGCTGTTTGTAATACGTGGTATGACGTATTGTATTTCAAGTCTGTTCTTTCCAGCGTGGTATGAGTCGTGTTGCATTGCGCTCGCACCACCCCAGAGGAGATGCTGATAGCGTTGCTCCTGGAGAGCCCCCAGTGGCGCCGCCCTGGAGCAGCCCTGTAGCGCAGCGCCGCAGGGGAGCGATTGGTGGCAAAGCGCCTCGGGAGCCCCTCGTCGTGCCGCAGAGGAGCAGCCCTTTGTTACGCTGCCGAGGAGGAGCCGATGGTGGCAGCGCCCTGGAGGAGCCATTTGTTGCTTTGCGCTGGAGGAGCCCGTGCTAGTGCCGTTGCGCAGGCGTCCTTGTTGTCGCCCCGTCGGAGGAGCGTGTCTTGGCGCCTCCCCAGAGGTTGGCTTTGTGCCGCCGCAGCAGAGCAGTGGTTAGCAGGGAGCGCCGGAGGAGCAGTTTGTTTGATGCCCAGCTCTTCTTGGAGCCCCTTTGGTGCAGCGGAGCAGCTGTTGGTGGTGCCATGCTGGTGGGGCCCTTGGTGGTGCAGCATTGGAGGAGCCCCTGATGGCTTGGCGGCAGAGGAGCCCTTTTGTCTTTCCGCTCTGGAGGAGTCCTTGGTTGCGCAGCCCTGGAGGAGCCTTTCTTTGTGCCGCCCCGCAGGAGCCGCTTCTCGTGCGGCCTGCTAGGGCACCTGTGTCAACTTATGTTGGAGGAGCCCTGCATCGCAGTGCCCCACGGGAGATCTTCCTGAGGCTGGTGATTTGGTACGTACCCTAGGGTAGGTACTGTGGGTCTGGTCCCTGCCTGTGGTATCTCCTGTCCAGTCTGGGATGGTGTCGCATTGTAGTTGGCCTGTATTTTTCTACTGTGGTACTTGTATTTTGTATTGTAGCATATGTATTGTGTGTATGGAGTCGTAGTTCTTGTACAGTGTGTGCTGTATGGTATACATTGCATGGGATGGATTTTGTTTTCTGTAGAGTATTTTTTACTGTCTGTTCAGTATTCTGTGTATTCTTTGTGCTGTCTTTTATTGTGCAGGATGATTTTGATGGTATGTATTCGTGTTTTGTTTTCTGTTGTATGTTATATGTATTGCATAGTACCTTCTGTTGTGTGTCGTTTACTGGGTTTTGTCTTGTTTTGCCTGTATTTTCTGGTACGTATTGTCTTTTGAGGTATTTCCCGCCCAGATTCTGTTTCCTGTCTTGTCTTTTGCGTCTGGTTTTGTGCGCTGTTTCTGGAAGTGTCTTGTGACATGCGCTATGGTTTGTAATGTACTGGCTCCTGCGATTTCTTCGGTGGTGTGTGTCTCGAGGAGAGGCTGAGGGAGCTGGGGTTGTTTAGCCTGGGGAGCCCTGCATCGTGCCAGCCCCAGAGGACATGTTCATCACACAGCCCAGGCCGTCTCTGTGGAGCCTTTCGTCGCCCCGCGCTGAAGGAGCCCTGAATGGCGGCACCCCGGAGGAGCCCTTTGCCAGATGTCACCGGAGGAGCCTGTCATCGCCGCATCATTGCGTTTGCTCTTTTGTATGGCGTTTGGTTTGGTGTATTTGATTGTACGGCATCTTCTGTGTCTCTTAAGTGGTCTGTACAATGTCCTTTGTCGGGGATGGGCTGTAGCAAGGGCGGGGGGTACATGGTGGAGCGTACTGTAGTTGGTTTTGTGTTCCGTAGTGCGTCGTCCTGTGCCTACTGAGTATTGCATGATCTGATCTGGACTGTATTTTGTGCTGTATGTATTGTTTTGGTTTTGCGTGGTTTAGTGCTTATTGTACTGAGGGTCTCTTGAGCTGTATCTTGTATTTCCGGCCTAGTGGGTATGGTGTGCGTAGGGTTGTATTTTGTATCCTATGGTACGTCTTGTGTTTTCTGCTGGGCTGTTTGTAATACGTGGTATGACGTATTGTATTTCAAGTCTGTTCTTTCCAGCGTGGTATGAGTCGTGTTGCATTGCGCTCGCACCACCCCAGAGGAGATGCTGATAGCGTTGCTCCTGGAGAGCCCCCAGTGGCGCCGCCCCGGAGCAGCCCTGTAGCGCAGCGCCGCAGGGGAGCGATTGGTGGCAAAGCGCCTCGGGAGCCCCTCGTCGTGCCGCAGAGGAGCAGCCCTTTGTTACGCTGCCGAGGAGGAGCCGATGGTGGCAGCGCCCTGGAGGAGCCATTTGTTGCTTTGCGCTGGAGGAGCCCGTGCTAGTGCCGTTGCGCAGGCGTCCTTGTTGTCGCCCCGTCGGAGGAGCGTGTCTTGGCGCCTCCCCAGAGGTTGGCTTTGTGCCGCCGCAGCAGAGCAGTGGTTAGCAGGGAGCGCCGGAGGAGCAGTTTGTTTGATGCCCAGCTCTTCTTGGAGCCCCTTTGGTGCAGCGGAGCAGCTGTTGGTGGTGCCATGCTGGTGGGGCCCTTGGTGGTGCAGCATTGGAGGAGCCCCTGATGGCTTGGCGGCAGAGGAGCCCTTTTGTCTTTCCGCTCTGGAGGAGTCCTTGGTTGCGCAGCCCAGGAGGAGCCTTTCTTTGTGCCGCCCCGCAGGAGCCGCTTCTCGTGCGGCCTGCTAGGGCACCTGTGTCAACTTATGTTGGAGGAGCCCTGCATCGCAGTGCCCCACGGGAGATCTTCCTGAGGCTGGTGATTTGGTACGTACCCTAGGGTAGGTACTGTGGGTCTGGTCCCTGCCTGTGGTATCTCCTGTCCGGTCTGGGATGGTGTCGCATTGTAGTTGGCCTGTATTTTTCTACTGTGGTACTTGTATTTTGTATTGTAGCATATGTATTGTGTGTATGGAGTCGTAGTTCTTGTACAGTGTGTGCTGTATGGTATACATTGCATGGAATGGATTTTGTTTTCTGTAGAGTATTTTTTACTGTCTGTTCAGTATTCTGTGTATTCTTTGTGCTGTCTTTTATTGTGCAGGATGATTTTGATGGTATGTATTCGTGTTTTGTTTTCTGTTGTATGTTATATGTATTGCATAGTACCTTCTGTTGTGTGTCGTTTACTGGGTTTTGTCTTGTTTTGCCTGTATTTTCTGGTACGTATTGTCTTTTGAGGTATTTCCCGCCCAGATTCTGTTTCCTGTCTTGTCTTTTGCGTCTGGTTTTGTGCGCTGTTTCTGGAAGTGTCTTGTGACATGCGCTATGGTTTGTAATGTACTGGCTCCTGCGATTTCTTCGGTGGTGTGTGTCTCGAGGAGAGGCTGAGGGAGCTGGGGTTGTTTAGCCTGGGGAGCCCTGCATCGTGCCAGCCCCAGAGGACATGTTCATCACACAGCCCAGGCCGTCTCTGTGGAGCCTTTCGTCGCCCCGCGCTGAAGGAGCCCTGAATGGCGGCACCCCGGAGGAGCCCTTTGCCAGATGTCACCGGAGGAGCCTGTCATCGCCGCATCATTGCGTTTGCTCTTTTGTATGGCGTTTGGTTTGGTGTATTTGATTGTACGGCATCTTCTGTGTCTCTTAAGTGGTCTGTACAATGTCCTTTGTCGGGGATGGGCTGTAGCAAGGGCGGGGGGTACATGGTGGAGCGTACTGTAGTTGGTTTTGTGTTCCGTAGTGCGTCGTCCTGTGCCTACTGAGTATTGCATGATCTGATCTGGACTGTATTTTGTGCTGTATGTATTGTTTTGGTTTTGCGTGGTTTAGTGCTTATTGTACTGAGGGTCTCTTGAGCTGTATCTTGTATTTCCGGCCTAGTGGGTATGGTGTGCGTAGGGTTGTATTTTGTATCCTATGGTACGTCTTGTGTTTTCTGCTGGGCTGTTTGTAATACGTGGTATGACGTATTGTATTTCAAGTCTGTTCTTTCCAGCGTGGTATGAGTCGTGTTGCATTGCGCTCGCACCACCCCAGAGGAGATGCTGATAGCGTTGCTCCTGGAGAGCCCCCAGTGGCGCCGCCCCGGAGCAGCCCTGTAGCGCAGCGCCGCAGGGGAGCGATTGGTGGCAAAGCGCCTCGGGAGCCCCTCGTCGTGCCGCAGAGGAGCAGCCCTTTGTTACGCTGCCGAGGAGGAGCCGATGGTGGCAGCGCCCTGGAGGAGCCATTTGTTGCTTTGCGCTGGAGGAGCCCGTGCTAGTGCCGTTGCGCAGGCGTCCTTGTTGTCGCCCCGTCGGAGGAGCGTGTCTTGGCGCCTCCCCAGAGGTTGGCTTTGTGCCGCCGCAGCAGAGCAGTGGTTAGCAGGGAGCGCCGGAGGAGCAGTTTGTTTGATGCCCAGCTCTTCTTGGAGCCCCTTTGGTGCAGCGGAGCACCTGTTGGTGGTGCCATGCTGGTGGGGCCCTTGGTGGTGCAGCATTGGAGGAGCCCCTGATGGCTTGGCGGCAGAGGAGCCCTTTTGTCTTTCCGCTCTGGAGGAGTCCTTGGTTGCGCAGCCCAGGAGGAGCCTTTCTTTGTGCCGCCCCGCAGGAGCCGCTTCTCGTGCGGCCTGCTAGGGCACCTGTGTCAACTTATGTTGGAGGAGCCCTGCATCGCAGTGCCCCACGGGAGATCTTCCTGACGCTGGTGATTTGGTACGTACCCTAGGGTAGGTACTGTGGGTCTGGTCCCTGCCTGTGGTATCTCCTGTCCGGTCTGGGATGGTGTCGCATTGTAGTTGGCCTGTATTTTTCTACTGTGGTACTTGTATTTTGTATTGTAGCATATGTATTGTGTGTATGGAGTCGTAGTTCTTGTACAGTGTGTGCTGTATGGTATACATTGCATGGGATGGATTTTGTTTTCTGTAGAGTATTTTTTACTGTCTGTTCAGTATTCTGTGTATTCTTTGTGCTGTCTTTTATTGTGCAGGATGATTTTGATGGTATGTATTCGTGTTTTGTTTTCTGTTGTATGTTATATGTATTGCATAGTACCTTCTGTTGTGTGTCTTTTACTGGGTTTTGTCTTGTTTTGCCTGTATTTTCTGGTACGTATTGTCTTTTGAGGTATTTCCCGCCCAGATTCTGTTTCCTGTCTTGTCTTTTGCGTCTGGTTTTGTGCGCTGTTTCTGGAAGTGTCTTGTGACATGCGCTATGGTTTGTAATGTACTGGCTCCTGCGATTTCTTCGGTGGTGTGTGTCTCGAGGAGAGGCTGAGGGAGCTGGGGTTGTTTAGCCTGGGGAGCCCTGCATCGTGCCAGCCCCAGAGGACATGTTCATCACACAGCCCAGGCCGTCTCTGTGGAGCCTTTCGTCGCCCCGCGCTGAAGGAGCCCTGAATGGCGGCACCCCGGAGGAGCCCTTTGCCAGATGTCACCGGAGGAGCCTGTCATCGCCGCATCATTGCGTTTGCTCTTTTGTATGGCGTTTGGTTTGGTGTATTTGATTGTACGGCATCTTCTGTGTCTCTTAAGTGGTCTGTACAATGTCCTTTGTCGGGGATGGGCTGTAGCAAGGGCGGGGGGTACATGGTGGAGCGTACTGTAGTTGGTTTTGTGTTCCGTAGTGCGTCGTCCTGTGCCTACTGAGTATTGCATGATCTGATCTGGACTGTATTTTGTGCTGTATGTATTGTTTTGGTTTTGCGTGGTTTAGTGCTTATTGTACTGAGGGTCTCTTGAGCTGTATCTTGTATTTCCGGCCTAGTGGGTATGGTGTGCGTAGGGTTGTATTTTGTATCCTATGGTACGTCTTGTGTTTTCTGCTGGGCTGTTTGTAATACGTGGTATGACGTATTGTATTTCAAGTCTGTTCTTTCCAGCGTGGTATGAGTCGTGTTGCATTGCGCTCGCACCACCCCAGAGGAGATGCTGATAGCGTTGCTCCTGGAGAGCCCCCAGTGGCGCCGCCCCGGAGCAGCCCTGTAGCGCAGCGCCGCAGGGGAGCGATTGGTGGCAAAGCGCCTCGGGAGCCCCTCGTCGTGCCGCAGAGGAGCAGCCCTTTGTTACGCTGCCGAGGAGGAGCCGATGGTGGCAGCGCCCTGGAGGAGCCATTTGTTGCTTTGCGCTGGAGGAGCCCGTGCTAGTGCCGTTGCGCAGGCGTCCTTGTTGTCGCCCCGTCGGAGGAGCGTGTCTTGGCGCCTCCCCAGAGGTTGGCTTTGTGCCGCCGCAGCAGAGCAGTGGTTAGCAGGGAGCGCCGGAGGAGCAGTTTGTTTGATGCCCAGCTCTTCTTGGAGCCCCTTTGGTGCAGCGGAGCAGCTGTTGGTGGTGCCATGCTGGTGGGGCCCTTGGTGGTGCAGCATTGGAGGAGCCCCTGATGGCTTGGCGGCAGAGGAGCCCTTTTGTCTTTCCGCTCTGGAGGAGTCCTTGGTTGCGCAGCCCAGGAGGAGCCTTTCTTTGTGCCGCCCCGCAGGAGCCGCTTCTCGTGCGGCCTGCTAGGGCACCTGTGTCAACTTATGTTGGAGGAGCCCTGCATCGCAGTGCCCCACGGGAGATCTTCCTGACGCTGGTGATTTGGTACGTACCCTAGGGTAGGTACTGTGGGTCTGGTCCCTGCCTGTGGTATCTCCTGTCCGGTCTGGGATGGTGTCGCATTGTAGTTGGCCTGTATTTTTCTACTGTGGTACTTGTATTTTGTATTGTAGCATATGTATTGTGTGTATGGAGTCGTAGTTCTTGTACAGTGTGTGCTGTATGGTATACATTGCATGGGATGGATTTTGTTTTCTGTAGAGTATTTTTTACTGTCTGTTCAGTATTCTGTGTATTCTTTGTGCTGTCTTTTATTGTGCAGGATGATTTTGATGGTATGTATTCGTGTTTTGTTTTCTGTTGTATGTTATATGTATTGCATAGTACCTTCTGTTGTGTGTCTTTTACTGGGTTTTGTCTTGTTTTGCCTGTATTTTCTGGTACGTATTGTCTTTTGAGGTATTTCCCGCCCAGATTCTGTTTCCTGTCTTGTCTTTTGCGTCTGGTTTTGTGCGCTGTTTCTGGAAGTGTCTTGTGACATGCGCTATGGTTTGTAATGTACTGGCTCCTGCGATTTCTTCGGTGGTGTGTGTCTCGAGGAGAGGCTGAGGGAGCTGGGGTTGTTTAGCCTGGGGAGCCCTGCATCGTGCCAGCCCCAGAGGACATGTTCATCACACAGCCCAGGCCGTCTCTGTGGAGCCTTTCGTCGCCCCGCGCTGAAGGAGCCCTGAATGGCGGCACCCCGGAGGAGCCCTTTGCCAGATGTCACCGGAGGAGCCTGTCATCGCCGCATCATTGCGTTTGCTCTTTTGTATGGCGTTTGGTTTGGTGTATTTGATTGTACGGCATCTTCTGTGTCTCTTAAGTGGTCTGTACAATGTCCTTTGTCGGGGATGGGCTGTAGCAAGGGCGGGGGGTACATGGTGGAGCGTACTGTAGTTGGTTTTGTGTTCCGTAGTGCGTCGTCCTGTGCCTACTGAGTATTGCATGATCTGATCTGGACTGTATTTTGTGCTGTATGTATTGTTTTGGTTTTGCGTGGTTTAGTGCTTATTGTACTGAGGGTCTCTTGAGCTGTATCTTGTATTTCCGGCCTAGTGGGTATGGTGTGCGTAGGGTTGTATTTTGTATCCTATGGTACGTCTTGTGTTTTCTGCTGGGCTGTTTGTACTACGTGGTATGACGTATTGTATTTCAAGTCTGTTCTTTCCAGCGTGGTATGAGTCGTGTTGCATTGCGCTCGCACCACCCCAGAGGAGATGCTGATAGCGTTGCTCCTGGAGAGCCCCCAGTGGCGCCGCCCCGGAGCAGCCCTGTAGCGCAGCGCCGCAGGGGAGCGATTGGTGGCAAAGCGCCTCGGGAGCCCCTCGTCGTGCCGCAGAGGAGCAGCCCTTTGTTACGCTGCCGAGGAGGAGCCGATGGTGGCAGCGCCCTGGAGGAGCCATTTGTTGCTTTGCGCTGGAGGAGCCCGTGCTAGTGCCGTTGCGCAGGCGTCCTTGTTGTCGCCCCGTCGGAGGAGCGTGTCTTGGCGCCTCCCCAGAGGTTGGCTTTGTGCCGCCGCAGCAGAGCAGTGGTTAGCAGGGAGCGCCGGAGGAGCAGTTTGTTTGATGCCCAGCTCTTCTTGGAGCCCCTTTGGTGCAGCGGAGCAGCTGTTGGTGGTGCCATGCTGGTGGGGCCCTTGGTGGTGCAGCATTGGAGGAGCCCCTGATGGCTTGGCGGCAGAGGAGCCCTTTTGTCTTTCCGCTCTGGAGGAGTCCTTGGTTGCGCAGCCCTGGAGGAGCCTTTCTTTGTGCCGCCCCGCAGGAGCCGCTTCTCGTGCGGCCTGCTAGGGCACCTGTGTCAACTTATGTTGGAGGAGCCCTGCATCGCAGTGCCCCACGGGAGATCTTCCTGAGGCTGGTGATTTGGTACGTACCCTAGGGTAGGTACTGTGGGTCTGGTCCCTGCCTGTGGTATCTCCTGTCCAGTCTGGGATGGTGTCGCATTGTAGTTGGCCTGTATTTTTCTACTGTGGTACTTGTATTTTGTATTGTAGCATATGTATTGTGTGTATGGAGTCGTAGTTCTTGTACAGTGTGTGCTGTATGGTATACATTGCATGGAATGGATTTTGTTTTCTGTAGAGTATTTTTTACTGTCTGTTCAGTATTCTGTGTATTCTTTGTGCTGTCTTTTATTGTGCAGGATGATTTTGATGGTATGTATTCGTGTTTTGTTTTCTGTTGTATGTTATATGTATTGCATAGTACCTTCTGTTGTGTGTCGTTTACTGGGTTTTGTCTTGTTTTGCCTGTATTTTCTGGTACGTATTGTCTTTTGAGGTATTTCCCGCCCAGATTCTGTTTCCTGTCTTGTCTTTTGCGTCTGGTTTTGTGCGCTGTTTCTGGAAGTGTCTTGTGACATGCGCTATGGTTTGTAATGTACTGGCTCCTGCGATTTCTTCGGTGGTGTGTGTCTCGAGGAGAGGCTGAGGGAGCTGGGGTTGTTTAGCCTGGGGAGCCCTGCATCGTGCCAGCCCCAGAGGACATGTTCATCACACAGCCCAGGCCGTCTCTGTGGAGCCTTTCGTCGCCCCGCGCTGAAGGAGCCCTGAATGGCGGCACCCCGGAGGAGCCCTTTGCCAGATGTCACCGGAGGAGCCTGTCATCGCCGCATCATTGCGTTTGCTCTTTTGTATGGCGTTTGGTTTGGTGTATTTGATTGTACGGCATCTTCTGTGTCTCTTAAGTGGTCTGTACAATGTCCTTTGTCGGGGATGGGCTGTAGCAAGGGCGGGGGGTACATGGTGGAGCGTACTGTAGTTGGTTTTGTGTTCCGTAGTGCGTCGTCCTGTGCCTACTGAGTATTGCATGATCTGATCTGGACTGTATTTTGTGCTGTATGTATTGTTTTGGTTTTGCGTGGTTTAGTGCTTATTGTACTGAGGGTCTCTTGAGCTGTATCTTGTATTTCCGGCCTAGTGGGTATGGTGTGCGTAGGGTTGTATTTTGTATCCTATGGTACGTCTTGTGTTTTCTGCTGGGCTGTTTGTAATACGTGGTATGACGTATTGTATTTCAAGTCTGTTCTTTCCAGCGTGGTATGAGTCGTGTTGCATTGCGCTCGCACCACCCCAGAGGAGATGCTGATAGCGTTGCTCCTGGAGAGCCCCCAGTGGCGCCGCCCCGGAGCAGCCCTGTAGCGCAGCGCCGCAGGGGAGCGATTGGTGGCAAAGCGCCTCGGGAGCCCCTCGTCGTGCCGCAGAGGAGCAGCCCTTTGTTACGCTGCCGAGGAGGAGCCGATGGTGGCAGCGCCCTGGAGGAGCCATTTGTTGCTTTGCGCTGGAGGAGCCCGTGCTAGTGCCGGCGCGCATGAGTCGTTGTTGTCTCCATGTCGGAGGATCATGAAAATTCCTTCAGTATCACAGTCATTTCTTGTCATGCAGCCAATGGAAGACCTGTTTCATGTAGTTTTCTAAGCAATAGGGAAATATACCTTTCATTATAAGTACCTTAAAAATAAATGCAACAGTGTGTACAAAATCCACCTTCTTGTGTTCGCATTTTGGCCAGAAAAAATCAACCCGAAATCACAATAAAGCAATTTTTTTCTCACTTGTCATTGAACTGCCCCACTGAAATGCTGCTTATTTTCACAATCTGTACATGCCTCTGACTTTTTCACCCACTGGCAACAGCTGGGTCACTTGTCTAGTTGCTGAGTCTTTTCAGACTTTGTTTGGTTTTGGCCCTTAGTTACTGACCCTCAATGGCTTCACTCCAGCTGGTGGCCTAGAAAAGGACACCTGCTAAGCTCCTTTGATATGTTGAGCCTTTTCGACACAAAACTGGGGGGGGGGCAGCAAAGGTTCCTGTTTACCCTGTCTACTCTTTCAAATACTTTGTTGACGTAAATCTTAACTAAGCTTAATTAATTCAATAGTATGTCCTGTTAATTTGGTTTTTTTACAGATTTGTTTGGGGGGATTTTTCCCCAGGTGCTTCTGAATTTTCTAACTGATGTTTTGACATTGGATCTGTGTGAATCTCGGCATTGGCCCCGATAGCTTTACATTCTCACATCAGAGCCAGTTTTGTTCTGCTGTAACATTTGGTTTCCCTCAGTGCTGGCATTCCCACTTCCCCGGCTGCACTGACACTGAAGTGCTGGTTGTCTGCAGAGGCACACTGGTGATAACAAGGAGGGGCTTTTTCATTTTGTACTAATGTCATGTTTACATTGGTAGCAGGAACATGGCCAGTCCAAACCTGTTACGCTGACAAAGCAGGTTGCAGTAACACAAAATGTCTGGAATTTGTAAGTTCACCATGCATCTAGGAGACCATAAGGCTGCTATGATGATACGCCAAAACTACACCTTGCCTTTTTTGCAGAAGAGGAAGATCAGGACTCATGTGCTGCTGCTCTCCTAGAAGAACCCTCTGAGAAAGAGGGACTACTTGAGAACCTTGGCACTGAGGCCAAGCCTTGCACATCTGGCCTCCCGGGAAACATAAATATGAGGTCCCGAAGAGCAGTCGGAAAGCTTTAACCAAAATACAACACAATGCAAGAAGTCTTGGCAGGGCAGGCAAGTGACAGGGGAGCCACCTGAGCCGTGCCAGCAGCAGCTGCTCAAGGTAGCCCCAGAGGCTGCTCAGGAAACCACGGCCCCAGCATGGTGGGAGACAGCCATGAGGCCCGCTGTCCTGGTGGGGTGGTGTCCGTGCTGAAGTTGGAGTTACGGGATAGCATTTTTAAGCTGGCACTGTGGTGATTCCCCACTCTTGGAGAGAGTCTCGCCACCAAGTGTCCTCAAGGGTAGCACAGACCTTATCTCAGATAAAACATAATGTAAGAAAAGGATTCTGTAATACTTCTTATGGAGGATCAACATTTTAACAAATTCTTTCTCCTAGTTGTCATTTTTTTTTACTGGCTTTTCATTTTCTTCGTGTAAGTAGAACAGTAACAACCCCACCGAGTTCTGCTGGTCCATAGGTGCTGGTGATGATTTTGTACAGAGCTCTCTTGCTTTAGATGGCTTTTGTTTCAAGTAGTAGGAGCTGGTGATCTGGGTGGGTGCTTTCCTTCTGCAAGCCCCATCTCCAATATCTCCCCGTGCAGACGCCTTCAAGGGCCACAGTCCTGGCAGTCTGTCAAGAACACTTCTTAAAATTGCTCCAGTGAGTTAAAACAGATGGCATGGGCAGATGCGGTGATATTCCCCAAAAAGGGGAAACCTTGTGCCTGTAAGACAGCCGGTTTGGGAATCTGTGTGAAGGGCTAGGGTCTTTTTTAACATACCAGGCTATATTCATCCACATCTTTTTTTTTAAAAAAAAAGCACCACTTTTTATTACTTAATAATAGTAATAAAAACTCTAGCAAGCAGCAACAAAACAATCCACTGCGTTTTATTCTGAGCCTAATGCAGCTGGTCAGGGCTGGGGACTCTGCAATCCTGGCACACAGCACCCTGTGCATCACTCAGCAGAGTACAGAGCTGGCTGTTTGGAGGAGCCCAGCCTTGCGTGCCTGGCTTCTTCCCCTAACACAGTAAGAATGATTCCAGTATCGCCTGGGCCTCCTTAGGCACCCAAGGATCTCAACTCAGCTCAGTTAATCACACCATTCACAGCAAAACTTTCTAGAAAGTGTCTCCCTTGGATCTGGGAGAAATAATCCCCAAATGGCAGTGTGTAAAGGATTAATTTAACTTCCAGATTCCATTTTCCTCGCATTAGCAAAAATAAAGCTTTTGTGTTGTTTCTCTTAACAGTTAAAAATTAGATGCAGGAAAAATAAAGAGAAACGTTAAGCTCTGAATTTTTTTTTTTTTCCTCCGTTTACATTTTGGAAAGACAGAACTAATTTGCTCTCCTATCTGCTGTGTATCCTGCGGCTGAACTAATCTTTTCTATGCCCTAGATTGTTTTTAGCCTTGCTTGCTTATTACTGAAAGATTTACTTTCTAGGACTCCTTTTAATTCCATTTGCTACTACACTGCCTTTTCTCTTAAATGTAGGTTTTTTGTAGTGTCCTTTAAAGATTCTTGGCCTTTTCTAACCTGAGGCAAATTTATAGTAGCCTAATCATTAATATAATAGCCTAATATAGTAGCCTAATCATATAGTTTTCCTAATCATTAATGATCTTCCCAGCAGGATATGTTCTTTGTCTTCTTCCTAACATGATTCAGGACACATTCCGATTTAAAGTGCCCTTACGCTCTCACCTATTGCAGAAAAGCTGAGCACAGCCCTTTGCTGACGCCCAGCAGCTTGTGCTCCCTGCTGTGCCCCTCTGATTTTTTTTGGTTGATTGTCATTTCATGGAGAGCTCTATTGTCCCCCCAGCCAGGGATACTGCAGCAATAGCAAACCAGGGCTTCTAGTTACTCCCGGACGCCTGCCTTCCTGCCCCCTCTGCATCTCCCCAGCTCTCACAGAGGAGGGGTTGCCAGTGGTACCTTCTTCAGGCAGGGCACATCTGCAGCTTCCCATTGAATACCCTCCTTCCCTTTGAAAGCCCTGCCTCTTTCTGGCGGGTGGGGTTTGCTCATTTCCGTGAGCGCTTTTACAGGTGGTGGTGACATGGGAAGGAAAGGGACATACAGTGCTGGAGGTAAAGAGCCGCTCTGCTTCTGTTTACACAGTGTTTGTACAGCTGAGGTGGATACAAATCATGGGCGGTTTTGCTGGAGAACTTTGCCAGTGATCTAACTGACCGCCTGTTTGGGAGTCCCAGAGCAGCACGTTCAGTAACAGGAGATCGCTGCGCTGCCTGCCCTTGCCGTTGCTCTTGTGCATGCGGCAGTAAATACCTCCTCTGCACAAACACTCCTGGGATGGGAGTGCAAATACGAACTGAGATGGTGGTGGCAGTTTGATGTCATTCGTGTACAGCTGCCCAGTGTCAGATGTACTGTGTAACACCAATGGTACCCTGGGGCTGGGTGCAGCGTGGTCCTCGCTGGCATGTGGGTCAGGCAGCTGTGTTGGACAGACACACGGCATCCCAGCCTGTGCCCCAGAGTGCCTGCTGCCCTGCGTGCCACCGTGCAGTTTGGTTTGGCTCTTCAGTGGCAGGGCATTGAAGAGCTCTTGCTGGACTCTACCTATTTTAATTGCTGTGCCTTGTAGTTGTTACTGATTTGCAGTTTGTAATGTGCAGCAGAAAGGCTTCATGTAACTGGGCTGTTTGTCCCAGACAACCTACTGTTTTCTGTTAGTGCATTGATTTTCAAAGATGTGTTAGAGGGTGCTGTCAAATAGGGTTCTGTGTTCTAAACCAGAATTTTCCAATCTCTCTAATGCTTTTGAAAGCATTCAGAAAGCACACTGTTTTACTGTAGTCACCATTTAGTTTAATATCAGATAGCTGCTCGGCTGTCTCCGAGGGGGTGAGGCAGCTCTTCCAGCAGAGCAGAGCATGAGAGCCAAACTCCTTACAAAGTGGTCACGTGTGCCAGTGCATCCCAATCTCCCTCGTATCTCCTTGCATTGAAGGGCAAAATTGCCAAGTGAAAGCTGTGATCCTGGCTTGCCAGCGTTTCTCACTTGAGCTGCTCACCTCAAGCTGTTTGGCGTGCCAGCGTACTGAACTTCTGTCACTAGAGCCTCCTCTTGATTTTACTTTGTCAAGCCTTCAAAATCCCACCTGAGGTTCTTCTTACAGCCAGAAATGACCATGACACAGAATAAGTGAGTTGAACAAGCCTATAGGGTAAGTCAGGGGTGAAGCTGGAATGAATACCCAAGCGATCTGCTTCCCAGTGCCAAGTATACTATCTCCTGTGAAAAACTGCAGACCGAGAGGTCACACTGGAATGTTAGAAAGAGTCATTTAGGATGTGGGTATGAAACACACAGAAGACAGAAAAATCCCTGCAGACCATATGGAATTGGAACATATGGAATTGGCTTTATAGTTAAATAACCTGCCAAAGATGGTGGCAGTAAAAGGAAACCCCTTCACCTTCTGAAGGTGTTGGAGTTGAGCATAATCATTCCTTTGGGGTGCTGCTCAGCTGAGAAGCAATTAGTGTCTGAATAAAGACTTAAGCAAGGGTGAGGTAAAGAACACGGCAATGCTCATGAGGTTTCAGCACACAGACATCATGGACAAGGAGATCATGCTCTGGGAAAAGTCAGGTGATAGTCCCTATCCCATTGGTAGCCCGTTGAGTCAGCCCCTCCTTTCCCTGCTCTTTCATGCAGTACAGCAGCAGGCTGAGTCCCCATTGTTTTGCAAAGGGTTCTTCACCACGGGGTTGTCTCCCGCATCATTATGAAAAACAGTTTGGATAATTTTACATTTCATGTTAAATGCCTGCCTTTCATTCTAAGAGCACGCTTTCTCCAGTACAGCTGGAAATTTTGGTTCTGGTGGGTCATCTAACACATATGTTTGACAGTTAAATACAGTGAAATAACCTTTATTCCAGTCGAGACATGCTCAGCTGCAGTAACTTTCTACCATTATTTAACATAAGAGTGAGAAATAAAAGCTGTTTAAAGTCAAGTCAATTTGCAACAAACAACTGTTTCCTTGTAAAAGTAAAATAGTTTGATCCTCTGCATTGCCAGATATCACAGATAATGTGTTGAATGTAGGGAAGAAGATCGCTGTGATTATAAAACCCAGAAAAGCAAACTTACGAATTGCACTTGGAAACTGCTCTGGACCACTGACTTAACCAGATTAACCGTTTCTGACTGGATTTTCTTTAACGAAACATGTCAAAGCACCATCATGAGGGATCTTGCTTTGCCTTTAGCCAAGTCTAGTAGCAAACAATGTACTGAAGGAGTCCCAAACCTAGCAGGGGCACAGGAACACAGGCTGCCCACAGCCCTCTTCCAACAGCATCCCCTGCTCCCATGATGGGTGTGTGCCGTGTGCCGTGTGCTGTGTGGTTCAGTTTGTTGGGCAGTTTGTGGCAGCAGGACCTCTCTCAGCCTCCAATGTGAGATTGGAAAAAGGTTTTGTGGCTTCACTATTATCTTTCATACTTTCACACCAACCTGAAAACTCTGGTGTCTACACTCAAAAAAGTGCTGTCCTATCTTTCATCGGCTTACTGGGTGTGGACTAAAAATGCATGATTCCAGAGGACTCAGGAATTTGGGTATTGATGACTGTGTAGGATACTCTTTTTCAAGTAAAAGTGTGATACATTGCAACTTGGTTTACCTACCCACGGATAACAATTCCAATTTTTCTCTAGAAATAAATATTTTACAACTATGAATAATTCATAGGCACTTTTCGTGGAAGTTAATCCAAGACCTTACAATAAAGATCATTGCAGCAAAGTGCTGTGCAAACAAAACCAAGGATGGCTCAGAACTCTGCTTGTTTATCTGACCATCAGAGGGAGTCAGGTCATTAATATAATTTAGATTAATGAATTGTTGATATTTATGAACATATCATAAATGGTTTCTTTGCTTAAGGGCTTTTTGGCTTTTTGCTTTCTTATGTGCCTCTTTTATTGCCATTAAGTTAAAAGAACAAAACCGCTACCAGCGGTGACTACAGACTACCACTCAAGGCTTCAGCATGCCTGTTCCATAATAAATAGAAACGGTTCAGGTGCTGGAAGTGTCGGTGTCACACTCAGTAGATCCCTTTACTGTTTCCAGCTCACTGGAGCTCTTAAGTAAGCGGCCTGTCAGTGTGCCACAAGATGTCTAATTGTGCATCCATGTCTCCATTCATTGTCATTGGAACAGATGCAGAAGATCATAGCTGCACGTAGAGCTGCAATGTTACGGTTGGAAACTAACCACAGAACCATTATGGAGGAACTGCTGGAGGAGAGAGCCTGCAAGATTCAAAGTAAGCCAAAGACAACCCAATGGCTACAGAGCTGTTCCAGAGCAGGAATTCGTGCTCTAGATTGTGTGAGCTTGGATTGTCTTCTTCCAGAATAGATGATACAGAAAATCTGTGTTGGTCTAGTGCTTTCATGGGGGGTGGACCACCAGGTTCACACCAGGTTCATGCTAGGGATGGAGGAGAGGTACGTGCAGCATGTACAGCATCTGACTTGGAACTGAGACTACCTGAGAGATCTTTGGGCCAAAGATAAGGCTTTCTCCATGGAACACTAAACCTGGAGTCCAAACTCCACCTCATTTCACACACAGACTTTTCTCAAGAGTCTTATCCTTGGGTGCTCAGGAGGCTGGAGCTCACTGAACGTCTCTGAATTTAGGTGCTTAAATGCCTACTACACTGCTTCTAAAACCAAGACTCATTGTTTTCAGTAGCTAAAGTCTGGCCATGCTGATAGACCAAAGCTAGCGCAAATCTGCCCCTCAGCACTGCTGTCTTTATTTTGTGTAACGTTTTTCCGTGGGATTTGACGCTGCAGACAGAGCTGTTTCCTCCCTACCAGTTCAGTATCTAAATACATGTCTTTGTACATGCTTTAGCTGTCGTTTAACAGTTACCTGTACGGTCTCTCTCTTTTGCTTTACACATAAGTTTAAGGGTCTAATTTTTAAATAGCTTTATTAGGTTTTCCCACAACATTCCCTAAATCAAGCCATACTGCTTAGCTTTGCACTGCGTTAATTAGAGACACAGTCCGGAGCATAACGTGAACTAAGAACAGTTTATTCCCCTCTCCTGTAGGCAGAGATGGTATCTAGCATACCATTTCTAAATCAACATACACAGTTTTGCAAATAATAAAAGGCTCCTCTTCCCTGCTTGAGGATATCCTTGCCTTTCCATTTGTGTTGGTGTTCTCTGATGATAAAACTTGGCTGTGGGTTAGCAAGGGTCTGGTGGCCGGTTTGTGCTCCCTGGTCCAGGCGTGGCTATGAAATGCCCTCCTGTGCATGGAGAAGGCACTGCAGCAGCTGCGGGCTAGTGCGCTGTAAAGAGAGCGCTAGAGCATGAGTGTTATTGCTGCTGTTATTGTGGCTAGTGAGCAATGGTCAGAAGGCGGAACCCCATGGGACTGAGGGTAAAGACACCAAAAATAGAGTGTCTGTATCCTAAAAAGCTAGGTGCTACTGCTGTGCTGAGTGACAGTTTGATGTCACTGGTTTGGAGATCAAACTTTATTCCACTTTGGTTATTAAACTTTTGGTTGTTACTGAGTCCAGGGTGAGTTGTCCTAGCAGTGAAACCTTTGATCGTGTAATATAAATGGAGGACTTTTCTGCCTTCAGACTCTGTCTGTCTCACTAACAGAATGAATCTCCCAGGTCATCTGCCACAGCTCCTGGAGAAGCACTGTCATCTACATTTTTGCAGCCTGAGTTGCTGGCCCCCATCTCACTCTCCCCAAAGAACTTGCAACCCAAGCTTTTAAATATATCTAATTCAAAAATTTAAAAATCTTTGATTTGGGGATGCTCACCCTGAGCTGGGTCAAAGTGACCCTTTTCAGATCAGAACCCTGGGAGCCAGGAATTCTGTGCAGTTCTGAAAAATCAGAATCTGGTCACATAGATATAGAGATACCTGCAACCAGTGAAAGATGAGGAAATCCTGATCCTCTAAGGAATTCACCTAAGTTCCCAGAGCCTTATCAGTTACTATCAGTTTCCAACTCGGCCTCCATGCCCTAGAACTGCATCTGAATTGCGCTTGGCTCACAGTGTCTGCACTCCCGGACCGTGGTTTGCTGGGCTTCACCTAGCAGTGTCATGTCTGTGCATCTTCCCCAGAACTGAATGCTGCTCACCATCTGGAAAAGGCACAATTAGAAGAGAATTTTGAAAAACTGCCGCTGTCACTCCAGGTCAGCAGTTTCATTGTTTCCCACTCCTGTAACGATGTGGTGGAGCAGCTGCCGGGGCAGCCCCAGCCCCCTCACCAGCTGCCAGCACACCAGGCTGTTGCTTCTTACCAGCTATAGTACCCCTTGTCCTCTGCCTGTCCAAACTGGGATCCAGCAGCAAAGGTGCCCCCTCGGTCTTTTGCCTTTCCCCTTGGCTGGTTCAGCAAGATACTGTCTGAAAGAGAAGAGAGGGCAAACCTAAAGGGATGAAAAGGCAGCTGGATAAAGCAAGGAAATGTCCTTTTGACCCTGCTGGTTGCTGGCCCAGCCCAAGGAGCACAGTTGAGCTCTTCCCTGCGTGGTGGGGAGGGCTCTGGCACCTGCGGTGGCTGTGAGCGTCACCTTGTCTGCCACGGTACCTTCCGGCAGGGACCCCAAGGCTCAGGAATGGTGACCTCTCCCTGCCTGGCCCTGTGCCTGTGCTTTAAACTCTTCCCTGCTGCCTGAGTGTGGGGGAGCTGGTCCCACGTTGTAGAGACATCTCCACTCCCGCTGGAGAGCAATGCAGTCACTGATGAGGGATGTCCCAGGGCTGGCCCTGCTGTGCAGTCAGGCTGTGGCAGCCAGGGTCAGCCTGCCACATCGTGTCCCCCATTCCGCTATTTAACACCAAGCTCATCTTGGCTTTTTCAGTCCTGCTGATAACTCCATGCTGTTTGCACTCTCTAGATGAAGAATTCCCAAGAAGTGGAGAGCAGAAGCATGCCCCTGGGGTTCACACCAAGTTTGAAAATCTCGTGTGAACAAGTAAAGGTGCTGCAGCAAATAATGCAAGCTTTGTTTGATTTCATAGGCAGACATTAATTACAGTTTTTAAAAGCCCTGACTAGCACATACTGTTGCACGCAGCAACTGTCACTGCCTTCCTCATGCTGCTGTTGACAGCTCAGGGCATGTCAGCAGTTTTGCAGTAAGCACTGATGTAATGTTACAGCCAAGAAATGACATACATGAAAGATAAGAATATCAGTTCCACAGCAACTGTGTGTTTACAGGTGTTGTATAGAGAGAGTTAACAGGAATGCCTTTGATCGTAACAGAAATAGGACTGCTTAAAATAATGCGTTGTTTCTGTGTGTAACTCCGAGATGAACCGACAGTCATTTGAAGTCCACACCGCTAACTCATTGTTGCTTGTTACCATGTTAGAAGCCTAGAAAGGTGAAGGAGGCAGGGATGGGATATCTGCCACCTCATTCAGACTCTAGGGACCACGCAAATAATCTCTTTCATGCCTCTGTTACAAATGCCAGCTTCTTAAGGAAGGGCATGGTTGTTTCTCATCCAGCCGAAGGTGCTGGGGTGATTTAGCATCAAAGACATTTCATGAACTAGTGCCAGCCAGCGTGTCATGGTTTAACCCCAGCCAGCAGCTAAGGCCCACACAACCGTTTGTTCAGTACCCCCCAGTGGGATGGGGGAGAGAGCCGGAAGAGTAAAAGTGAGAAAACTGGTGGGTTGAGATAAAGACAGTTAAATACGTAAAGTAGAAGCCGCACACGCAAGCAAAGCAAAACAGGGAATCCGTTCGCTACTTCCCATCGGCAGGCAGGCGTTCAGCCATCTCCACGAAAGCAGGGCTCTGTCATGCATAATGGTTACTAATGGTTACTCGGGAGGACAAATGCCATAATGCCAAACGTCTCCCCCTTCTTCCCCCAGCTTATATACTCAGCATGACGTTCGATGGTATGGAATATTCCTTTGGCCAGTTCAGGTCACCTGTCCTGGCTGTGTGCCCTCCCAATTTCTTGTGCCCCTCCAGCCTTCTTGCTGACAGGGCCTGAAAAACTGACAGGTCCTTGACTTGGTATAAACATTACCTAGGAACACCTGAAACCATCAGCGTGTTGTCAACATGGTTCTCACACCACATCCAGAACACAAGCCTGCACCAGCCACCAAGAAAATTAACTCTGTCCCAGCTGAAACCAGGACACAGTGCCGGCCAGCTGCAGGCATTACAGGGATTTGAGATTCCCTGAGGCACTGGATTATCAAAACACTGGGTGTTCCAGTGGCCTTCTGTAACAACACACCACCTTGCAGGGATTTCTAAGCCTTGTTCAGCTCCCCTGGTGGTTTCTCAGCACAGATTGACTTGTATGAGTGTAAGAGGGGCGATAGCATGGCTGGTGTGTTCATTGGTGTGTCTCCCCTCCAGGACCAGACAGACACCCTCACCCTTCAGAACCAACCTCCTAAGGCCAAAGCAGAGCGATCTGAAGAGGCTCTGAAGGAAAAAAAAAGGAACAACTGCAGGTAAATGGCAACTGTAACTCTACAGTCACCAAGATCCATCACTAAGTATGACTCACATCACACGATTCAGTGGATAGCAATAGGATCCTGCCCCAGATCTTGAACTTTGAGGAGGAGTCAGAAATCTTAGTCTAGGGCCATCATTTTCTGATTTTATTTTTCTTTATTCTTTCATCCAGCATTTGTAGCTCTGTTTCCAAAACATTTTGTTAACTCCATCTAGTATGACCTTATTGCTGTCTATTCTTCTTTCCTTTCTTCCTCTCTTTTTTCTTAATTTTTTTTCACATTTAGATTTCTTTTTTTTTTTTTTTTTGTACCTTCTGAACCAAGTTCTTTGGTATCCCTGCGTTCTTTCATTTTTTCCTGAACTTGCAGGGAACAGTCCTGTCGTATGAAGTATATATTCAATTGTTGTCTGCTGGGGATGTGCTGTTTTTTACAGTGTGTAAGTAAACACACGCTGCAGTTGTCTATCTGAAATGAAACAGCCCTGAAATGACCCCCAAAAAGTTTTCTTTTAACTCAGGGCATTTCATCTGGTTCACAGCACAATCCCATGGGCAGTTGTCTCAACATGATCAAGGGGACAGAATGAGAACAGTGGGGTAAGCAAGGTGCTCAGTGAGTTTTTAGGTGAGAGAACTCCTTAGGAAAGGAGTGCAAATCTCTGAAACAGGCCTGGCCATGGGAAACAAGTAGCAACAGTCCCTTTCACCCTCTGCCACGGCATTTAATTTACGTGAAAGGACAAATTCTGCTGTGCCACGGTGATGTTAATGGCAAGTACCACCAGGCAGTTCACTGGAGTGAGTTACACTGGCAGAGTCCAAAGAGTTTAACTCAGCAACACTATGTCATCAGTCTAATTCAGAGAGCATCCTTGGCCCGTGAGTTGAACCCAAATATCCCCTACATCTGAAGTTCTTGAGCAGAGGAGGAACTTCTTCCCAGCAGATCTGATCTCTGTTAACAGGCGCTGTGGTGCAGGGGTGCAGGCAAGGCACAACACTCATTTTCACCTCCGGCCCCCTCGTCTGCTTTCCTTAGCTTTATGTTGGTACTTGTCCCAAGCCAAAATACCTGCACAAGCATAAAGAACCTCATGCTCTTCCCACGCTACGAGCAGGAATGAAGTTGCTGGACAACCTGGCATCCCATCTTTCTAGCCATGAGGCTGTCCAGCCAGAGGGGTGGTCTAGGAGAGAATATCAGGGTTCAGATGGGCTGTGGAGGCCCACGTCTAGGTGGTGTTCACATCACTGGGACTCCTAAACCACTGGGTGCATTGAGGAAAATGTACCTTACGGCTGAAGATGCGTTTATGGCTTACAGATACCCTAATTGCTGGTATATTTGCTCGATTGTACGAGCTCCATATCTGAACATAGAAAATGATTTGAAGAACTTAAAATGTGTTCTGGAAATGAAGAACCAGCAGATTGACTGGCAGGAAAAGATGATCATGGAGCTAGAAACCAATGTGAGTTGTCATTTTCCCTCCAGAGGAGGCATCACAGAAGTAATAAAGTAAAAGTTTGGTTACAGCAGGTGAACTTAAAAGAGGTGAGAAAACACAAGAGGCTGGGGCGAGACACAAAGAAGTTCATAAATGCCCACATAGCGTGGTGTTCCACTGTCAGCCTACAGAGTTGCTTCTACTATACCACGTCTCAGATTTTCACTCAGAAATTGGGATCTTTTCCCATCCCTTCACCCACCCATGACACCCTTGCTTTCTCCCACACATCCATTGATCCGTGTTGCTTCTCCATGCAATACCTGCTCAGCCTATGATGTTAGACAGTGACGCAAGTGGTGTAGGAAGAATGGAGGAAGGGGAACTTTGTGGTAGCCCAGGCCTTCATCTTGTACACCAGCCTGCACCGTACGTCCCTGCGGGAGTCAGGTAGCCATTCAGGGCTGGAGAGGGCAACTGGAGGAAGGCTGAGCCATGTGTGTCTTGCTGCTGCTTGTGCAGGCATTTAGGGCGCTCCCGGCTGCAAGTATGAGTTAGTAATGTTCAGCAAGCAGTCCCTAGCAAGGCTTGTGCTAGGAAAGATCTCTCTAACCCTAAAGTAATGCTCTGCTGCAGCCTATGCTGTTTTCTCATTCTTTGCGTGTGGGGGTCCATATCAAAGAACTCCCCAGTTCACCACCAATTACACTTTTTGTTGGAAAGGGGATTCATTTTGTAAGGCATAACCTACAGTGACAGCACATGCATAGTGTGGGGGCAGGATGAGGCAACACCACAGCTGGTTCAGCACAGCATTCAGCAAGATTTGTTTCCATTTACGGGGAAATCTGAGAACTCTGGTGATTATTTTGCTGAACAGATGCTTGAGTAGAGAAAAGTGCCTGTTTACAACTGAGGCTTGTTAACTGTGCTCCTTCCAGCATGCCGCTCCTGGAGCTAAGCCAGCTTCTGGAAACGCGCATCGTAGTGTTAGACTGGAAAAAACCCCACCCAAACAACAGCCTAAATAGTTCCTGGTCATTTAGCTGCTTTTGCTAATCAGCCACATACGAGCACACAGTCCTGCTCCTGCCCTTTATGGCAGTCAAACACTGAATTTACTGTGGTCCAAAGGCACAACAGCTTTCTGTTGAAAGATCTACCGTCATAAGTGCCAGAACATCTACAGGGCATCTCCACATGCTCTGAAAGATGGAGTGCCTCATGAGGGAGGAGGAGGGCATTTCAAACACAGGGTCAGGCTTGGCTCCTTGTCTGCTGAAAGGGCGGCTGGAAATGCAGGTGGCAGGAGAGGAGTGGTATAGGGTGAGGGTTGCAGCAGAGAGGGAAGGAGATGCACAGGTCTTCTCCCATGCTTCTTGCTGTCATAGCTACTACTTGCTAAAACTATTAGGGAAGCAGGTGCCCATGACAGTGATTCCTCTCTCAGAGCATTTCAAAACAGGGCCAGAGTCCTTGTCCTGCTCCAGCATAGTATAGGGGGTTAGGCCAGAATGTCTGAGAATCAGGAGTATCCCTTATGGTTACATGCATGGACTGGAAGCCACTGCATAAAACTGATGCCTCTGCTGTAAGATGTGAGTTATTGCTAACTCCAATGCACAATATTTTGGTTCTTTATAGAAGATTGGGAAATTCAAAACCAAAGCTCACACAGAGATAAGGGTACCCTGTGGTATCTTGTTTTCTTCCAGGTGTTGAATTCAGCAAAATTCAAACTGCTGGAAAACTAAGAACTAAGGTGATTAAGTATGCCAAATTCAAAATTGGGAAAAACAGGGCATCTGAGGCTGTGGTACCTGCCTATAAACATCTTACTGATGTTTTAATACGCTGCTATCGACATCCTCAAACTCTGTCCTTGACCTGCCCTGAGTAAAAGCTACCTACAGTTGGGATAGGATTCACTTAATTGTAGCTTATAGTTAAATGTCTAGTTTAAGCCTGTCATTTAAGCCAACACTGTCAGCAGTGGAGAGGAGTGTCTCCAAAGCGCAGACCACCTCATGTGAGTGCAGCACCAGGCTAAGGCTGCTGCTGGGTGTAATCCGCCCTGTTGGGTAACGCTTTGCTCCCCGTAACTGGGGAATCACAGTCCTAGAGGATTTGTGTCTGGTGAGGTTAGTTGAGCTGGATGATGCACATCATACCGCCTTGCACTCCTCCTTCGTTGCTAGACTGACCACTCACACCACAGTGCCCTTTCCATACTGGGCATCCCCATGGTCCCCAAGTACCACTAGCTCCCTGTCCAAGAACAACGGCTGGTCCTGCTGGCTCCTGGGGGATAAAAGTTGTGGGGGCACCACCGAGGAAGATGTTTTATTTGCGCTGGACAAGACCAAGACCCTCCTGCTCCTCCATTAGAAGTAAGGGATAGTTCAGCTCTGCCCCTACTCAAGGCTCTGCTGATGACCCCACTTACTTCACCAGCATGATGTGGTGTGAGTCAGACCTCTAAGCGTCAGCTGCAGTCAAGATGACCGTCTCCATATATTCTCAAATTTTAGAAGTTGGTCTAGGGACAAATGAGATAAAGAACAAATTGTCTTGGATCAAGTGTTGGGCTTCCTTCAGACTTAACCAACCTTCCTTTGCTGCAGGCCAAAAAAATTAGAAAACTGGTAGAAGAAATCACCATGCTGCAACAGCAGAATGAAGAACTCAGAGCCAGGATTGAGCTAAATACTGTCATCATAAGGTTTGTGCTGATATTTGCAACCTATGTGAGCTTGAAAGGAGACTGCAGATCTTAATTGCCCGAGGCTGACACTTATTTCAGAAGGGGAAAAGCTTATTTCCTCCTGAAAGTGTATTGGTGTCCTGATCTGCTTGTTTTGTTAAAAAATCCTTTTAATATCGGGATTTGCCTACTTTATCATAAGGAAGGCCGCATGTCTGTCTGCGTATGTCCGTGATTTTGGCATGCTGCTGAGGGCCAAGTTGCCAGTGGCTTCTGATCTCAGTGTCAGTGCCCTGAGACCCGTTAGTCAGTGGGTAACAAGGATGGGAAATGGGGCAAGTTCAGGAGAGACATCCTAACGATGCCCCTGTCACCCAGGCGGGGTTATTCATTGGTGGGGTTTTTTTCATCTGCACTGTCTGTTAGCGCCCTTGTCACAACTTGAGAAAGGTGACAAGGTTCCTTGTGTTAGGCGGTAATAAGTAGAGAAGGGTAGGATGGTCCCTGCCCCGGAGAGTTTATAATCTGCTGTCAGGCAAAGGACCACAGCTGGAGCCAGGCAGCAGGGGTACCAGGGGAGATGCTGGAGCTGAACTTGTCCCAGCACACCCGCTGCCTAGCTGATGTTGCCAGGGATTATGCCATTGGCCTAAAATGCAATTTAATGTTTAGCTGTCTTTTTAAAGCTTCAGCATCTCATCTCTGATTTAATTTTAGTTTTTGTCTTTCTGGTGTCTCCGGGATTAATGGCTTATTGTCTCCTGCGTGTAGATATTTTCAAAAGGCAGCATTGTTTGTACTAAGATGTAGATTGGGGTGAGGATTATGTTTCCTGTCACCTGAGTGTAAATGCCTGTAACACACTTGTCACTGTCTGAGGTAGGTGTCTACAGCCTTTCTGTGCTTGGGGAGGGAAAACCAGGAATTTGTAAGGCCTCGTTCACCAGACCAGTTTGAGACACCTGCTTTTGGGCTGGATGAATTGTGCCCTGGAAGGGGCAGTCTCTCTCCACACCTGTGACAGCAGCCAGGGTGCCTGGTTCAGTGCCTGGCATCTCTGCGTCACAGCTACCTGTTCCTGGCTGCGTCCTGCCAGCGTCCAGCTGCGGCACTTTGCTTCTTGTTTGTAACTATGCAAGCACTGGTTTTAAAGAACATCTTTTGGGAGAAATTCTGAATTTGGTGTCAGCCTAGAAAGTCAGCTTGGAGGACAGTTATTTTCAACTGTTACAGTTTGGGGACAGCTCTAGGGACAGTGTCAGGCAGGGTTTTAAAGTCAGAGTCGTTACAACATGCAGTTTCCTGGCAGCAGTAGCCACCTCGACTGCTTATTTCTGTTGTACTGGCACTGCCTGGGAAGAGGCATGAACAAGCTTAGGGAGCTGTCCTTGCTGGGGAACGGTGCAGGTTAGGGCTTTTCCTGCTGATTCGGATTTGCAATTTGGGTGCCCAGGCGGCTGTGGCAGACCAGCAGCAGCAGGAGGAGGGAGGGCAGCAGCAGGGCTGGGAGCCAGAGCAAAGGGAGCCTTTGCAGCACGGTCAGGAGGGGGGTCCCAGAGGCAGCGGGGGGCTGAGGGATGCACCACAGAGATATCTGCAATCACAGCCAAGGGCAGGTGCAGGGGAAGGGAGATGAGCCTTGCAGGTGGGTCATGCACCAGCTTTGGACACAGGAGCTCCACAGAGCCTCTGCTTGGACTTCCCCAAGCGCTGGAATAAATCATCTGATTTCCCAGCATCTGAGATTCTCCCTCCAAATCTGTCATCGTGTTTTTAGTCCTTTGGCCTAAGGATGTTTGAGGAATGGTAGTTTCCAGCACCCTAGAAATTAGGAGGACCAGGAGGGTGTCTGGTCTCTGTCAGCATAGCCCAGGCACCTGGTGACCTGAGCCGTTTAGGCTTTAACGTGAGTTGAGGGCATGACTCAAGCACCTTCCCCTGCTTCTTATCACGTCGGTGTGCCCTTGCAGACCTGCGTGCCCCTGCGACAAGCCTGTTCCTAATACCCAGATGAGCTTTACCAGCCAGTCACACACTAACAGCTACACAAAGGCAGGGAAGGCATGTGTGCTTTTTTGTCTTTTGTTCTCCCCCCAGTGAATGCCGGCTGGAAAAGGATCTAGTAGGGCTTTGTGTATAACTTTTATGGCCTGTCTTGTCAGACACTGCAGAAGAAGAAGAAGTAATTGCCTGTGTGACGAGGCTTTTTCTATGGAGTTATTTCTTTAGGGTGAGCTCCCATGTGGAATTTCTCGTGCCTCTTAGACCATGAGTTCGTGCCACAGCTGGCTCCCCAATGGGACTGTGAATAGGATATTCATCCTCTACCAGGTAAGCAGCTTTCTGAAAACTTCTGCCAGCTTGTGTCTTTCAGTCCTTCTACTCTGCTAGCCACTGCTTCATGGCTGAAAACTTTCAGGGAGTGCAGAACAGGCATACTCTTGATCACCTGAGTTCCATTTCCATAGGAACTGAGGCTAAAAAAGCAGACATTCTTATAAAATGATTTTTAAACAAAATCAGAAATGCCAGCCCAGCCCCACCATTTCAGAGACTTTTGATGACACAAAGACCAGCAGTCTGTG
This sequence comes from Falco biarmicus, assembly GCF_023638135.1. Lineage (NCBI taxonomy): Eukaryota > Metazoa > Chordata > Aves > Falconiformes > Falconidae > Falco > Falco biarmicus. Next base: position 841,365 of record NC_079298.1, on the reverse strand, counting down.
ACATCTTCCTTGGGCGTCAGCCTATAGCCAGAAAAGGAATTGTCCAGAATTTCATGTGTGCATCCAAAATCCATACCCAGCTGCTGCTGAACCCTGGAAATACTTAGTGGGGGAGGATAGGCGCCTCCCTCTTTATTTCTGTAAAACCCTACATTTCCTCTAAAACAGGTTAGGTACATGCCCAGAGCTGCCCCAGGCTGATCACATCAGGACCTGGCTCCTGCCCAAGTGTAATGGGGCTGCAGAAGCCAGATGTTCCTGCATGCATCCTCCAGCGTGTGGTGGTGCCAGCACACGCCAAAACACATCTCGATCTGTCCCCACAGTCTGCCTGCACCACCCCACTTCTTTTTAAAGCAGTCACTTGGTTAGATAAGACAGACTCACGGAGGTTGTGGTGCCCATAGGAGATTTCCATGCCCTTCTTCCCAAAACACCATCAGGTTTTAGGGCATTCTGGGGAAAACATCTCCCTGGTCCTCACTGGTGACGTTTCTCTGGTGCTGCAGTCAGGAGCAGAGGGTTCGTTAGGACCAAGGAAGGAGGAGCTGCAGAAGGACCCATAGCCTTGTTACCGAAATCTCGGAATGAAGAACTTATCGACACCAATGTGATGTAGATAAGCAGACACTTCTTTATTAACGGCCGGGTGCGTGAGCGAGTCTTCTCACGATAACGCACACCAAGTTTCAAAATCGGACACCATATATAGAACTTATTCATACATATTCATTAAGTATTCATGCATAACCATGATATTTCCCGTAAATCATTAACATACTCTCCTCCTATATCCGATTCTGCGCAGTAGAGCTTAGAAATGGGTCTAGAAATGGGTCTGGGGTACGATTTGGGTAGGTGGTATGTGAGTCGGTGGTCGCGATCTCCCCCTGCCGGAACTCCCTGCTACTAAAGTTCACGATTTCTTGGCAGGTAACCACAAGCTGTGCCAGTCGACTCTCCCCAGTTTCCATTAATCTCATATTCTGACATTTCAATACACTTTCTACATACAGAAGACTGGTCAAATACAAAGAAGCCTTTCAAACCCTAAAGTTATTACCTAAGTTTTAACAATGATTCTAGCCCCTTCTTCTGGCCTTGGTACGGGATGTACAGAGGATCTCATAGCAGCTTTTACTATATAACTGTAAGTTTCATTAAAATATATTTCCTATTCTTCTATATTTCTATTTTATAAAATGATTTTATAAAATCAAAATATCAATCCAATAAAGTCAATCAATCTTAACTTATTAGCAAATCTGTAACATTTCCCCCCTTTGAAAGTGTTGAAAATAATTTTTCAATACTTTCACATTATTTACATATCATTTGTTTCAACATATTTTGTGTTGGACTATGTCTTGATGGAATAGTTGGTACTTCTCTCATACAAATGACTGAAATTCTATTGGTAAACTGTTTCTTCAAACATGCATATACTAGCATGATCATCAGAAAGACAATTAGTAACAGAAACAAAGTTTTGATTAGGGATTGTATCCAAGAGCTCAAATTCCATCCCAGTTTGTTAAAAATTTTCCCTAACCAGTCTTCTGACATATCTTCTTGAATTGATTCTGTTTCTTTTTCAATTTTATCTAATAAATCCAAATCATGTTCCACATCTTGTGTGACGTTTGAAATGTGGATACAACAGTCTTCCAGCTTATCCTTGAGATATCCACATACTCCATGTTCTTTAAGTAGGAGCATATCTGGTGCCATTCTATTTTATAAAGTCATTCTGGAGGCCGCCTATAATTGAATATTCAATTCCTTAAACCCCTTTTTGGTAACGTTTGCTAATTTTTCCACTCGACCAGTTAACTGATAGAGCCATGCTCTGTTTCTGTATGAAGCTATAGGATTTAAAAGCGATTCAATTGCCCAGCCAATTTTCACTCCTGTAGATGGTTCATTCCAAATATCATCATTTGTCTCAGATCTCTTTGTTCGTTTCAATTTTAAATTCTCTAGGGGTCCTCTAAATGGTGATTTCTTCCAAATTGGACACAATGTTGGCACGCCTAAAGTAATTTGTTTCACCTTACCATCTAATGGTAAATGAGTTGTCCAGGTTCAATCACTTAATGCCCCAATTAAATGTCCTGGACTTTGAATAGTAGATTTTCTGCAACTAAACAGAGTTCCTTTCCTGAGTGTAAAAGTACCAGTTAAATTGAGAGTATTCTTAAGATCTCGACAGAAACAACCATATTTCAAAGCAGCAGCCAAAGGAGGAATTCTTTGAATTGTTAAGTCTGCATTGCTGCAGTCATACACTTTTTCACATTTCCACCATGGTACTATCTTATTTTCCTTTTCTCTCAATAAAGTTGTTTTATCATTAACTAAGGGTAACACTGCAAAAACTTTTCCATCCCAGGTGAAACACCAAAAAGTTCTGGCCATGTACTGAAATTGGGAAAATATGGACATAGACCATATAGAGTCCCATTGCTCTACTAATTGTGTACCTTGGCCAGTTTTGTTACACTTCCATTCCATGATATTTTTGCTTACATTGGCTTTAAGTTGTTCATCATAAGAACACCATCCTAACTGGGGATTTGGACCCCCAGGAAGAAAAACTCGAGCTATGGCACTAGGTCAGGATCCTGTTATAAAATTATAATTCAGTATTTTTTTACAATCTGTTTCTTTACCTGGTGACTTCCACTGTTTTCTAATAACCTTTACGTGTTCATACCATTGAGTCACTGGCCTTTGTTCACAATAGGTGGTTTCATTTTTATGTTCCAGATTGGTCAGATTCATAGTTAAAATTCCCCATGGAATAGGTTCACCTACTGCCCTCGATATTGGCAAACAAGCAGTGATCTGCGTGACATTTTGTAAATTGGCAAATCCTTTAATCAATCCTACCATCAAATTTTCCTCAGCCATTTGTTTGGGAATGTCAATCACTTGTTCTGTTTCTACTTGTCTTTTGTTCCTGTCCACCAAGTCAGTCCATGATCCCACCAACACTACCGACCAAAATAAAATCCAATATAAAAATTAGACATGTTTCAGTGTCAATTTTAAAGTCTCTGGGTCACAATTGACAATCTTCCATGGAGTAGGTGCTTTCTTCACTCGAGTATAATGTCTCCAAGCATCTGATTCTGCTATCTTGATAGCTGTAAAAGTGGTTAACTGTATCTGGAAAGGTCCTCTCCAGCGCTCCTGCAAAGGTTCGGAGGCCCAGGTCTTCACATAGACATAGTCTCCTGGTTGGAAATCATGCACTGAATTTTCCTGGAATAAAGGTCTATTCCAACTTACTGCACTCCGAATTGCAGCTGAAGTTTTCCTTAGAGAAAGCAAATAGTTATACACATCTTGTTTTCCTTTTACATGTATGTTTATATTTGGTTCTGGAGACTCATATGTTTTTCCATATAATAATTCATAAGGACTGACTGAGGTTCCACTCTTTCGCTGTACCCTGATTCATAATAATGCCAATGGAAGTGCCTGAGGCCACTTTAGACTGGTTTCTTGACAAATTTTACTTATTTGTGGTTTCAAAGTTTGATTCATCCTCTCCACTTTCCCACTAGATTGTGGCCTCCAAGATGCATGTAAATCCCAATTAATACCCAATGCTTTGCTAACACTTTGGACTACTTCAGCAACAAAGTGTGGACCTCTGTCAGAGGAAATTCCAATAGGAACTCCAAATATCAGAATTATTTCTTGTAATAACCACTTCACTACTTCTTTTGCTTGTGTAGTGCGACAGGGAAGGGCTTCAGGCCATCCTGTAAAAGTATCAACCCCTACCAGGATGTACCGGTACCCATTTTGTCTGGGTAGCTCTGAAAAATCTACTTGCCAATAATCTCCAGGTTCTGTACCAGATTTCAATCTACCCATTTGAACCTTTTTCTTAATCACTGGATTGGTTTTCAAACATAGTTCACATTTTGCAGTTACCATTTTAGCTATTCCCAACATTTTAACTGATATTACTTGTTTTCGTAAAGAAGTTACAAAGGCTTCTGCCCCCCAGTGACATTCCTGACATCTTGTTTGAATTATCTCTCTCATCAGAAGAGGTGAAATTACTACTTGTCCATTAGGAATTATCCACCACCCAGCTAGGTTTTTCTTAGCATTTAATAACTGACCCAATTTGTCATCTTCTTCTGAATATTTGGTTTTTCCCTGGGAAGGGTTACTGTTTTAGAAAGAATTATTGCCATCTGTAATGCTTGTTTCTTTGCTACCTTTCTTGCCATTTTATCAGCCAAATTATTTCCAGCTATTATTTCTGTATTCCTAATTTGATGTGCCTTACAGTGCATGATTGCTACTTGATCTGGTTTTTGAACTGCTTGCAATAATTGTATAATTTCCTTTTGATGCTTAATGTTTGATCCTTGAGAGGACAATAGCCCTCTTTCTTTCCACAAAGCCCCATGGACATGCACTACCCCAAAGGCATATTTTGAATCTGTCCAGATATTTACTTTCTTGTCTTTACTTAATTCTAGGGCTTGAATCAAGGCAATAAGTTCCGCTTTCTGGGCTGATGTGGTACTCGCCAATGCTCCTGCTTCTATGACTGTAGTCTCTGTTGTTACCGCATATCCAGCGTATCGGACTCCTTGTTCCATGAAGCTGCTTCCATCAGTATACAATTCCCAGTCTGGTTGCTCCAGTGGTACATCCTTCAGATCTTCACGACTGGAATAAACATACTCAATGGTAGCCAAGCAATCATGTTCCAGTCGTCCTTCTTCCTGTATGGAACTTAAAAACACTGCAGGATTTACCAGGTTAGTTGTCTTTAGAATCACATCATCCTGTTCAGTCAATACCACCTGGTACTTCATCATTCGGCTGGGAGACAGCCAGTGTCCCCCCTTCTGTTCTAGGACAGTTATCACCATGTGTGGGACATAGACTGTTATTGTTCTTCCCAAAGTCAATTTCCGAGCTTCTTGTATGAGCATCACTGTTGCTGCCACTGCTCAAAGGCAGTTTGGCCACCCTCTACTCACTGTGTCCAGTTGTTTAGAGAAATATCCGACTGGTCGTTTCCAGCTTCCTATCCTCTGGGTTAACACGCCCAGTGCAAGGTGTTGTCTTTCATGAACAAACAACTGGAAATCTTTGGTTAGATCCGGCAGTCCCAAGGCAGGTGCAGACATTAAGGCACGTTTCAACTCTACAAAAGCCTTTTGTTGTTGTGGGCCCCATGCAAAGGGAGAGTTCTTTTGGGCCTCGTACAGCGGTTTAGCTATTAGCCCATAGTTCATGATCCAAAGGCGACACCACCCAGTCATTCCCCAAAATGCTCTGAGTTCATGAATATTTCTCGGCTCAGGTATACCACAAATAGCTTCTTTGCGATCTTTTCCTAATTGTCGTTGTCCTTTTGAAATCTCAAAGCCCAGATATATCACAGTCTGGCAGGCTGTCTGGGCTTTCTTCCTGGATACCTTGTACCCATTTAGTCCCAGGAAATTCAAGAGGTCGATAGTCACCTGTATACAAGTAAATCTTTCTTCTGTAGCAATCAATATATCATCCACATATTGTAAAAGTAAATGTCCAGCTCTTGATTTATCCTGTTTCCAGATTTCAAGTTCCTTTGCTAACTGATTTCCAAAAATAGTTGGACTGTTTTTAAATCCTTGGGGTAATCTAGTCCATGTCAACTGCATCCTTCGCCCGGTTTGAGGATTTTCCCATTCAAAAGCAAACAGTTTTCTGCTTCCCTTTTCCAAAGGTATACAAAAGAAAGCAGCTTTTAAATCAAGCACTGTAAACCACTGATAAGTCTCCCTCAATGCCGTTAACAGTGTATAAGTGTTTGCTACTACAGGATAAATGTCCTTAACTATTTGATTTGCTGCTCTCAAGTCTTGCACCAGCCTATATTCACCCGAGGGTTTTCTGACTGGTAAAATAGGAGTCTTATACTCAGATTCACATTCTTCCAAAATTTTATACTCCAAAAATTTACCAATCAATTTCTTCAATTCCTGTCTCACTTCTGATTTGATTGGATATTGTTTAATTCTCACTGTTCCTGCGCCTTCCTTCAAATCTATTTTAACAGGCTCTGCTAGTTTCGATTTAGCAGGAATATCTGTTTCCCATACAGTAGGGATCACTGCCAAATCCACCTCGGGTGGAATTTCTTGTTCCTTTACTCTTTCGTGTATCATCAAGATTTCTCCCGTTTTTGACTCAGGTATTTTCAAGAAAAGTTCTCCTTCGTCAAAAACAAGTTGTGCATTTAATTTGGATAACAAATCTCTTCCTAAGAAGGGTATCGGACATTCTGGTACATACAAGAATTCATGTGTAATTATCTTATTTCCAAATTTCAAATCCAGGGGTTGCAGGAATGGCCTGGTTTTGTTCCAATTTTTCCTTTACAGGTATTTAATAGAAAAAATGTCTCTCTTGTATCCACTCCCAATCTCACAAGTTGAACAACATTTTTTTTTCCACTTTCTTATTATCAGAAGTTATAGCCATTACCAAATTATCTCTAATAGTTAGCTTACATTCATCCTGCCAATCCTTTCTTTGGCTTAAGTAAAAGAACAAATCCACATTTGGCATTTTATTCCATTTCCCTTCTCTTTTACAATACAGCATTAACTGCAGAATAGTGTTATAATTCAGTGTCCCATTCGTGGGCCACTTTTCCTGATCATCCAATATACACAAAGGCCACCAATTATTACAATACTCAAATTATTACAGTACTCAATCATCTGGCTCTTTTGCAGATCATCATATAAATTTCCCCAATGTGCCAATAAACATCCCAACAAAGAATTTTTCGGGATTTTGTCATTTACAGCAAGATTACCCATGCTTTTACTTTTAAACAACCTAGTTAACTTAGTTGCCATGGTGTAATCACTCACAGTACATTACACAATTATTCAACTCTGTCACTCCGATCCGCGGATCCACATTCCACACTCGCTTTCGCGCTCAATTGCATGTCTCACCCTTACAGCCACACTCACACTTTTCCACAATTACTTTAAACAAAGACATAAAACACAATATTATACACTTCTTAATTTTCTTCTCAATACACAGACACAATAAACAATTCCGTATCCAAAGAAAACCCCCTCCTAACTTCTTGTTAGAGGCACTACCTTAGAGAACACTATAGCATATAGTTTCTTTTGTTTCCACTTTTGTCCAACCCTGCAATAGCTTTCACTTATGTCTTACGGGCAGACTCTTAGTCCTACCCTGTGCAGCTTTCACTGCGTCTGACAGGCAGACTTACTCAGTGGGACTCAAACCCACTGGTGGGACTCCATCCCACTCCTTACCATACACTTACTCTAATGGGACTCCAACCCACTTCCTCCAGTGCACTTACTTTAGTGGGACTCTAACCCACTTACTGCAGTTAGAAAAAGAAGTGTCTTACCAAAAATCCAGGGAACGTCGCGAAGAGCCTTACGGATCGGGGATCGATGGGTATCCCCGAGAAATCCTCGGTGCCAGCTGGAACCGATCAGGTCCCCGACTCCTCCGGTCTCCTTCAGCGAGGTCCCATCTGGGTCGCCAAAACTGTTACCAAAATCTCGGAATGAAGAACTTATCGACACCAATGTGATGTAGATAAGCAGACACTTCTTTATTAACGGCCGGGTGCGTGAGTGAGTCTTCTCACGATCAACGCACACCAGGTCTCAAAATCAGACACCATATATAGAACTTATTCATACATATTCATTAAGTATTCATGCATAACCATGATATTTCCCGTAAATCATTAACATACTCTCCTCCTATATCCGATTCTGCGCAGTAGAGCTTAGAAATGGGTCTAGAAATGGGTCTGGGGTACGATTTGGGTAGGTGGTATGTGAGTCGGTGGTCGCGATCTCCCCCTGCCGGAATTCCCTGCTACTAAAGTTCACGATTTCTTGGCAGGCAACTACAAGCTGTGCCAGTCGACTCTCCCCAGTTTCCATTAATCTCATATTCTGACATTTCAATACACTTTCTACATACAGAAGACTGGTCAAATACAAAGAAACCTTTCAAACCCTAAAGTTATTACCTAAGTTTTAACAATGATTCTAGCCCCTTCTTCTGGCCTTGGTACGGGATGTACAGAGGATCTCATAGCAGCTTTTACTATATAACTGTAAGTTTCATTAAAATATATTTCTTATCCTTCTGCGGCGAATGAAGAGACGGGAGGCAGCTTGATGCAAGCAAATGTCCATTTATTAGTGATTTTCTTACAATTATATACGTTTCTACCTTCTACATATTACACACTGATTGGTTAAATCTTAAGCGTAAAAAACACTGATTGGTTGATATTTAAGGCACGCCGTTAGAACAATAGGAACTTATTAGTTTATCTTGACATAGCAATAATTTCTATTCCAAAGTTAGGGAGTTTCTTTCTACACGGCTTTCTTAATTACATATCGGCGCCATCTGTTTCCTTATCTGGCTACTTGTTTCTCTGTCCGTCTGGTTGCCTCCTCAACTGTAGCGGCTCAGGGGTCTGCAGTTAGCTTGTTCCTTTGCTCCCAGGGCTTGTGCCCTACAAGTTCTAACAAGTCTCTGTTCATCAGGCTATCAGTACTTGGACTCTTGCCCTTGAAACCTTGTCCTACATCCTTCTATATTTCTATTTTATAAAATGATTTTATAAAATCAAAGAATCAATCCAATAAAGTCAATCAATATTAACTTATTAGCAAATCTGTAACAGCCTCAATGACAGAGGAGAGGGAAGGCCTCGAAGCTGAGCTGCATCCCACATCAGGACATCAGCTAAAAACGCACGGAGAGCACATACTCCTTTCCCTTTCTGTGCAGGAGCAGCTAGTTGGAAAAGTCAGGGATGCAGCTGCTCTCTCTCACCTCTTTGCTCTTGCTCTGCCACTCCACAAATGCTCTTCGGCTCACGGCACAGCTTTGGTGGCAGGGTTGAGAAACAAGGGTGAGAGTTACAGCTGTCCACAGAGTTGGGACTTTGGCTTTTCATCCTCAGTCAGACAGAAGAGGGCCTCAAACTCAGGACTGTCCCCCTCTGGGGACTGCTCTAGCTGCTGTGCTGCTTTGGAGAAAAAAATGAGGCAGCATTGCAAGCACCTCTGGGTTGTGAAATGCCACAGGGCAAAGGTGGCTGGAGCCAGGCATTGAAGCTGGGGAGAAAGCAGGATTTAAGGAGCCCACCTGCACTTTGTGCTGCTTAGTGGTCACCTGCAGAGGTGCCATTGCTGTGGCAGACCATGTTGGTTGGATCTCTGAAGCCCCTTGTCTTCTTGGTGCAGAAACAGAAGGACTGGCCAAGGAGCGGCACGTGCAGGGGGCACAAGTGCCCACTGACCCAGGCCCTTGCTGGGTCAAAAGCCCATCTAAGCTTTGGCAGCTGGGCTGCCTCGGAGGGGTGTAGAGCAAAGACACAGGCACAGCCAGAGGCGCAGTCAGGCATGGGGGGCAGCTGTGACTTGTGGAGATCCCTCTTTAGCCCAGCAGTGAAGACAACCGGGGACATCTGTGCCCCAGCTTGGGCAGCTCAGTTGCAGCCCTGAGGGCAGGTGGATGGGATGGGACTGAGGTGCTCGGGGTCCTGCCTGGACATGCCTCTTGTGTAGTGCTGGCTGCGTTAATGCCACCATGTTGTCCTTCTCTCTCCAGGCCATTGTCAGAGGAGAATGTGTATCTTCAAGAATACGTTGAGAAAGAAATGGAGGAGATGTAGCAGCTGAGCAGGACTAACCGAGAGCTCCGCTGGAAGCTGCAGGAGGGAGATGCCATGAGCCCTGTGAAGATCTCATCCACATCGTCTGCTTCTTTTTATTGCTGCTCATCAGGGAATGCCTCTCCAGCAAAAGTCAGAACCTTGCGGCAATGATCCAGCACCTGGGCGCCGAAGGTTCCCTGCCCTTTGTGCCAGTGTGCTAAATGTTTCCATCCAAGGAAGCATTACCATCAACGGGCACCCAGGGCTCACGGCTGCAAGCATGCGCAGTAGCTGCACAGCTTTACACTAGGCAGGGTCCTCTTACTGTCCCCCTATAGGAGCTCTGGGTTCTGACATGTTCATGAGGGTAGCAAAAAAGATAGCAAAAAGCTAGGACAGCAGATAGCAAAACGTTTAGTTTGTTGTGTTAACATTGTAACTATGGTTAGAGCCCAAAGCTGGAAAATACTATATTAATGGTTCACCAGAATGAACTTTTGCTGCAGTATTTCAGGTTGGTTACAAATACAGTTCAAGTTGTGAATACCTCTGTGTGTCTGTGTTTACATGCATGTACGTATAGGGATTATAGAGAATACTATGCTGGATCAGGCAAGGTCCCACATGTGATCAAGTGGATTACTGCAAAAGCTTCCCCAAATGCTCCAGCGTATTCGGTCTGGGCCTGCACTTCGGCCTCCCTCCATGACTACTCTTTACACATACATCATCTTTTCTCTAGGCAAGTACAGTTGCATTTCATGCAGCTTTGCTGGACGTTTAGCTGTTTGACTATGTTTTACATAGCGCTTTAAAGGATTTCTCCATCATAATATAAAAAGATGACATCTGGAATAAAACATATAAGTCTCAAGTGGAAGTACTGACTGTAATGGAAGCTATCTAAATATTAACAAGTTTCCTATTTATTTCATTAGCTTTCCCCATATTTAACAAATAGAACGCTGACTTCCTTGAGCAAGAGAAACAAATGATACCATCTTTTATAATCAGGCAACCTTCTGATTTCTAGAGTTCTCTGTAAACACAAGAACATTAAATTATCTATGGATCAAATTGAACTAATGACATCCAAGAGGTCTCTGAAGTTTTTCTTGCCCAACAGACATGTATTTATTCACACTTCAATATTCAGTTTTAGAATTTCCCACACTATGACAAATTATCCTCATTGTTTAACTTCAAATATCCGCTACAGAAGATGAAATCCATTAACCAAACACTGAAACTTTATGAAGACTACTGACTTCATTGCATACTGTGTAGCTACAGAAATCCATCTGCTTGCAGACTTCCAAATGCAGCTCTGAAAATTGCACGACAACTTATATTTATTTCTTCTATACTATCTGAACAATTCCAAACATGCACACATTAAAATTACATGCAGAAAGAAACCAGTGAACACACAAATATTCCCCAATTAATTCAATGGGCCAAAGTTTCGTTGTACTTCTTCAATAGACTTGTCCACTAGTTAAGAAGCACAATAAAAAGACAGGAGAAGACAAGGAAAGGGAAAGGGAATGGAGGGGAGGAGAGGAGGAGGAAGAGGAGAAGGAAAAGAAAAAAGGAAAAAGAAAGAGAAAAAAAGGCACAAAACCCCTCAACAACAAGGTACACAGTGCATGGGGTGAAAGGCTGGATGAATGGCTCAAAGAGTTAGTAGTGCACGGGGCAATACCTGACTGGTGACCAGTCACCAGCGGTGTTTCTCGGGGCTCAGTTCTGGGGCCAGTTCTCTTCAATAGTTGTGTCAGTGACGTGGATGCAGGATTTGCAGAGCGCTCTGGATAGACGGGGGCAATGGGCAATCATCAGTGGCATGACATATAACAAGACCAAATGCCGGATCCCGCACCTGGGAGGGAGTAAAGCCGGCCACAAGTACAGCTTGGGAGAGGAGTGGCGGGAGAGCAGCCCTGCGGGAAGGGCTCTGGGGGTGCTGGCTGACAGGAGGCTCAGCAGCAGTCAGCAGTGTGCCCGGGCAGCCACGGGGGCAAACCCCACCTGGGGTGCACCAAGCACAGCGTCACCGGCCCGTCCAAAGGGTGATCATCCCGCTGCGTTTAGTGCTGGGGCGGCCTCACCTTGAGCATTGTGTGCAGGGCCCCCCCATTTAGGAAGGCTGTTAAGGTCCTTGGTTGTGCCCAAAGTAGGGCACCAAAGCTGGTGAAGGGCTAGAAGGCATGTCCCATGTCCTTTGTGGCGTGGCTGAGGACTCTGCGTTTGTCTAGTTCGGAGAGAAGGCAGCTGTGGGGTGACACGGGTGATCTCTACGGCTGCCTGAGGAAGGGACATGGAGAAGGAGGTGCTGAGCTGTTCCCCCTGGTGCCCGGTGCCAGGATGCCTGGGAATGGCTCAAAGCTACGTTGACAACACAAAGAGGGTGGTTAAACCCTTGAACAGGCTTCCTGGTCAAGTGGACATTACCCCATTCCTTTCAGTGATTAAGAAGCATTTGGATAATGCCCATTAATATATAATACCATTATATAACACCATGCTTTGCTTTTACTCATCCCTGAAGTCATCAGACAGTTCAATGAGATGGCTGCTGTAGGTACCTTGCAACACAACTAGTCTACTCCCATTCCATTCCATTCCTTGTTCTCACCATGAGTTCAATAACAATGAGACTGTTTCATAGTTTCATTGTTTTATAGTATCATCCCTAAAATGCCAGGGGTTTCTTGGCTCAGTAAACACTTTCAAGGACACAAATCAGAAAGGTTACAAGTAGAAACAGGACTTTATTCTTCTGAAGCTGCTTTGAAGCACATGTTCACAAGCATTAAGACAACGCACGTGTGTAGCCAGGAGCAGGCTGGTGCATCCCTCGGTTCAGCTGGAAAAGCCATCCCTTGCAGCGTGGCACAGGAAAGGCACAGAGCCACAGAGAGGAGCAGCAGGGACACAGGCCAAGAGGGATGCCAAAGATGGAATTCAGTTTTAGAAGCTCTTTTAATACGCACCCAGTACTTCTTCTATGCTCTAATGGTGTATGATAGCATTTGATGTTATATAAATCCTTAATGGTACTGATCAAAGACTGGGTTATAAGTGGAAACACAGAACACATTTTCATGGATGTGAAATGAGTTGATTGTGATGGGAGCGATTAAAATGCATTTCAGATGAAACTAATGGCTGTATGCTTACAGTCTTACATTTTAAACTGCTTTCCCTCATGGATTTATTTTGGTATATTTTCTTACGGTGCTATAGATAAGGATTCATTTGGCATGCATGTGCATGTTATCCCTATTTCCATAAGCATTCCGTTAGTTAAGAGATACTGTAATGCTTGTTACTCCTCTCTCTCCTCCCTGCTGTTTGTGGACTATTTCTAATGCATGGTTTGTCTCTGTTGCTATTATTTTGCTTAATTTAGTGTAGCACAAAGACTCTGCAAGTGGAAAATGATTTCTTCTTCCTTGGGCCTTAACATATAGGATCCTGAATCATGTTAATAAACTGGAAGTATTGTGATTAGATTCTGCTGATGGATACAAGCTCCCCTCTTGCATATGTTTCAAAAAAGTAGTATATGGATGTATCTTTGGCAGGTGTTTAGAAGTTGAATTCACCTGGGGACAGAGTTGGAGATAATTTTCACAGAAAGCTCGTCGTTTGCACGGAGTACAGGGTTAGATTCTAGATTCTCCTCTAAATGTATAAGACTATTATTTCAGGACCAAATTGTACTTGTTAGGATGTATTTATATTATAATAAAAGAAATATATACTGTAATTGCAGGTGTTTGCCCTAGCTTCTAGATTTAAAGGACCAATTAAGCAGCACACAAAATAATAACTTAATGAAGATTTCTTTAAGGAATAGTCAGTTCCAGCTATTTGCATTTTTAAGCTTCTTATAAATGGTTGGGTGTATTTTGCAGATACCTTTCCACATTTTCACCTTTTATATGGAAAGATAAATTGTCTTAGAAACTCCTTCTAAGCCAGCTTTTTGGGCTGGAAAGTAGGTTTCTGGAGATATTCTGAGATGGGTTGTTTGTGGGGGGGTTTTGTTTGTTTTTTCTTTTTTTTTTTCTTTAAGTGAGAGAAAGAAACAACAAAGCATTTTAAGCTAGACAGTAACAAAAAATTGCACCGCAGTGTTCGCATAACACCTGTAATAGTTTGTACATATAGTACAGCAATGACTTGTGTGTTCGTAGGGAAGAGGCCAATACATTTTCTTTCTAAGCTATGTATTCTTGGTTTCAGTCTGTAGCTTCTAAGCTAAGGAACTAATTTTACATACCTTTCTGTTTTGTTTTGTTTTGGTTTTTTCCCCACCCCGGAGGATTGCCTTATTTGCTAAATATGACACCTTATTCATCTCACAGCACCGCTCCAAGTGCTCATATGGCTTCTTCCACCACAGAGCTTTCTATATAAATTTTTCCATTATGGTGCCCACACAAGCAAATAAAAAAAAAAACAATCACATTTTTGTATTCCTCAGGAAGCGGAATCCTGGTTGTATTGAAGCCAGTGGTAAAACCTCTATAGATTTCCTGGGGTCAGGATAACATTTGTGGCCTTGACCACCGGTGCTTTTCTAGGTTGAACCATTTCTGTTACAACTTTCAGATGTTCAATCAACCACTTAGAATAGACTAGCCCTTTTGTATAAAATTGCATCAGAGAGAACAGAAAATTCAGAAAATAGTGCAGCAGCTCAACTGTTTGCACCTTTTTGTCTCTTGGGGATCATGGCATTTTGCAAAATCATTCCTGCTCAGGGATAAATTGCTCAATTAACATATTCAAACAAATCAGAATCAAAGCTGTTTATTGATCTATTCATAGCAAGTAATTAAGTAGCCATCTGAACTATAGCTTTTGCTGCTTTTAGTTATGCATTTCCTGATAAGGTAAAGTCATATACAATTGCACTAATATATGTTCTGCTGCTAATAATAGCTTAAATAACTTTTTTGTATACAGTGTAAACTGCACCAAAATGCAGTGTTTGAGGGAAGTCTGCACATTAATAAACCTGTTTTGTTGTGGGTTTTTTTTGGCTTCATGCACAGTGGTTAAAGAATTCTCATTGCCGTGTACTTTGAGAGCCACACATGAAAAGCAGTTTGTACAGGCTAAGAATTCTCATTCTTCTGTTATGAGTTTTAGACTTTGAGTCTTTATTCCTCCAGGTCCATGTCTTTTTTTTTTTTTTGTTTCCTAATCATGGGCTTTCATCCAAGAAAAATAAGATGTACATCCCAGAGAACTGATTAAAATCATTTCCAACAATACATTGAGAGTGATTTTACAGGTCACAAAGCCATTGACTTTCCACTCAGTCTGAAGGAAGCCAGTAATAAGATATTCCATGTAAATTAAATCATAAGGGACTTCTGAAAACATACCCAAAACCAAGAATCTTGTAATAGGGTAATTCAGGTTTGAAGGAACTGCAGTAGGCCATCTACTCCACTATTCTGCTCAAAGCTGGATGAACAGTCCTTGTCTAGTAGTAAGTAAAGACTATCTGAAATTCAATTTTCCTTCCTTACGGTTTTGGGTTTTTGGTGGTATTTTTATTATTATTATTTTGAACTTGCAGCCCAATATATTTAAATTATGTTTGGAGCTAGGGATCTGTTTACAGGCCGTAACAAAGGGTGATTAGAAAAACAAAATTAGTCAAAATAGTTTGGAGACTTTCTTAAGAAAGTGCAAAACCAGACACCTCTGTGAAAATACACTATGTTATCACAATAAACAATAAAGCTATAGGTACACTGTAAATTTCTGGGGAAGCCGTTTTCAAGCAGGGACCCTGCAGTTCGTGCGGTTGTCTCACAGTCTTTATGCCAGTTAACTACAGTCTAAGGAGATCTGTGTCCTGTTCCTGACTGATACAGATTTTGTCTATGATTTTAACAATTTATTTGATTTTATTATCATTATCTTTTTCAGTTAGGTCAACATGGGGCTGATGCTTCTTATTGTCTATATTGTCTGTTTAGAATCATGGAATCATGTAGGTTGGAAAAGACCTTTGAGATCATCAAGCCCAACCATTAACCCAGCATGCCAAGCCCACCACTAACCATGTCGCTTAAGCGCAGCATCTATGTGTTTTCTAAACGCCTCCAGGGATGGTGATTCTACCACCTCCCTGGGCAGCCTGTTCCAATGCTTGGGCACCCTTTCAGTGAAGAAATGTCTCCTAATATCCAATCTAAACCTCCCCTAGTGCAGCTTGAGGCCATTTGCTCTTGTCCTGTTGCTTGTTACCTGGGAGAAAAGAACAACCCCCCCTGCCTACAGCCTCTGTCAGGCAGCTGTAGGGAGTGAGAAGGTCCCCCCTGAGCACCCCCCCAGCCTCAACCCCCCCAGTGCCCTCAGATGCTCCCCGTCAGCCTTGTGCCCCAGCCCCTTCCCCAGCCCCCTACTCGTCTCTGGACACGCTCCAGCCCCTCGGTGTCTCTCTTGCAGTGAGGGGCCGCAAGCTGAACGTGGCATTCCAGGTGCGGCCCCACCAGTGCCGGGTATAGGAGGACGGTCACTGCCCTGGTCCTGCTGGCCACACTGTTTCTGATACAGGCCAGGCTGCTGCTGGCCGTCTTGGCCACCTGGGCACACTGGGGGCTCGTGCCCAGCCGGCCACTGACCACCCCTCCAGGCCCTTTCCCACCAGCAGCAACCCAGCCCCTGCCCCCCGCCTGCAGCTGCCTGGGGCTGGTGTGACCCAGGGCAGGGCCCGGCACAGAGCCCTGTTGAACCCCATCCAAGTGGCCTCAGCCCCTCGGCCTGGCCTGCCCAGCCCCCTGCAGAGCCCCCTGCCCCCCCGGCAGATCGACGCTCCTGCCCAGCTTGGTGTCCTCTGCCAGCTGACGGAGGGTGCGCTCCATCCCCTCGTCTGCGCCCTCGGTGAAGATGTTGAACAGGACTGGCCCCGCCACCAAGCCCTGGGGACACCCCCTGTGCCCGGCGCCAGCGGGATGTAGCTCCATTCCCCACCGCGCTCTGGGCTCGCTCCAGGCAGCTCCTAACCCCGCGCAGAGCGCCCGGCCCGGCCAGGAGCAGCCAGGTTCTCCGGGAGATGCTGTGGGAGACGGTGTCAGTGTCCAGGTAGACACCACCCACAGCATTTCCCTTGTCCACTGGGTGGCTCACCTTGTCGTAGAAGGAGATTTATTTAAATTTATTTATTTAGAGAATACATCTTGTGGAACAGGAATTCCTTTGTGAATATGCAGTTGTTAGCACGACTGAAGCTTGATCTTGGTAATCCAAGTAGCTATTACTGTCAATAAATGAATGAAATGATAAGCCTATGGATCATAATTGCAATTTAATAAGTGTACATGTATATGTAAATTAAAAAAATAATACCACTTTTTTTCTTTTTTGCTCTTTCACATTTACATTTCTCATATCCTCTTTTCTTCTTGTTTCCTTGGAAACTTCCATTTTGAGAAGATAACGATAGGTTCAGTATTAAGTATATGCAGAACGCTAGCTGTTTTCTGCATTCTCGATGCCCATCCAGTTTCCAGTTGGTATGGGAGGTGATGGAACATTTCCCTCATTTGCAGAAAGGAGCTTACTTGGAGAACTTTCATGCCCACTGGTTAGTAAGAGGGGAAAAGGCAATGCAGGATATAGAATCACTTTGCTTTTATAGGAAGGATCTTTCCTTCTTTGCTGTAAGAAACAAAGTGATATAGAGGACAGTGATACAATATACTAATAGAATGTCAAAAGTTAGTTGACAAAATTATGTATCTTCATCCACCGTTGTCATTTGACTTCCTAGTAACTCCTGCCTGTGACCTCCTTGGTATGAAATTTTCCATGGGCCACTGATCTCAGTCTCTGAGGTGGGAAGGGAACGGCACGCTGGTTCTGCAATTCTTCCGTTCGCCCTGAGAACGAGACCCTGAAGGGAGGAGGGCTGCTGTTTTCAGCATATTTGTGAGTCTGTCATTTCCCAGAGCTGTAGGAGCTGTAACAAATAATCAAAGTGTGGGAGCTAAAAGCATAGATACAGAGAACAGAACAAGATTTGTTGGTGTTGTGTTCCCATTTTTATTCCTATTCGCTGTGCCTGCAGGCAGCATATGAAAAGCATAAAGCAGAGTTACTACAGGACATGAATTACTGTTTCAAGCCTGTTTGTCTTTGGAGGAAATCAGACCACAGCTTCATGAATTCAGGAGTTTAACAAGTGAAATAGAAAACTTTATTTGCTGTTTGGTTGGTTTAGTTACAATAAAGCAATTATAATACCAGTAGTAAATAATATTTATGAGTAGATGGAGAAAAAACAAAGTTAAACATTGCAATATGGAAATATGCTATTTTTCCTAAGTAGCTATCCAAATCAGAACTTAATATATAAACTTTCACATTGCTATACAGGAACAGATCAAGAATGTTAGTTGCAGTTAAAATTCCTACTTAATAAGAATTTTTCAGAAAGAGTCTGAGAGAGGAGTGGGTTTTCTGCAGTCCTACACAGATGAACAGAAGCTGCTCCAAAACTTGCTCAAGCTTCAGCCTTCTATTCTCAGTGTTCTTTCACAAAACATGCCCATAAGCTTTCATGTATCTTGTCCAGCCTTAAGAAATTTATTGATCAAACCTTTCTTCTCTGTCAGTGTTCTAGAAAAGCTGGTTTCAACTTCTAGTGATTTTTCAAGCAGAAGGGTAGCAGGAACAACGTACCTGCTCTGCTCTGATCTACATCCCCATGTCCTAGAAGTGGAAACCGACAGCTTTTCGAAATACCTTTTTTTCCTTAGGCGTCGTCATGTTGCCACAGAACTGAAGCAGGCATTAATTCATAGGTTAAATGTTTCTCATGAAATAGGTAGTCAGTCTCCTAGGTAAATGTTAGGTAGGTAAATGGTTAGTTAATAGGCCATTTTTTCTTGGCCATTGTTAATACACCCTTTAATCATGTCTTTGTTTCACTCTGCACCTTTGCTTGTCTCTTAGCAATTCGTTTGAGGTTTTTTGATACTGTGATCAGAGTCTCTTAGTTTCACCTTATCTTCATCATTCTTTGAGCTGGTGAACTGTATGTGGTGATTTTCCCAATTATCTTTGCTGTTGTGTAGGAATTAGACTTAATCCATTATCACTAAGTGAAAAAGGCTACACGTTGCTTTGGTGTTTGTTAGAAATAATAGTAGCTGGTAAGAGCTTTGTGGGTATTAGAAATCCTGTATGGAAAATGTAACTGCAGTGCTGTAAGCCCTAGTTTCTTTCCTGTGCTTTTTAAAGAAAAACCGGTGCATTTGTGTTTTAATTTTGCAGTTATAGCAGAATGTTCCAAACTGGCTGTTTCTCAGTCCCACTCTGCAAATGTGCTCGACCTATTACAGGTTAAGATTGACTATATTTATTTTTTAAAAGACAGATAGAGGAAGGCAATAATTACTCCACTGTTTGTGCTGAATCGTCTTTTATAAAAATTGTGTAAAACTATTCATGGTTATTGTTTTCACAGAAAGAGTCACAGACATTAATTCTTTATGAACCCAGGTTGTCTTGGGGAAAAGTCATCTTTCTTGCTGAATAACCGAAACAGATTAGTTTATTAATTTCTTAGACAAAATTAATCTAGATGTTATGTCACTGCACATCTTGACAAGAATTTCTCTTTCACCCATATCCTAAATGCATTACACCTGAGTATTTTTTCTTACGCAAATTTGCAGTACCAATATCCGGTGTTTCTTTTTCCATTCCCATTCCTGAGATGAGTGTGTGTCATAAACAACTGTATGAAGAATCAAGCTAAATGTATGCGATTAGAAGAAGATGGTACGTTCCAACGCATAGAACAAAAGAATCACAACAAACCGCATTCCCTCCTGTGTCTAGGGACTTCCTTGGCCTTTCCTTCCGTGCCCTGTCTTGCCTTAGGAGACAAGTGTTCAGCTACTGTTGAAGCATTGCCTGCCCTGTTTGCATTGATGAGATGATCCTGTTCATTTCTTGAAGCTGTGACTTTTACCCATTATCTGAAGGTTATGGTTAGGCTTCCCTAAATTCTGACCTGAGCTTTCCCAGCTGACAGCCTGGGGCATTGAGCTGTATCTTCTATATTAGATTTTACAGCTGGAAAGCATTTCTGCTTCTCAGGAGCCTCTTTAAACAGTCTTTAGTTAATGTTTGGAGCTCAGAAGTAACTGGAACTGATTTGTAAGAATTGCTTTTTGTTGTTAGTGATGTTATCAGATCCCAGTGCCTATATGAAACCTTCTTTTCACAGTGAGTTCATCAGATAAACCTCCAAAACACAGCAGAACGCATATGAACTTGAGAATGCATATGTAATTACTAACGTATGTGTGGCTGTTTGAGGTATGAAAGTCCAAAATACATCTTCTTCCAGGAGTATGTTTGAGTATGTTTTTTTAGTGTGCTTTTTATGTGTGTATGCTTGATGTTATTTATCAAATCAGACTGTTAAAATATTTCTCTGAATTGTCTCTGAAACACAGTGCCTGAAATAGTTTCCCCTTTTCACCTTGTGAATAATTCTGCATGTCTCCCCTACTTCTCCACATTTTCTGTATAGTATAGCCCATTCTTTCCTTGAATCCCCTTCAATAATTTCATACTCTGCCTGCATACGTTTGCTAGTGTTAAACTATGTCGCTTAGAGCAGCCAACATTGCCTAAGCGTGTACGAGGATGGAGTTTTACAAAAAGTTAGAGTATGCAGGAAGTATAACATATTTAGAATGAGGTTCGCTACCATCATTGCTATTATAATCTGGGGGAGTGCCTTGTCCCCTTGAACTTTTGTGCCTATATGTGCTTGTGATATAAGCCATTTGTACCTGTAGATTTCTTTGTGGAAATGTGCATGCATGCGTGTGTGTGTGTAATATATATGTATATATTCCACATATATATATATCTGGAAATCTATATAGGTATTTCTATAAAGGGGGTGGCCTCAAGGTAATGATCACTTCCTCCTGGAAGGGATTACTTCAACAAGATCCTGTTCCAATGTACCTCTTTAAATATTTTGTTATGTGAGATTTGCTCAATGTGAGAAGATGAAAAAGATTAATTTCCTATTTTCTGTAAGGTAGACATATTTTACTGCAAAGGCATATGGACAGTAACTTCTGTTTT
Source organism: Falco biarmicus (assembly GCF_023638135.1). Taxonomy (NCBI): domain Eukaryota; kingdom Metazoa; phylum Chordata; class Aves; order Falconiformes; family Falconidae; genus Falco; species Falco biarmicus. Next base: position 820,499 of record NC_079298.1, on the reverse strand, counting down.
CAAGGAATGTGTGTTGCCAGCAAAAATTATTCATGATCACTTCCTTAAATTGTTGGAATAAGCAGTGGGAAAAATATTTCACTTGATTAATAGGATTAGGAATAAAAAATCAAGAACTGTATTTTCTGGAAAAATGGATCTGCAGATTTAAAAAAGAAAAAGAAAGGATGCTTCCCATATCTACTAGTGGAAATTTAACTTTGTATCTGGGCATTTGTTGGCCTGTGCCATGATGAAGATGGAGCTGCTAACAAGATGAAAAAGACTGAAATGCAGTTCAGCATTTCAGAAACAGCAGCTGAAGATTTGGAATCAGTTACCAATGTAGCTGTTGAACTATAATGAGTTTCAGAAAGTGGCAGCTGATTAGTACACGCCGCTCTCTCTGTTACCCTAGAAAATACCCATTAGGCTGGTTTCTGTTGGAAGCATACCCCAACACCGCTTTGCAGAAATAGCTGGGATGTTTGGGTAGTCAGCATGGACTCTGTAAAGCAAACATAAACTCCACAACTCATCCTGGGGTTTCACCTACAGCTCGTTAAGGTCCTGTGCATTGCCCCAACAGCAATGATGAGGCTTGGTTTAAACTACGGGTATGCAATTAGGTATACGTGACTTATCGGATAGATCTTACTAACTCATAGGTTCAAGATATATTTAATATCAAGCTTTTTTTAAAATTACATGGCTCACAAAGCACTTACATAGATGAACAAATAGCTCTAATGAATCTATTTTACCAAGTTTAAATTGTAGCCACAAAAATATTTCTATTTTGGAACATGCTATACTACTAAACAGAATCTTTTCTCCCACCACCTTAAGAACTACTAATCTGCTTTGTGCTAACATTAGTCTATCTCAAAAGTTCTTTTTACATTTATCTCTTTCCCTTTTTCTCATTGCTCCTTGATGTCTCTACCTCTGATATTTGTAACATATTCTGATTTCATATACACTCTTGTAACATCTTAGTACTATTTACAGTGGTATTACTCTTGAATGACACAGAAGTAACAGATCAAAGCTTCTTTTCTTTTTAATCATCTGCCTCCTATGGCATAGACTGTGTTTTCATCATTCTTTGCAAAGCACTGTGTCAAGTAGCAAGAATGTTTGGAAGACATACTGAACCAATTTCCTTTCCGGAAAATCTGAAATTGCAAGCAGACAAAAAAAAATAATAAATCAGACATATAAGATAATTCATCTGTGATGATGTTCTGCGCCACTGTGCCAATTTTTCACCCACAGATCTAAAAATATCTTAATACAATCTCCAAACGTTAGGGAGTTGGAATTGATGAAAGTTTTGTTTTGTTTGGATTGGGGGTTTTGGGTTTGTTTGAAGATTTCTGCACAAAGTCTGTTTGAATGTAGCGGTCCTGAGGAATTGAGAGGATTGCTGAACACAACTTGATGATCGATGCAGATCAACATTTACCATGCTAAGCAAAAAGCAAGCTTAATCTGACTGAACCAACTTCAACTTGACTCTTGCTCTGATTAGTACTGCCTATTGATTTGTGGCCTGATGGCCAACTCTTGCTCACAGTCATGTTCAAGTACAAAAAATCTGTAACATCAGCAAGGCTTTGGGAACACAGGAAAAACCAAAGGATAAGGCATGGTAACTAAAAGTCTGCCAAATTAGGTCCCTCCTCTGGTAAATTTAAGGTTTTATCCGGAGAAATTCTTCCTGGCATCCACTTAGCTCATTATTGAAGTGGAACAACTGAATATGCAGCATCCCAACATCAACGTCTGCTGTTCTTTGGACTCACATGCAAATTTTGTATTGTACAGTAACGCCTGGACAAAGACAGATAAAGCAGTTACTCATTATGTCAAATCATAATGGCATCCTCTGTGGTCTGACTGTTAGTGTTTTGTATTATATACGGATTCCAGTGAGCACAAGAAAAATAATAAACATTTCCACTGTTTATAGTATGACTATTGTCAAGATTCATTTTTATTCAAAGTACTGCTACTATATGAACTAATGCTTAGAGAAAGAGAAAAGAGTTTGATTGTTTTTTGAATGTCATGCTAACTTTGGTAATCCTTTTATTATATACCTTTTCATCAGGCATTCACTGTATATCTATATTTTAAGAGAAAACATACACACAAAAAAATCCTGTCAGTTCAGTCTATTAAAGGATTTTTTCTCTCCCGAACTTTGTAATCCTTGCTTGGAGTTCTGACAGAGGAATGGTAATGGGAGAGCTCCACTTTGTCAAAGACTGAAAAACAGCAATGCTTGCTTGCTGACAAAATCTTGAACAAGTAAGTTGAGCATAATCAAAACAAATTTTAAAATAATTTCTCTCCTACTGCAGGATATTATTTGAGATTTCTCTCAAATTAATTGCAGTGCAACACTATTGGCAGTAGCATGGAACTTACTGAAGTCCTATCTCCTGTATTAAGAGAAATGTTAATACAGTGAAAACTTCCTATACGATACCCTTGACCTCATGAAAGAGGAGGGAGAGACTTGCCGGGCCGACCCTGTCTGTAATGCGGTGGATTTCTCTGTCCTGCAGGGCAATGGGTGGGAGTGAGCCATCACCACCCCCCCGCCCCCGCCCCCATCCCCCCCGGGCAGCAGGCAGTGAGCACAGGATCAAAGGCATCTGGAGGGGCAGGAGAGGAGCGGCAGCAAACTGCTCTCCCTGCCTGAAATCCTGAGGCTGCAGAGCAGGCACAGAGGCTCTGCAGAAGTTTTATTACAGGTCGATGTTTGAGCGTATTCAGGTGAGGGAATAGCTGGGGAAATGGTAGGTGAAGAACTAACTGCTTAGTAAAAAGGCTGCTTATTCCGTCTGACGTGCGGAATTAAACTCCGTAACCCAGGGTAAGTTATAAAGCGGGGGTGTTTATTGCGGTGCCGGGTGCAAGGGGGGTCGCTCCTCCTGACTTGCACACGTAGTTTTACTCACGATACATATTTACACAGTGAAGTTGGTTAGTTCTGCCCAAAGTCTACACCTACGAGCTAAATATTGGTTAGTTGCATTCTTGCTTCAATTTAAAGGTAGAGTTCATTTTAAATTTACTCCCCGTGCTCCCCGAGCGGGGAGATTCACTCTCTTCAGGGGGCCCATTTGAGTAGGAGGTCGGGATCTCCCCCTACCACAGTGATTGTACCCTGGTGTCCTTGAGCCTTACCCCTTCAGCAGCCTGTTTTCTTCCAGCAGCTCGCAGGCCCTTGCCAGCAGGCTCCGTATTCCCACGCCGGTGGGGCTCAGCTCCCCCTGCCCTGGCTGCCCCCCGAGGCGCTGAGCGGGCCGAGCCCCAGCCCTTCTCTGCAGGCAGGGAGGCTCCTGCCCGCCTGCCGACGGCTGCTGGCCCCGGGGCGGCTCCTGCCTGCAGCCCGGCTTTCGGGGGGCACCGCGCGGTCTGGGGTCGGGGGGGCACAGCCCTGAGCGCTACAGCTTGCCTACCGGAAGGCAGAGCCGCTCCGCGTTAAGGTCAGCGTAGTTTTTGCGTGTGTTTGGTCGTGATTTGGCTTCAGGAAAATAATGCTTTGAGGTATTGATATGGAGAAATAGTGTGAAATGGGGACAATGGACATCGATTGTGATTGTATATGTTCAAAACTTGGAGTTATGAAATGTATGTTGAAAAATAATAATATTCTGGTAATTCTAGGCAAATAGCGGAAAACTTTAAACTCTGCATAAGACCAGGAAAAATTTGGTTTTTTGCTTGTTGTTTGTTTTTTGGCAATTGTTCATTGAAATGCATACTTTGGGAACTGTCAGTGTTCCTAAAAGTTGTACGTAAGTGCACGGTACCGTATAACATACTGCTTGTGTGACTGAGGGCTGCCCGGAGAGTGTGAATGGTGTGATTGAGATGCACATTTTGATTTTCCGTGTATAGCTTAGTTATTTTGACTGAGTGTGAGTGCAAGAGTGGTTGAGACACGTGTTTGAGTGCAAAACAAGTAAGGAGCTCTATCCACGTTTCCGACCTTGGGTGGCTAAGGCGGCCGGAGAAAAACAAAGTAATTAAAATTGCAAAATGGGAAATGGAAGAAGTAAGCCCTGTGAAAAATCGCCCTTTGGTTGTATATTAAAACATTGGAGGGATATTGTAGGACAGGGTGGTACCGAAAATAGAAGGAAGTTGATTAAATATTGTAATCAGTGGTGGCCTTTGTATAAATTGGAGAGTGATGCGAAATGGCCTCAGGAGGGAGGAACGTTAGATTACAACACTCTCCTGCAATTAATGTTGTTTCTGAGGAGAGAGGGAAAATGGGACGAAGTATCATATGCAGACATGTTCTTCGTCCTCCGGGACAAACCCGAGTGGCAAAAGGACTGTGGATTAGTACCCCCTCGGGATCCTATGGTACTAGCACTAGAAAGAGTGCGGGATTAACATCACCTGATCTTTGATTATGGCTCTAGAAAAGGATAAGGAAAAACACCTGAGACCTAAACTAGAAAGATGTTCTTGTTGAAATTTTTGTATTAAAAAGCCCAGGTTGTGGTTCCTTCTGTGGAGCAACCAGAATGAAACACGTTGTTAAGATAAAAACTTGTACTAATGTATGTAAAACCTGAGGCGGGGGGGTGGGGGTGGTGGAGAATCAAAGACCTTGTGAAAGTGTTGAAGTATTGGGGTGAGTTTGTACAAACCCCCGTACCCCCTCGAAGGTGCGACTGAATCATGCTGGGACGCATGGCAGGGTGTTTGCTGTTTGCCTGCGAAGGCGTGATATGTAAGAACACAGAGCAACAAGTAGCAGATTTGCATTCAGGGTAAGAAAGAGTTAAAACAGAAGTGCTGCTGCAGAGGCAGGCCTGTGTAACCTGCAGAGCAGGAAGAGCATCTCCTGCCCCGAACCCTTCTGGTGGTGAGGAGGAGGGGGTTGCTGTTGCTGACAATTGAGCAGAAGGACCTGACAATGTCACCCCAATTGCTGCAGCATTTGCAGTACAACGGGACCGGTAACGGCCCCTCTAGGGCAGGGAATGGGTATGAGGTGGAATTTTAGTGAATACAAAACCAACTTATTTGTTAAACTTCAGTAAAAAAAAATAATTTGTTACAGTTGTGGGAGCTGCTGGCCACCAGGAAAACATCCTGAAACCTTTAAAGTACAAACTAAGAAAACAAATAATGCCAAATTCACCAAAATCTTTGTTGGGATGAGATTTATTAGAACATCTAGGCGTTTAAAGAAGGAGAAATGAAACTAAAAGTTAAAAATGATCAAGTAATTGAAATATTGAGTTTATCTTCAATTCAACAGAAAAGAGGAAAAGAGGACCTCCCTGAAGTAAAAGAAATTTTTAACCAGGTGTATCTGAAAATAAATTCCAGGAAAGGTGAAAAATGCTTTACCTGTTACAGTAAAAATGATAAGGGGGAGGCTTGCCCAGTTCAGATAAAAACAATATCCCGTGGTCAGCAGGGCTGTGGGGGATATTGGCACAAAAACTGAAATAAAACGCACTGTGTAGTGGTTCTACTACCAATGTAAATCTGTGTGTTTTGCCATGGCAGCGACTTGTTATGGGATGCGCAGATGAAACTCTGCATTGACAACAAAGTACAAGGAATAAGGTTGGTCAAGTGCCTCCTACCGTAGTCAAGGGCAAGACTGGGTTGGCCTCTGTGTTTGCCACCAAGAAGAATCTTGAATTCTGCTGTTGGCTGCAAGCCAGTAGGTGCCGAGTGGTGGGAACATGTGCCATGCCAGACCTTGATGTGAGGAATGGCCCTCGCTGGTATAAGAGGGTCATCCAGGAAGGAAGAACATAAGATGGCCCATTGAGGCACTGATTTGGAAATTGGAAACCGCCTGGTCAACCATGAGGCCAGACAAGTAACAGAGGAGGTAGGAAAGGAGGAATTATCCTTAATACCAGATGATAAAATCCAAACTGAAAGTACAGATCAGGAGCCAAACTATTCTAAAGAAAACTTAAAGGTAATTCAGGACATGAATGATAAAATAAAAATAAATAAGTGGACTTATTTAAGGGATGGTCGTATAGTGGTACCATCCAATTTAATATTGACCACAGCCCTATTATTAATAAGACGCATTGGGGAGCTGATACTTTATATGAAAGTCTAAATCAGAAATTGATTGGGGGAAACTTGTATACTGTAATAAAACAGGTGACTCAACAATGTGAAATGTGTTTACACAATAATCCCAATACAGCAAATAAAATAAAACTAGGGAACATTAGTAGAGGAAATTATCCAGGACAACAGTGGCAAGATGATTTTCCGAACTCCCAAGAAAAGGGGGGTACCAATATTTATTAGTTATGTCTGATATGTTTTCAGGCTGGCCAAAAACCTTTCCTTGTCGAACAAATAAAGCAAGAGAGGTAACGAAGGGATTGTTAAATGAAATTATCCCCCGCTTTGGGGTTCCGGCAACAATCTCTTCCAATAGAGACTCACACTTTTGTGCCAAAATAGTACAACAAGTGAGTACAGTATTGGGAATAGATTGGCAATTACATACTCCTTATTACTTCAATGTTCTGTTTGGTGCTGCCGAAGAATGATCAGAAAGCATAATGATCAGAGAGCATAATGATAGTTTTTAGAACAGGGGGGATTGAATAATGAGCTACGTACAATGAGTGATGAATGGTATACTACTTTTTTAGAAAATGATGTGCTTATATATAATTATTCAAAGCTGGGAGGTGTTCAAGGACCCTTATTGTCAACATGATGAATACACCAAGACCCTTAAGTGTCAGCACCACGGATGTACTAGACACAAGGTCCTTGGATTTGTTATAAGGGCCATCTGGTCCTAAGTTTCTGTTGTGTATATAACGCTACCTAAACAAGGAATTTGAATCATGCTCATTAGTCTATCGAGGAAGAGAGTCTGCGCAGAAACAAGAAGGTAAAAAAGGTTCACTGAATCACCTACAAACCTGCAAGACCACCACATTCCAGGCAACGGACTGATAAGCTAATTAACATACTAAGTGAGAGTAAGCGGGTTTAGGTAACGAACTGTGAGATGGTTCGTCACTTCAGGCATGCACGCTTGTGGAGGAGCGATCCCCCGTGCATCTGTGCTCAATAAACATACCTACTTTATAACTTTCGAGTTATAGAGTCTAATTCCGCACGTCAGTATGATGTAATGAAATGATTTAAACAGAGTAGGCATTTGCAGTAGAAATACCAGCTTGGGTGTAAGTCAGTGAACTGTTTTGCCTCTCCGCAGCATTACCTTTAATGTTCGTTGTTGGAGGCAAATCTGTCCTCCCAGAGGTATCAGCCCAGGAGAGAGGGGAGGCTGCTGCAGCCCCGCGCCCCGGCTGCGGCCAAGAAAGTGTGTTCCAGTGGGCACACGCGTGCCGAGCGGGCATGCCCGCCACACACACGTGTGCATGCAGTTAGGGTCAGCGCTGGGTTATGCGGTGTACACACCCGCACAGGCAGGCAGAGGCAGCCCCCAGCCCCTGGTGCCTGTAAGCCCGCCGCAGGGGGCTGCGCTTTTCCAGCGCCGGGTGGGCACCGGGGCCCGGGGGGCAGCGATCTCCCTCGGGCTCTCGGCAGCGGAGCTCGGCAGCAGCCCGGGCTGCGAGAGGGGGGCGGCTCGGGGGGCGGGGGGACACCCGGGGCGGGGGGACACCCCTCCCGGCCGGCGGGCGGTCCGGCACCGGTGCCGCGGGCTGGAGCGACCCCGCCCGCCCCTCCGTCAGGGACAGCTGGCGGCTGGAGCCGGTGGCCGCCCCCCGGCGCCGCGGTGCGCTCGCTGCGGGGTGCGCCGGCGGGGCCGCTGTGCCCGGGCCGCAGACCCCGCACGGCAGCCGGGGAGGGCTCCGCCGTCCCCCCCCGCCCTGCCCGGGGGCGGCTGCGGGAGCGGCGCGGGCGAGCCGGGGGAGCTGCGGGTGACGGGCGCCCCCCGAGCGGCTGCGGAGGACGGGCACGACCGCGGCAGAGGCCGCGAGTGCGGCGTGAAGGTGCCGGTCAGCCGGAGCCGCCTCCCGTGGGGGGCCCGGGCTCACTGCTGGGTCTCCGCGCGGTCGGGGCTGTCGCTGCCGAGGTTCGAGACGTTTCGCCGCCGCCCCTCGCCCCGACACGCTCCTGCGACGGCGGCGCTGGCCGTGCCCGGCTCGGGGCAGGCGTTGGCCAGCCGGAGAGCGGACCCCTTCTCCGGGAGAGGCCGGAGCGAGGCGGCGAGCGCCGGGGAGCGCGCAGGGAAGGGAGCGGGCAGCCCTGCGCAGGGGGCGAACCCGGGGGCTGCGCCGCGGCTCCGCACTCGCGGCTCCGCCTCAGCCGCCGGCAGCCCCCGCAGAGCCGCCCCCGGCCCCGCACCGCGCCGCGCCGCAGGCAGCCCCCGGCGCCCCGGGAAGCGTTGCGGACCGACGGCTTGCACGTAGGTGGTCAGCAGAAGGCAGCTCTGCGCCTTAAGTGGCGACGTAGAGAAAAGATGTGAGGGCCTGCAGCGAAGCACAGCAGAGGGTCCGGAGGACAGCGTGTGTTGCAGGCGCTTGGCAGCACACGGCCTCGGGAGAGGGAACAGACGCCATGGGTCAAGCTGGGGCATAAGGTAAGCTCAGGGAGAACCAATTGGGTAATGAGACCAAACAGAAATTACTTGAACTGTGCATGAACACTTGAGTGAAAGTAAAGACCGCTGTGCCTTTAAATGGGGACGAGGCTCGTAAGACCCAGTGAGGATTAAGTGTGACTAAAGGTCATTGTAAACGGTTTTTCCAGGTGTATAAAGTATTTTCCTGTTGCAAAGAGCTGTGCTAGCTTTGTGGGTTTGCCCCCCAGCTCCCGTCCCCGCAGACACGCGTAGCTGGTCCCTCGGCCGTGCAGGTGCTCGATCCGTTGCACGTCGGGCGATGGGATCCGGCCGTTGGACGGCAGCATCAGGTCCCGAGGAGACGGTCGCTGCCAGCCCCGGCCGGCCTCGGTGCTCGGAGGGGCTGCACGACGTCCCGGTGCGACAGCGGCCCTTCCCGGGGCTCGCCCCCCGTCTGGGTGCGAGGGGGGTGGCGGCCCGGCGGGTGGCGGGCCTGCCGGGGTGGGAGATGCGGCTCCAGGTGCTTTGGCCGCCGGCCCGGACGGTGCTTTCGCCTCTCGTTACGCGTTCGGGGGAGGCAGGAGGGTCGCCGTTACCGTCAGCGAGCCCGTGCTGCCGCCGCTGCCCGGCGTCGGGGCTGTGTGGCATCCCGGGGTGGCGGGGAGCGGAGCGATGCGCCTCGTCCTTGCAGGGTGCTGAGCTGCCCTTCCCCGGGGCCAGGGCTCGCTGCCGCTTCCAGCTGCACAGGATTTGGTCCCGCAGCCTCAGTGTGAGGGCTGGATTTTCGCGAAACGAGGAGGAACTGCTGGCACCTTCTGTACTAACGGTCGGCTTGATTTCTTGCTGTGCTTTTCATACATTTTTAATAGCCAGGTGGAGTACAAATTGTAAAGGAAACTTCATACACAGAGTTTTAAAGTTTGAAGAGAGATTATTCACCCTCTAGCTGTCGTGAGGTTTCACCTCTCCTTCCTGGCAGGACTGATCTTCCAGTTAGAAGTGAAACAAGGTCAAACGGTTAAAAAAAAAGGTTTGCTTCTGTCAGGGCGAATCTAAATCAATCAAATTCCCGGGCACCAAAGTGTGTTGTGTAACAAATGTGAGTGCAAAGGTAAGCACGTAGCTACAGGTAGCAGAAGAGCATGTGCGAGAGAAGTTGTGGGTCTTCTCTCTAAGTTCTAACACCTTGCTCTTTGCGCTGTTCTGCAAATTTGCCTGGATTTTAAGTATGGACAGAAGAGGGAGAGAATGAACATGTGCATTTGATTTGCTTAATAGAAAATACCTTGGCAGAAACACATGCTTGTGCTGTGTATTCTGTTGGAGTTTGGCTTTTTAAAATACTCACATGTTCTGTCTAATGAAAAGCTGATAGTATCTCCCATTCACCTAAGAATATGTTCAAACATAGCTTGAGATATGCTGCTAATCACGTTAAGAAAAATGTATAGCTTAATATCAAACTAGCTAAAGTGCAGTCACTGGGGGATATCTTGGTGCTTGTAAACTTTAAATTAAAGAGTGCTACGAGGCTGGATTACCTGATAACCAGTACAATTGAAACAGCAGTATAAACCCTGTTTTTTGACGGAAGACTGTAGGTAATTTTGAACAGTGTAGAATCATAGAATCATTTAGGTTGGAAAAGTCCTTTAAGATCATTGAGTCCAAGCATTAACCTAACACTGCCAAGTCCACCACTAAACTGTGTCCCTGAGCACCACATCTACATATATTTGAAATGCCTCCAGGGATGGTGAGGCCACCCTGAAACTTGCCTGGGCAGCTGGTTCCAGTCCTTGACAACCCTTTCAGTGAAGAATTTTTTCCTAATGTCCAATCTAAAACCCCCCTGGGGCAACTTGGGGCCATTTCCTCTTGTCCTATCCCTTGTATCCTTGTTGGATCTGGTAGAAATGATCCCCAAATGGCAGTGTGTGAAGGATTAATTTAAATTCCAGATTCCCGTTGCCTGGCATTAGCAAAAATAAAGCTTTTGTGTTATTTCTCTTAACAGTTAAAAATTAGATGCAGGAAAAATAAAGAGAAACACTTAAGTTCTGAATTTTTTTTCCCCCCTCCATTTACGTTTTGGTAAAACAGAACTAATTTGCTCTCCTATCTGCTGTGCATCCTGCTGCTGAACTAATCTTTTCTATGCCCTAGATTGTTATTAGCTTTGTTTGCTTATTACTGAAAGATTTACTTTCTAGGACTCCTTTTAATTCCATTTGTTACTACGCTGCCTTTTGTCTTAAATGTTATTTTTTTGTAGTGTCCTTTAAAAGATTCTTGGCTTTTTCTAACCTGGGACAAATTTATAGTAGCCTGGTCAAGTTTTCCTAATCATTAATGATCTTCCCAGCAGGATATGTTCTTTGTCTTCTTCCTAACATGATTCAGGACACATTCTGTTTTAAAGTGCCCTTACCCTTGAACCATTGTGCTGGGATTTAGTGTATTAACCCAAACTCTGGTAGATTTTTCTTGAGGCTTTTCTCTGTCACTTTGCACAGCGCTCATAAGATACCTGCTGTCAAAGTGCTTGCATTTTAGTAATAACACCTTGGCATTGTTAAAGTAAGTATGTTTAAATTTTCCTTTGGCCGACTCATCTGTTTTTAATTCCTTAAATATTCAGATTTCTTCTGAAACAGGTCGAGGAAAGGAGCACTTGTTCTTTACAGATGATGAAATAGCAGAAATAAATGTGTAAATAGGCATGACCATTAGGGGTGTTTCTATGGGTGTGTCTGCTATGCCCAGAATGGTGTAAGAACAGTTACCGGCTTTGCAAATTTGGCTGTATGACCATATCACTATGTTTAGAGGTGCAGGCGTCAATAGATGCAAGTGTTTTCACAGAATTAAGAAAACCATCTTGTCCATGCAGTCCAGCCATAAATGATGCACAGAACAAAAAATGATAGAAAAAAAAATGTCTTTTCAGACCCATATGAGTAAATAGAGTATTCTGTGCTGTCCTGTACACGCATGTGTGTACATGTATTCGCAGCCAGTGAGTCACGGCTCCTAAGCCTGATTTAAAAACTGAATGAGTTCATTATAATCCCCCCCCCCAAAAAAAATATCTGAGGAATCAATCTAATCTGCTTTACTAAATGAACATGTGAAAGTGCTTACTAGGGATAAACCTGGGGACTCTACATATTTCTCTCTTTTTCCTCCAACAGAATGAAAACACCTTTGAGACAATAAAGGAGTTGGAAGAGGAGCCAGTGTGTCCCATTCAGTATTCTCTGTGTATCTGCGTGCACCGCTTCCCCTGTTTGGTTTCTGATCTAGAGGGGAAGGACAGGGAGGGTGTAAGGACATTGCAACTCTCAGAGAGAAGATAGGCTTTTGTGCTGGCTTCAGCCAGTTCTGAGCTCTTCGGGGCTTAAATCTCCCCAGAATGGGTGTTATGTTGAGTTCGTCTACTCCGGGGCAAATGGAGAGGAGGAGGGGCGCCTGGAGGGAGGACCACTGGCGCAGGGGACACCCTGAGCATCAGACGCTGTTGGAACCACTGATGACTAGAGCTGTGACCAGGGGGGACCTCTCAGATTTCTCTGCATGGGGTACCCCAGTTGCTGGGACATACATTAAGCAGAGATTGTGCCGTGTGGTGGGAGGGTGACTTGGTTTGCAAAGGGGGAGCTCAGGCCAAGCCCCTGCAAGGCAGGTAGAACTGCAGATCCTCCCTGTGCTTCGTGTTCACCTTGCCTATGGCAACCTGCCGCAGAGAAGCTGAGCACAGCCCTTTGCTGACGCCCAGCAGCTTGTGCTCCCTGCTGTGCCCCTCTGAAATATTTTGGTTGATCGTCATTTCATGGCGAGCTCTATTGTCCCCACAGCCAGGGCTACTGCAGCAGTAGCAAACCAGGGCTTCTAGTTACTCCCGGACGCCTGCCTTCCTGCCCCCTCTGCATCTCCCCAGCTCTCACAGAGGAGGGGTTGCCAGTGGTGCCTTCTCCAGGCAGGGCACATCTGCAGCTTCCCATTGAATACCCTCCTTTCCTTTGAAAGCCCTGCCTCTTTCTGGCGGGTGGGGTTTGCTCATTTCCGTGAGCGCTTTTACAGGTGGTGGTGACATGGGAAGGAAAGGGACATACAGTGCTGGAGGTAAAGAGCCGCTCTGCTTCTGTTTACACCGTGTTTGTACAGCTGAGGTGGATACAAATCACGGGTGGCTTTGCTGGAGAACTTTGCCAGGGATCTAACTGACCGCCTGTTTGGGAGTCCCAGAGCAGCACGTTCGGTAACAGGACATCGCTGCGCTGCCTGCCCTTGCCGTTGCTCTTGTGCATGCGGCAGTAAACACCTCCTCTGCACAAAACTGAGTCCGGGTAGAGTTCATGGAGACAGTGTTGGTAAGAATCCCAGGTGCTGCAGAAAAGCAGTCTGAGGTCTCAGCTGAGCTGTACTGCTTCAGAAGGGAGATTAGCCATAGATGCGTACGTGCTTTCTTTCTCAAAGTGGGGAAGGATGGTGTGGGATAGTCCTTTGCTCGGTGGTCCTGTGGGCATGTGCACTGGAGAGGAGCCATCACAGGCCACCTCTTCTTGAGCAAGCCACCACTCTGGGACGCACTGAGATGCTCAGCAGAGGCAGTTTAGGAGCGACAGGGGTGGCTGGTGATCTGTCCCGCTGCTTGGAGGTAATCCCCTCCATACAACCCTGAGATGCAACGTACCCAGCTAGAAGGAATCCCAGTAGAGATGGACAAAAAGATGAACACGTGCAGGTATTGCTCCCCAGCAACATGCGAAAAAATTCATCAGCAGTACATATCCTGGCATGTATCCGTTCATATGGAAGGTGGATATTTATGGTTTTTAGTGTAAGTCAAAAGTTGTTGGACAGTCTGTTTTGCCTTGGAACGAAACTATAAAATTAAATTTCGCAAAGCAACCCGTGTTTCAAATCCGTGGACAAGGTGAAATGCCATGTGCATGAGAGCGTTTCTCGTCAGCGCGGATCTTTGCTGTCTCTAAGGCAGTGCAGGCTGGGGCTGTGGGTGCTACTGGAGATATGCAGCCCGCCTGCACTGCAGGAAGGTCATTCTGGTCTGACTGTCAGATGGAGCTGTATGTTGTGCAGTATTGTACGTGTTGTGCCAAGCTTTCTGCAGGTAAAGAAAGAAGCAGTCATGTTATTTGACAACAGCAATCACAGGTGATTCTATGAAGAAATTCAGGGAAAATCTGTGGTGTATGTGATTTTGACTATTAGTAATGTGTCATCAATTTAAAAATAACCAGTGCAGTTAAAGAGCATGGGTGTTGGTCAGAAATGCCTGGTTTCTCATGTGTAAATTCACCAAGTCAGACGCACTGATGCAAGTGCCTGGATGAATCGGTAAAACAGGGCTGGGCTAGCCAGGGCGGGCACGGGCAGCGTGTGCAGCATGTAGTGGTTTAGGCAATAGCTCTAATTCAGAGTTATGATGGAGGTGCTGAACGTGCTTGGTTTTGAAAGCACACAGTCTTCGTTAGCTTCAATGGAAACTGCAGGATTCTGCTGTCCAAATCAATGAAACTGTGAGATACAATCCACTGTTCAGGAAAGTCAGAACATGTTTTTAAGGAGGTCTCTGTTGGGAGGTAAAACCGCTGCTGAAGCAATAGCAGCGATGGAGCGTGTGTAAAAGAGCCTGGGGAGACCCGCAGCCTTCTGGAGCCAGGCAGAATATTTCCTCTTCACTTGAGCTATTCCTCATGAAGGGAAGATGCTTCCTACAAACCGGGTTTTGTTCTAATGGAAATAGGTGACTGGTGAATAAAGAGGGCAGTGGAGAGTTGTCTTTTTCCCCATTTTTGGAAAACGGAATGCATTATTGTTCCAGTTTAACAGTAGGTGGCATTCGGTTCCAGTGCAAGTAGTTATCACTTCATTCCCTTAAAAAGAAATCCATACAATTCTATCGGTTCTGATTCTGAATCAAAGAATGAAAATAGCTTCTGAACAGGGTCTTGACTAATAATTCATGTGCTGTGATATCTGCATGGTGTGTCTTCATTGCCTTTCACTAAAATTCCTCTTTCCTGTGAAACCAGTTGTGTTTGTGGGTTTGGGATCTTTTTTTCTTTCCTCCCCTTGTTCAGGGAGCAGTAGCCCAGCACAGTTCCACTTGATTTTTTTCTGGTGGTGTTACAACTAACATTGTGCAGTCCTCCTAACTCTTTGTCCATCAGTAATGCTTTCACTTTTTTTGTTGTTCATGTTTTAAGATACTGTTTTCTTTCTAAGGGCTGTATTTTTGTTATGTCTTGCATCATGAGTGAATTCAAAGTACTTTCAATGGCGTAATACATTTTGTAGTGTAATTTTGTGAAAATGCTTCTCTATGAATTAAAAAAAATATTTCATTTTAGATTATTTCAGGGGTAAACCCTGAATTAATCAATCTTGGATGTGGAGTTTCTGTCTTCTAGAAATACATGAAGCTTAACTTTGTTTTTATAGGTTGAGAACGAAAAAAGCAAACAAAGATGTTCAAAAGTGCAGGCCGTGGCAAAACAGGAATGTGTGGATAAATTAAATAACATCACTAATCGGCAAATGAAACAAAAGATTACTGTAAGGAAGAATGACTGTTTGAAAATGGAGAATGAAAACACGATAGAAGAAAAAGACAAAAAGAGTTTTTCATCTGGGGAGAGCTCAAAATTGATTAAAATGCCAATGAAATGGTAAGCTAAGGAAATAATCTCTAATTCTTATTTGTAGTACTATGTAAGTGTCTTAGGTTTTCTAATACTGTAGTAGTTGAAGTAGTTTCCTCAGTGGTGAAAGCCATAGTGAGTAGTCCACTGCTTCTCAAAAAATGAAGAAAATTTCTTTTTAGAAAACACGAAGTGCATGATGGAGGTTCAAATTTATTGCCTGCTCTAAAAAAAGAAAAGGGGAAAAAAAAAGTAAACCCCCACCCAAATTCCTGTGATTTCCTTGTCAATACTGAGGCAAAATGCATCTTCAAAACCAGAACTGAAGACTAGAAAAAGCAGTTATTTTTGTAGGAAATGGCCACCTAGAAAAGAAAAGTAGGAACTTGCGGTTTGCTACTACTCCCTTTTTTAGGTGATTTTAGTGATCTCTGTGCAGTTGGTGTTTTCATTAAGTTAATATGCCCTTTGTCAGGAAAAGATGATAGTATCAAACCAATCTCAAAAGTCTAAAGAAGGCACACATATTTTAATGTAAACCTAAGCAGGAGTTTTTTCCTGTCTGTTCTTCAAAGATGAAGAACCTCTCTGCTCTAGATGCTTTCTGTACTGTGGCTATTTGGATATAGTCCAGCTTAACCTGGATCTAGCTCAGATTCCATGTGTCCCCCTGACTCCTAGGGCAAGGATTTTAAATACTTGGGTATCTTTCATGATCATTGCAGTCAGGTCTGTGATTTTATCATAGATATTTGTTGTCTCAGTTGTTTCTGGACATCATCTTAAGTATATCTGTTTCACAGAAATATTTTTTGCAAACCTACTCACTTGGTGATTTTTTTCTTTCTTTCTGTTTAATGCAGTAAAATTGCCCTGAATGCCAAAGTTGCAAACAAAAGTAAAAGACAGCCTTCAAAGCAGAGGGCTCATCAGCAGATGAGCTCTTCCAGTGGCAATCATGGTCAAGTACCGGATGATAGCACTTCCAGTGAAACATCTGAGGATGAAGGAAGGTATGCATATAAGGAATGTTACAAATACAACTTACTGATAAAAATTGACCTGAGAGCTGGAGGCAAGTTTGGGGTTTTGTTGTGTTTCAGTTTTTTTGGCAAATATGATGCATATGAAGATTCTTGTTCTTTCGTGTGACCACACTACCTGATGCGCTTTGTGTTGACAAACACTTCTTTTTTGTTTAGAGTGCCTTGAGCATGCTGGCCAAGTTAACGATAAGGTCACGTGCACAAATTCTGATTAATTACATGAGTGTGTGCACAGGCATAGAAGTATTTCATGTGTTTAAAAAGGGTGAGGTATCTCAGGTTTTTGCACTGCAGGTATCTCAGGATTTTTTGCCCTGCTTCTCGCTCCACCTTTTCTCTTGCAGCTGTGTACCCTCCTGACTTCTTGCCCACCCTGAACTTACTTGTGTGGGTTGTGGCAAAGTGAGAAAGAGAAGTTGTTGACGCTGTTCAGCCCTAGGTAAAAATCTGGTGTGTTATCAACACTGTTTTGGTCAGAAATCTAATACACAGTGCTGTGTGGGCTGCTGTGAAGAAAATAAACTGCATCCCAGCCAGACCCAGGACAGCAGAGAATCCAAAATTACAGTTCTTTGACCTGTAGGGGAAGGATTCTCAGTACTGAAGAACTGCCTTTTCTGGTGGCCAGCTTTCCGAAGAGGGTCTCACACAGGCAAGAGACGAGCTTCTGCAGAACCAGAAGCAGGCAGGCTGTGTCCGGGCTGTGCTGGATGTGGCGTGCCAGACAGGAGAGGGGGTCTCTGCCTGTGCACTAACTCAGCCAGGGCCAGAGAGGTGCAGCACAGGCAACGCACAAAACCGACAACACGCTGTGCAGGATACAACAGGGCCACATCATTTTCTTGATGTCCACAAGGCCGAACCAAAACCTGGTTCATGCTCATCTGCGACCCAGGCACGTTCCAGGCTGTCTGCCCTCCCTCCTCTCCCCTCCGTGTGTGTAGCTCTCCACATTACTCTTGACCTCTGCATTGATCCTTTTTTTCTGCAGCCACTAATTCTTCCCACTGACAGCAGGATGCCCCAGATTATGACCTCCAGAAACTTTGCGCTAGCCTTTCCTCTTCCTTTAGTTTTCCAGAGGGAGGCAACTGGGTGTCTGTTATTATCCCTCCCATGGCTGGAGCTCTCTGGTTAGGGGCTTAGGGTGGTCTGTCAGTTGTCCAGGCTCTGCAGCCGCCGACTGCCTCTTGTACCAGGGAGATCCAGCTTCATCTGGAAGCCAGAGCGGCCACCCAAGCTCAGCCCACCCCTCCCGCCCACCCATCAAAATAGCTTTGGGGACCATGCTGAGTGCAGGAACGCGAAAGACCGGCCCTGCTTGTTTGCCCATGGTGTGACAGTGAAGCCACGGGATTTCATGTGGAAAACACCGAGGAAGTAAGAAGAAAGAGCAAGGAAAAGCAAATCTCTGAGACGGTAAGGGATTTTTCTGTTTGCTTTCCTTTTTTATCGTTAGTGTTTGTTGGGGGTTGCATTTAAGTCTGCAGGACTGTGTCACAGCCCCCGGACACACAGGAGAAACAGACACTTAAGGCAAACAATGTTTGCCTCATTAGCTTGCCCTTCTCTTGAGTAAGTTCACAGACGGCTTGTAAGAAAATGTCAACGTCCCACAGAATCTGTAGTATCTGAAGCAGGAAAACAAATTCCTCTTTTCTTGCTGGTGCTTAAAGACGGTGACAGTCCAAAAACTAATGCTCTCTTCCATTTGGCTTAATGCATATGTGGTACGTCTATTTCAATAGTGGAGAAAAGTGATAATTTTATAGGGAGATCAAAGCTTCAGGCACACTTACTGCATGACTAGTTTTCTGCTCTTTCCAAAGCCACAGCTAGTCACAGTTGCAGTATCAGATGCATCATTCACCCTTCCACTTCCGTCTGCATCGGGACTTGCAAGCAGTGAGCTGCAGACACAGCATTTGCCGTGCACCGAGCTTCATGTCTTCTAGCACCACATCTCAGCATTCCCTTGCAGAGTTCTGCGAAGAACACGTGCACACCCACCAGCCCCGAGCCCAGCCATCTGCAGGAGGATAGCACAAGAGAAAGTCCAAGACCCTCTCTGACTCCCTTCCACCACTCAGAGGCAAATCACACCATCAGTCATCAGGGGCTGGTAAAGACTGAACTTTTCTTCATACCTTTACTTTGGTCCGTCTCCATTTTCTCTGCTGTTTATAAATTTGACATGTTGAGGCTACCGCTCATTTGTGATCAATACCTTTCACAGTGAAGTGACTAAGAATATAAATTTCTTGTGTCTGCCACCTACTACACTGTGCTTTACTACAGAGCAGGACATAAAACAAGTTTATGGTGCCATTTTATCACTAAGGACCAAGTGAAAGCAACCTGAGATGGGAGCTGTGAGAGAAAAGCAGAGCTTGTTTTATAAAGTATAGTTTATATTCTTACAGATTTGAGCATTACTTTTTCATGGCAATGAGGCTTTGGGTTTCTTGTGTTTCCAAATTAAAAATATGATGCACAATTGGGCCATACACCAAACTCCTCTGTAAATTTTGCTATGGCAAATGTCAAACAGGGACAATGGTAGGGAAAGTGTGTTTTCCTTTCGCTTTCAGGAGTAACAAGGGGCATATAAATACTTAACTACTTTTGGGTTTGGGACATTTTCAATAAGGAACACCTGGGGAACTAGTTCAGCTTCTTAACCTTAAGCACAAAGCAAGGAACAATTCCACGGTTAGAGCTCAGGCAGAAGAAAACAGAGCAAAGAGGCAAAGCCGCCCAGCAAGCCCCACTGTTCCGCAGGGGGCAAGGTGAGGTCTGCGGAGAGCAGCAGGAGCCACAGGCAGGTGCAGGCAGTGGTGCCTGGCAGGGGCGGCTGCATGGGCGACATCGGCCCTGGAAGGTGGGAGATCAGCAGGGCGAAGGTGGAAATAGTATCTCGACAAGGACAGAGGAGTAGGATTAATAGTAAGAGTGGGAAATGAGGATAGCCACCCTCCTTCAGTTTACAACATCAGGAGAGCTCCCAAGATCTGGTAGGGGCAGCAATGCAGCAACTGGGGAAGCGAGGAGGGGCTGCGTAGCAAGGGAAGAGCCAGCGCACCTGCTGGGAAGGGTACGGAGAGAGGGGCACATGCAGCTAGCAATTACTCAACTTCTCCTTCACAACTAGAAGGGTCCTGGTGGCCTCTCTGTGGCCCTCATTAGCAGGGAGGGATTTGGGAAGCATGCAGCTAGCAAAAGAAAGGACAGTCCGCAGGAGCAAACCGTTCCCGTTCTGCTGAGCTCAGCAGCCACAGGGAAATCTTAGCTGCTTCCAAAGCTTTCAGTGAGCAGGAGCGTGCTGCGGCTGGACTAAGGCTTCCAAACAGAAATGACCTTACGTGTTTAAAACCTGTGTCTCAGCCTGAACTTTCTTGGCCTCAATATACAGCTGACGGGTCTTTTTGTAACTTTGCTGACTGGGATATCATCAGTTAGGCACAACATCTGCTGTCGCTTAAGAAGAGAAGCTGTTCCAAGTGTCCTGAGGGGAGCAGACCATAAGAAATGGCTGCACGGTGTCTAACCCTGTGTCCTGTTGCCAGTCGTGGCCACCAGCAGGTGCCTGGGGATGCAAAGCCTCCAGTGACACGTCCTGGTATGCACTCTTGCCAAGAATGTGCAGCTTATGGACCTCTCCAGAGGGATTCAGGAAAATCTTTGCATTTATTAGCTCAACAGAATTTCCTGTCCAGGCTTTTACACAGTGTCCTCTTGAGATCGTGTAAATGGCCATCATTCATAGCATCCTACAGCAAGGCTTTCCACCAGTTTAACTACATATTGTATAAAGATTCACCCGGTTTTGTTCAGTGTGAACTTGCCTCCTGCGAGCTTCATTGGCTGAACCCTAATTGTCCCACAGGGAAAGAAAATAAACAATAAACTTCTCTGGCTATTTGTGCTTTTATATGCCTCTGTCACATATTGGAGCTTTTCTGGGCTGAAGAGTCCTGGTCTGCACAGTCTTCCTTCACATGGAAGATACTCCATACCCCTGATCTTTGCTGTTCTCCTATGAGCTTTTTCCCACTCTGTCTTTATGAGATGAGGCAAATAAAGCAACACATTTAATAACTGGGTGCAAAATATATCTAAACAGTTTCTCAGTTTTGTTAGCAGCTTCTGCAGTCCTTGACAGTTGCTCCATCCTGAATAACTTCATATTATTTGTAAAGATCGATTCCTCATCTGTCATTGATACCTACTCCTAAGTTGCTCATGAAGGTGAAAAACAGCCTTCTGACCATTTACTGAACGTTTATCCTTATCTTCTGTTCCCTGTCTTTTACCCAGTTATTTAACCATGCAACTGCCTTCCTCCTTATAATGTCTGAATTTCCTTAAGAGCCTTTGGTGAAGGACCTTGCCAAAAGCCTTCTGGAAAACCAGCAGTCAAGCCCCTATCAATATGCTTGTCAACTCCTAGAACCTGCAGGTTGGTGAGACAGGACTGCTCATCACAAAAGCCACATGACTCTGGCTCAGTATCTGATATAATGGTCCAAATCTGCATTAGATAGAAATTAAACTTCTAAGATAACACCAAAAAATCCCAGACATTTGATGTGCGGAAGGAAGAAGACAGAAACAGGGCAGTCAGTAATACTATTGGAGAAGTGCTTCAGCAGAGATGGTGAAAAATTGTGGAGGATTAAGAAATATTTCAGACGGAAATAGAAGTAGCAGTGATGAAATTTAACTTGGAGTAAGTAAACACACATTAGCCTAAAATAATCCCATACTTCAATTACTTAGCACAATTACTGTGCTCTGGGTAGGCAGAACCTCTCCGTAGGAGCAAACATAAATAGCAATATCGATTTCTGCCCAGCCTCCACCAGAAATTACAGAAAATACAGATAACACATTTTTTAAATGAGCAGAGGAAAATCAAACATATGACATCTTTATATTCTTCAATGCTATTGTTGTATTTGAAATGCTTTGCTAAAGCAAAGATTTTAAGACACAGGGACTAGCTGAAATGGTAGCAGGAAAAATAAGCTTTAGAGTTCCTTTTACTGTAACATTTGGCAGTGCGAATGGAGAGAAAGAAAAGGAAAGAAGCGGCATGTTTTACAATTATTGGGAAATATATTTAACATGTGTAAGTAAACTGTGGGATTCACTGCTGCAGGAGGCAAAATGTCTGTGATGACCTTGAATGATTAAATGACACATCCCAAAATATCGTGAAGGAAATCACATGGGCAAGGCCACAAACAGGAGTCAGAAAAAGATATTCCACATTAATCTGTAATATTAGAGAACTGACTAACAACAATAGGAATTATTGGTCCTTGAGGAACTTTTCACTGGATGGATCAGAACATGGTGTGTGTGGGGTGATTTTCCTTTTGAAAATTGCAAAGTAATAAATATGAAATGTAAAAAAGTTTCTATTTTCCAAATGCTAACTTAACCCCTCCTAAATTATAGAAGCAGCTAAACCAAGCAATGTGTGATCAGCCAGCTAGCTGTCTGCAGTATTTATGGGTGTCATGGGAATAACAGTAAATGTCAGAACTGAATGTATGCTGTCATAGCCACTAATGCAAAGTCACAGCAACTTAATTCTTCCGGTCTTCTTGTTAGTGATACAAGGCTTAAAATGGTTTTAAATGCATTTAGAGAGTTCTTTGTTAAAAACCTTATGAATGTCCAAATGCTGGCACGTTCAAAAGAATTTTGGAATAACGTATTATGCTAAACTGTCTGAGAATGGCTACGCATCATTGTAAGTATCAGCCTGGCTTATCCATCTCCCAGACACTGTGAATTTGGACAATGAAGCCAAATCCAGAATTCTCATTTTGTTGTACCTGCCCTGACTTCAGTGGAGGACCTTCCTGAGCATGATCACAGCATTAACTGAATACAGGAACTTAAGAGCACATTCTGCGCGACACAAACACAATCCCACCCCACATCCCTCAATATAGAAAATCAGACAAAATTCCTGACAATGTGTGCAGAAGTCCAGATTTGGTCATTCTACAACCTTGGCGAAGAGTGAGCTACCAACTCTTCCTTGAAGATGATCATACTCTGATCTTATAGTCATTGATACATGAGAGTTTCAAAGATGTGTAAAGAGAGCAATGAATTTCACTGCAACAATGATGTAGCCAGGAGATAGCTTTTAAGGACCAGATTATGAGAGTATGTAACAAAGCCACTGACTTCCCTATTGTCATATTTTGTTTGTCATTTTACATATAGTCATATTACAATAACGGTAATTTTTCATTTCTGTGATTGGTTTGTGAGGACCAAAACTTTGGGTTTATCTTGCCTGAGGTAGTTCAGATACTTATCCACCTGGATCTGAAATATCTATGCTCTTACGATCCAGCCACTTGTCCTACATCTTGGGAACACATCAAAATTTTTCCAAAGTATGTCAAAAAAGATGATCTGTGTGAATGGATAATTACAAGAAACAGTCATTTAAGGCTTGTCCTACCCTTAAAACTTTTTGTATCAGAAGATGCTTATCTAGCCAAACTGCTTTGCAACTCAGGCTGACCAGAGCACACCCGTTGCTACCGTAGCTCAGCTGACAGTATCTTATGAAGCTGCATTAGCTTGGTGGATTAGGACCACCAACTAAATTCCTGCGCTCTGCACCCCAAAATCATGATAGTAGTGCATGAATTTTTGGGAGCATGAATTTATAGAGCACTCGTCTTGATAAACATCAAAGTCATCAACCCTCTTTCCTCCACAGACAATGGAGTAGAGCCCTATGCTGGGAGCCCTCACCAGCATCTTCTGGTTCTCAAATGCTGACTTAGGGGGGGCTGCCTGTCCTTGGAGCGAGTGTGCCCTGGGCTTGGGGGGTGTCACCTCAGTACCCTTCCTGTCCCCACCCCCACCCCCGCAGACTGCTCACCCATCAGACCCCAATCCACAGCACAGAAGGGTGCTGTTTGCATCCTGCTGACCCCACACCAGGGAACAGCAGGGAGTGAAATGAAACCGGTTTTATAGAGGGTGCAATTAAAGGAAGCAAGGGGCAGAAGTTCATCATCCCCCTTTAACAGGTGGTGAGTTTAGGTAAGCTGCTCTGATGACAGAACTGCTGTGCAGTTGGATAGCCACAGACTTCTGAACTTTGTGGAAGACAGGTCTTTGGTTTACATTTTGGTCACAAAGGATTTTTCTTCCCACTGACATACAGTCCTTGCCCTGACATACAGCAGACAAGCTAACAATAACATTTTTGTTCAGCTCTGCAGAATCAGTTTGCAAAATGTGTAATTTCCATCGTTAAGTTGGTAGGGTTTTTTTGTACTATATATATGTATAAGCAAGGGAAATGTAGAAAACTAGGAGGTTATTACAAAAGGTTGGAATGGAGGTTAAGTACTGGCAGAAGAGGATTATGAATTTCTGGCAAAGGCGCCCCTTCTCGTCTGTACAATGGACACATCTCTGGTGTCCCGCAGCAGGGAAGGAGAAAGAAAGCTAGCTGCAGAGAAAGGCACAGCTGTGAGAGAGGCACACACCAGAGAGTAACTGCCATGGTACATGGCAAATAGGGGCGTGCGGGCTAACAGCAATTTGAGTTCATATGGGTGAACAAGAAGGAAAGCACTGAGTTCATATGTCAATGACACAAATTAGTAATAAGCTATTTATTCTTGCAGCTCCCATCACCTTTGGCTAATAACAATCTTTGACGATTAAAGTAACCATTTAAAGTCCTCAGGACCAAATTTAACCCACTGACCACGAAGTGGCAAATGAATCCACTCTTGTGGCTGAAGTCAAGAATGGCCAGTGGTACGAAAGGGACCGCTGTTTCTGTGTGTTAGTTTTAGGGAATCATGCTCTGCATTTCAGTTATGGACTACGTATTGCTGGCTCTGCCCTGAGTTACGGATGATACACTAAAAACCTCATCTGTCCCACCATCAGGTAGTCATGGTCTTCTGGCACTCTTGCTGCACAAGGAGAGAGAAACCCAGATTCATTTCACTGAAGTAATGCAAAAGACAACCTCAGGAATGCCAAGAAGAATTTATTGTGAAATGGACATTTTTCTGGATTTTTCAGATTTGCTTTACTTAAGTTTTAGCTGTTTACACTGAGCAACATAATTCTTAATAAGTTATTACCGAGGGGAAAAAAATTGCAAAGCGTCTTGGGAAGATGACAGCATGAGCTTACTAGAATCGTAGGCCATTAATTCCTTGGGTAAAGCAACATCCTTCTGTGGTGCTGGATTTTAGGTTTGATATGACAACACTGACAAAATTTCTGCTTCTGGTTTAATTTGAAGTGTGAAACTCTGTTAAGCAACCCAACCCAAACATCATTTTCCTCACTTCAGCTATGCAGAAGAGCAGAGGGATTTTGCTTTCAGTTTAAAAATAGGAACAGTTTCCCATCAGCTTATTCAATTTTGTTCCCTTTCTGGAACTTACTGCGCTTTTACTTGCCTTGGTGGTTAGGGGCTGTGCTGTAAACCAAAGCAATAAGGACGACTTTAGTTAAAGAAGAGGTTTGGTTTTGTACCTTCTTGCTAAGAAAACTTACGACAACTCCAAGATAATGTATTTTGAGGTCACAAAACACACAGGTGCTCAGTCTTCTCACTACTGTCTTGCTTTGAGGGCAGCCAAGACAGAGGAATGTCATTTTCTTCTGCCACTGCTGGTGACCTGTGGGCAAATGCAAGCAGAGAGAGAGATCACCGCACTCTTCCTTCCCCAGCTCCCTGCTCTTCTTTGCCTGTTGGTTCGTAGCAGATTCCTGTTCTGCAGCGGTAAGGATGGTTCTGCTGGTTCCTGCAGTCTGCCTGCAGTCACAGCTGACAGCACAAGGCTGAGGAGAGGGCAGATCTGCACCAGTGCAGCTCAGGCACCGCCTCAGAGCTGTGCCAGCGCACAGTGCAAGCACTCGCAGTGACAAAGGTGCCGCTTAAGAGTTCTGGCCTTTGTGAATGTAGCTAATCTTGTTCTTTTTTCCTCTCTCTTTTCTTCACACACACGCACCCCCCCACACCCTCCCTTAGCCAAGTAACATTATGGTACCCAAAACATCCTGTGGCAATTAGTTCCCCGGTTTCCCTGTGATTAAGTACCTGATTTGATTTCTCCTGTTTGAAATCCTCCATGAGTCGTGCTTGCCTCCTTTACACTAACTACAACTTTACTACCTATATTTTTATATAACTGCCCCTCTGAAGATTCCTTCTTCAGTATTTCCTTCCGCTGAAGCTAGTTCTTACCCTCGCTGCTGATTTTCTCTGCCCCATTTTAACTCCACTTGATCTGTTCTGGTGTGGGGATCAGAACTGCACAGGTCCTGGGGGGTTTTGGGGCAAATGTGACACAATTCCCGATTTGTTCCGCGTTCCTCTGCACTCCTTATAAATTTGCTTTTCCTTTTGTGAACTGCCAGTGGTTTTTAAGCCGACACTTTGCAACACCTGATCTGCCGGCAGCATTCCTCCCGGCGGGGTAAGCACCAGCCCGGTGCACCCCCGGCACATGGAGCAGCTCCCCAGCCCCACGCTGCCCGCGTCCCCCTCTGTCCCCCTCTGTCCCCCCCGTCCCCTCCGTCCCCGCCACCCGCGCCCCCGTCCGTCCCCTCCGTCCCCGCCGCCCGCACCCCGCGGCAGCCGCGGCGCCCGGGCAGGTCCGGCTGCTCAGCAGAACCCGCCCCCGCCCCGCCCCTCCCCTCCCTGGGATTCGATGTTGTGTCACGTGGCCCTGCGGCCCCGCCCCCTTTCCCGCGCGCGGTCCCGGGGCGCCGGGCAGCCATGGCGGGGCGCGGGGCTGCGGAACGCGTGTTCCCCGCTCTGCCCCGCCTGCAGCCGCTTTCCACGGCCCGGCGCCCGCCCGCGCCGTGGTTCAAGGACGTCCAGGCTGCCGCCGGGACGGCTCCGGGCTGGCGGCGGGGCCGCCCCGAGCGGCAACTTTCGGCCCCGGGCCTCAGCCGCCCGGTCGCTCACGGAAGCTAGGGGAGATGCTGGTGGCAGCGGAGCTGAAGGGCCGGCGGGGTGAGGGGACCGGCGGGGCGGAGGGGGATGGCTGAGGGACATGGTGGGGGCTGAGGGACATGGCCCGGCTGAGGGGACTTGGGGAGCTGAATGGACGGGGGGAGTGAGAGGGATGGCGGGGCTGAGGGGGGGCTGAGGGCAGCGGCGAGCTGAGGGGGATGGCGGGGCTGAGGGGGAGCTGAGGGGTTGGCCGGGCTGAGGGGATGGCGGGGCTGAGGGGGGGCCGGGCTGCGGCCGTGCCGTGCCGAGGGACCGGGGCGCTGCGCGGACCAGCGCCGCGGCGGGGCTGAGGGCCGGGGGCCGCGCGCGGCGGGCGGCGCCTCGCAGGCGGGGCACGTGCCGTTCGGCGCGTGGCGGGGGAAGCGGAGGAGCGGGGCGGCGGTTGAGCGCGGCGTTGGCGCCACCTACCGACACGGACGCGTCGCAGCAGCCCGTCCCCGTCGGTGCCGACACCTTCCCCGCCAGGCTGTGGCGGCTGGTCAACAGCCCGCGCTGCCGCTCCGTTCGCTGGGGTGCCTCCGGCCGGGGGCTGGTCATCAACCAGCCGCTCTGTGAGTGCGAGCTGCTGGGCGCCGGGCCGGCCGTCGCCGCGCAGCCGGGTGGCCGTGGGGCAGCGGCAGCCGCCGGTTTCTTCAAGACCAAGAACTTCAGCAGCTTCATCCGGCAGCTCAGTCTCTATGGCTTCCGCAAGGTGGGGATGTTGCCGGGGAGCAGTGTGGTGGGGCCCGGGCCTGGGCCGGGCCCAGAGGGTGGACAAGGCAACGGTGGCAACTGCACCGGGCCCCTGCATCGCTTCCGCAGCCCCCACTTTCGCCGCGACCGCCCCGACCTCCTCGTCCACCTGAAGCGCCTGACGAAGGGCAACAAGGCAAAGATGGCAGCGGGCTGGATGTGACCAGCCGCCCACCCAACCGCTTCCAGTGCTTGCCTGGCACGCCACTGAACGGGCAGCCGCTGCCTCCGCCCTCGATGCTCAGCAGGCCTGGTGAGTCAGAGTGGGCCATGTGGGGCCTTGGTGGGTTTTTGAGAAGCGCTGGGTGGCATGGGATTTGAAAATCAACGCTCTCCTGAGGGAGAAGGGTTACCTGTCCTTGCCGGTGGCATCTCAGTTCAGCTGGTGTAGGGAAGCTGTTGTTGTTTATGCAGGTAGATCTGCTGCCAGTAAGCATGAGTAGCATGGTTCACGTGTATTTCAGGCTGCCTGTAGACTACAGTACAGTCTCCATTGCGTACTACACTAAGAACACCCTTGCTCGATCTCTGGAGCTGGCACAGCTCTACCAGATGAACGTTACTGCTTCTTGCCCGTCAGTAAGGATGCCCATCAGTAGGGATGCTTAATAAGCTGTCATTACGTGTGTGTGAAACAGTGAGTCGTGTGAAGTGATAACTAGAGCATCCTGTTAGTTTTGTGCAAAGGCGACAAGACCTGGTAGTAAGATTTTTGTCAGTTGTCTCCTGAAAAAGAATTCACAAGCTATGTAGTTTTTAAAATGGAATGAATAAGTAGGTGAGAGCTAATGAGAAAATAATACTGCTGAAAAGCCCTAGAACATGTTTTCTTTCTTTCTAACCCTCTTTGAGAGGATCTGAGTTTTCCCAAGATAAGTGTGAGCCCTCAGGATTTTTCCACAAATTTTATATCAGCCCTAAAGCTTTGTAGTTGGCGCTGTGTAAGGAAGATGTGAATATCTTGCTTTGCAGTGCTCTTGGGCTGCTGCCAGAAGAGCACTCCGGCTTCCCATTCCCTTGGTGGCGTGTTAACTGTCGTCTTCCTTGCAGCTGATACAGCAACATGTTGGTTCAGTTCAATGATCGGAGAAGACTTTAATAGCCTGGCTGGCTCTTGGACCTGGGTGATGCACCCCATGGGTGCAGAGCTGTAAGGTGCGGTGTAGGAGAAGCGGCAGGACTGTGCGACCAGGAGAAGGGGAGAAGCAGTTGACGGTACTGCTGTCTGCAGCACCGGCTGGCCTTTAGAGCAGAGTAGGGTATCCCCATACTCTTGGTTACTGTGTCAGGGTAGGAACTGTCATCTAATTCAAGTGGTGTTTTCTGTGATGTGTGTGGAACTGCACGTGCAATACCAAGAAGGCAAAATGAAGCATCTGAAAAGGGATGGAACTTACTTCAGTAGGGAGGCTAGGAAGCATTTAAAGTAATGACTTGATGTTAACCTTGTTAAGGCTAAGGTGAGTCATTGCAGACTTCAGTGACATGTGGTTTGTCTGATGTAATGCAGACCATTGGTAAAGGAAATTATTAGAAAGAGATGACACTTTCATTTTTTGTCCTCTTTTTATGGCTGCAGTTTCAGAGTTTTTGCTCTAGGAGTCTCATTTTCTAGAAAGACAGAACAAGGAAAACATTGGGGTTTCTATGCAGTCAAGTTCTGACAGACTGACAATGCACTGTGCGCTCTGTACTGACTATTCAGCGGCATGTCTTTGCTGTAAATGTGAGGTAATTTGATAGATAAGAGATACTTGTGTTTGCAAAGCGTCAGTCTGTTCCCAGTGTCTTGCAGCGTGTAACGCTGTGTTAAACATTCAGGAACAATTCCTGGACAGCAACTGGAGGTTGGTAACTTGGCATCCCGTGGTGTCTTGTTTACGTGTTAGAACTAGATAATCTTCATGTCCCTATCCAAAGGTAAAATATAAACAAAAGAATTTTCATACCCCTGTTCCTTCTCTGTTTATAAATGGTGAAAGTACTGAACAGGAAATAAACGGTCCTATACATTAAGTCTTAGCAAATCTTCAGGGTCAGCTGGTATTTATTTAGTGATTCTTAATGGTTAAATGTGAACTTGCAGAATAATGACTGTATGTTACTGATTTCATCAGAGGAGTGCAAGAGGTAAATGTGAGGCTATTTTTAAAAAAAGTCCTTTTGGGTGAGAATTGGAAACTACAGGTCTGAGAAAGCCTGGCTTCTAGATAAACCCTATTGACGTGAACCATCCTGAAACTTGTAATTCTCATGGCTAAATGCAATCCTGCAGGGGAGTCACAAATGCAGTAGTTCTTGCAGAAATCAATGAGCACAGGCGTTTGCGGTGTTACTGTCAGTGTTTCCACAAAGTCACCAAAACAGAAATTGAGCTGTCATGGTATAAAAGCAAATGCCATTTCATGAAACAGTAACTGTCTGAGAGAGGAAACTATAAAATAATAGAGAAGAATAAAAGGACTGTCTAGGAAATAACAAAATGGCAAAGACTGGGATATTTTAGTCTGCACTGAACTAGTTGAGCTGACTGAGAAAAAATTGGCTTTGAAATTTTTTCTTGACCAAATAAATGACTTGTCATAAAGTACTTGCAAAGTCCATTGGAGGATTTTGACATTGCCCTTCCCTTAGCTGTTTGTGAGCTGTCAGTAGTGGAGTTTGGTCAAATCTTGCTTTATGATGTCCCTTTTTTAAAATGTATTGTCTGATTTAACACACAGTATTTTCAAAATTGCTTTTGTTTGGTTTAGTAAGTTACTACACATTTTGATTTATAGCACATTTCTAAATATGGGTAACTCGTTACTGCCAGTTTAAGGAGATTGAATGCTACGCAGACACCTCTGGGTTGGCGCTTCGCTCGTGTGCCACACAGCAGTTAGTGCATGCTCGAGTCTAAGAGTACAGTCTCCTTTCTGGATTAAGTACGCTGGAGCAAAGGTAGTCTTCCCAAATCATGTTGTAGAGCCTTGGCTCCTCCTATTGCCTTTCTTTGCCTGTGAAAACTCCTTTCCTTAACACTTGTTTCGCTTTATTTTGTACCCACTGCAGGACTGCTGACTGTAGGACAGTTTCATCAACTTTACGGTCAAGGTGTTTTCTCTCCTTACTCCTACATGGCAACCTCGTGCCAAGCCCCCAGCACTTTACCAGCACAAAGATTAGATCCGACTCCAGTCCCTTCCACTTGGATCCAGCAGGGACCACTTGGGTTGCTGCCAGGGCAAGGGGCTTCCCCAGCTTTTCCAGATAAAGGGGCTGCGTTTCCTGTACTCCAGACACTTCCAACAGGAGCCACGTACACCCTCCAGCCTGTGGCTTCTCTTCCGCCACTTCAGCAAGGGACTCAAAGCGTTGCCGCATCCATTGCAAATTGCAGCAGCTCTGCATCTTCAGTGCCGTACTCACAAGCCTGCTATCCAACAGGTATGAAAAAAAATTCTGCATTTGCTTTTCAAAAATAGATTTTAAAGTGAGACTTTCCAATATTTTTCTACAATACTCCACCATGTGTATATCTCAAGTGAGAATTAGAAAGTGTCAAGTCTAAAAGGAAGATGGACCTAAAGCAAAAGGAGTTTCTGTTTGGTATTCGTGCCCTTCCTCCAGATTTTGTGTGTCCCCTGGTGATTTTCTGGATAGCCTTTCTGTTGAGGTGAAAGAGCGAGGAGAAGAATATTTGTCCAATACTAGTCGGTGTGAGGCTAACTTTCATTTTTGTTTTTTTAATTAAGCAAAACTTGGACAATGGTATTAAAGCACTGAGACCTTGTTAAGAAGTAGTATCCTAGGCCTTGGTCTCATGTTTTTCCAGGTTAAGGTTTTAAACTCAAAGATCAGTCAAAAGTATTGTGCAGAACAGGGGTCCTCAAACTTTTTAAACAGGGGGCCGGCACGCAGATTAGGTGGCAGGCAGTCATCTGCAGCTGCTTGGTTTCCCCCTCCAACCCCCGGTGGGGTGGTGGTGGTGTGGGGGTTCTGTAAATACGGGGGAGCGGATTGAGGACCTTGGGGGGCCATATCCGGCCCGTGGGCTGTAGTTTGAGGACTCCTGGTGTAGAATATTTCGTTCTGCTCATACTGTTTTTGTATCTAAATTTTTTTTCTTGCTTAGCTTCTTTATGTTGTATTTTTTTACACACTGAAAACTAGAAAGTACAAAGTCTTGGTTCCTTTCTTTTTTCTAAATTATTTCTGCCACAATTGTCAGTCACATTTAATCACTCAATTACAAAGTAAATCAGTCTCACTGAAGTGTTTTTATCCTTCAGAAGAGGAGTTGAAGCAAATTACTGTTCTTTTCCTTGCCCTTACCTTGAATGGGAAAAATCACATGATAGGTTATTTTCTGGGGAGTGGTGGTGTATTTGTTGTGGGTTTGTGGTGTTTATTTTAATTTCCCTAAAACTTCTGAAATTCAGAACAGTGACTCTTTCCTTGAACAAACTAAAGCTCAGTTGTTATTCTTTCCTTCTGCCTGCTCCTCCTTTGGCAGCCGCACCTTCACAAAGACAGCTATCTATCCCTGTTTAGAAATCCTACACAGTGAAATCATTACATCTTTTGTGCATGTCTTCTGAGACCTCTGCTGAGAACATTTCGGACAATAATCAACAGTTTCTGTAACGTCATTTTTGTCAAGGAAGGGTTCTGAGGAGCTGGGCATTTCTTGTAGACACACTTAAATGTTTAAGAGACAGGCAACTTCTGCCACGTGCTCCTTGCCTTGTGCCCCTTATGCAGAGATTACTGTGGTGGCCAAAGTGTGGAGCCTGCCTTACCAGCTGCTAACTATCAAGTCTTCTCCCAGGAGCAGGTGTCCTGAGAGTCATAGAATGGTTTGGGTTGGAAGGGACCTTAAAGATCAGCAAGTTCCCACCCCCCTGCCATGGGCAGGGACACCTTCTATTAGACCAGGTAGCTCCAAGCCTCATCCAGAATACTTGCTTCATTAAGGTGGGAGGTGGTCCCCGCTTTGCGTTTCTATTGGTTACAGAGCATAGGCTGAAACTCATCATGATGAATTGTAGTTGTCTCTGTCTCAGCTAAGGCCCCAGCCCTCTCCCGTAGTCAAGGGAAGGAAAGGGGCGTCTCGGGTGCGATTTCACGTAGCTCGGTTTAGAGTTTGTCTTGGGGTAAGATTACTGGTGTCCTGGAAGTGCCTGTTTTGAAGTACTGCCTGTAGGGGAGCTGAGGGAGACCAGCGTAGATTTAGACATGAATATGGAGATCTCTCTCACTGGATGACGCTCGTTGCTTTAAGTTTAAAGGATAACTTGGCTATGTTGCTCAGGTAGAATCTTCTCGGGTGGGAGGTGGGTGCGAGAACGCAGTGAAAACATACCAAATTTTGCAAGGTGTAATCAAAACTAAAATACAGAAACTTAGGGAATCTGAGGCGTTTGAAACCTCCAGTGAATTAATTAGCGTTTCTGAGAGTGTAAGTGACATTTCACTGGAGTATGATAAATCTTTTAATTTTCACTGTCACTCTAGGACTGTCTCAGCGGTTTTACTTCTGTGCCTGTGTATCTCTTAATCTCTCCGCTATCCTTTCTTCTATATATTATAACATACAGAATGCTGAAGGCGTGTTTCTTCAAATGTCCACATGAAAAAGTCTGGTTTCCTTCATCATGAAAGCACAGCAGCAAGATTAGTTTGTTTGGAAAGTGATAGTTAACCTTAAGATATGTATTTAGTAAGTGAGAGAACTAAAGAATGTATGTTCAATCTTATTCTTGACTCTCTTCATTTCACTTTTGAAGTCCCATTAAATGAAATCAAAGTAGAACTTTGTCAAAAGATTTCTTTTTGTGTGTATTCAAACTTGTTTGTTAACTTCCGTGACAAAAAGATTTCCCTGGTTTTTCATTATGATTCTTATTGAAAAGTCAGTAACATAAAATACGCTCATCTAAGTCTTTTTTTTCCCCACTAGCCTTAGACCATAATTAGTTTAAGGATTTAGTTCTGTTTACTTTCAACTATCTGCAAAACCTTTGACAGTAGTAGAATCGCGTCAAAGAAATGCGTTGAAGCTTTATTATCCGAGAGTGTCTAATAATGAAAAATCAGTCATGGAGACCATGTGAGAAATATTAGTTATTGGTGCCACCTGACAGTGCAAGTCCAGTCGCGCCTTTTGAATGCATCTGTGGCTGTAGGGTTCATTTACCTATGAAGACCTTTCTGGTGAGTGGTAGTTTAGGAGTAGTCATGATATTCTTCGGAATGATACACTCTTGGTTAAGAATAAATTTCTGGAATTTCGCTTACTGTGTGATTATTGAAATGTTTAATCAAAGTAAGCAATAGAACTCTGCACACCTGGCACAAGTCCCGGCAGTCTGATAGCTGTGTTTGAATTCTTGCAGCCACACCGCAGAGCTGTTCAGCAGCAGCCCACACAGATCCTCTGGCTGGCTGTGCTGGTCCTACTGCTTCAGCGTGCACCCACGACAGCTTTCTCCAGGTGAGCGTAGCCTACTGAAAGGAGGTGAAAGCGAAGGAGACTGTATGAATGAACTGCAGGTTTATACACTTGTGAAATTAAGGATATAAATTTGAAAATGGATCTGCTTGATAAAGTGAAAGTGATGTGGTTTACAAATACCTATTTCAAAGAACCACTGAATGTTAAACGAGTAGTTTTGTAATTCAGGTTAGGTTTCAGGGTAGCAGCATAGTGGGTGTCCTCATCAGTGGAGTGTTTTTGCTTGACTTCACCAGAATCACTTTTAGTTAATGAGCCTGCATTTGTATTGGAAGAATGTTCTTGCCTGGACAAAAAGAAATTCTTTAATATTATGAAAATACTGAGAAGCAGCTCCACTTCTTTGTCTCAGATAGTTTCCTGCAGTCCTGAGTTTGATTTGATGAACGAGAAAAACTAAGGTGACTTTGTGGAATGGGCCCCACCTCGGAGATCTCTTATTAAAGATAACTCCAGTACTTCCTGTAAATGCTTTATGTAATTTTAGTGGAAACTGCGCCTTATTTGGAGGGCCTGGCTTATCAGATATCAGAAGATCTGAAGTAAAAATGCAAGAGCTTCCTTTTCTATTACAGCATAACGCATATACTTTTTTCCCCCTCACAGAGGACAAGCGAAGCAAGTTATGCTTATGCGTGTTGAAAAAGGGTTGACCTACCCAAGCTTGATCATCCAGTTTCCTGTCTTGCAAATATCAACCTTTCTCTTTTATTCATGACTTCTTTTAAAAAATAAGCTTATCCAAGATGGGCAGGTTATGGCCAGGGTAACACGTTAGTGTAAGGCTATAAATAGCCAACAGCCAGTCATGCCGTCGATATTGTAGTACTTATTTTTTGCACAGTGCATCTTTGTCATCTCACTTTCATTGTGAGCTGCTTTTTTCCTCCAGGACATGAGGATCCATCTGAGCGATGGGCAGTCACAATTAAATAGCTTATCTCGGAAGGCCGAGATCCATGGGATAGTAAATCATTCCAAAGGAGTTGTCAGAGGTGGTGTTGTGGCTAGATTGAAGGATAATATACAGTGTCCGAAGGGTCTAGTAAAAATCAGTTGTTTGGAGAAGCAAGTCCATGGGCAGTGTGTGGAGTCAGAAGAGCTTTAGGCCACTTGCTAGTGGTTGCTTTGTTTCCTGGAAACCCCCAGCAAAAAGCTGCCGAGCATCTGGGCAGACTGCGGGAAGGCGATCCTCTGCGTGAGAAGGCCAAAGGCGAGCAGTGCCCTGTATCAGTTCCACCAGGTCAGTAACCGGCTGTCTCTGAGCAGGGTAACACAGCTATCGTACCGCGTGGATCAACGGGACTTCTAGAGATTTCCGATCTTAGCATAGCCTAGGTCATTGCTCCTGGAACGTGGTGACAGGCTGTGCAGGTGGTACAGAAGACAGCAGTTTGCCTGCGGTTCTTGCTGAGCTGTGGGGAATAATCAGTTTGCCTTTTGTGTGTTCTGGGGCATATACTTCCCCAAACTTCTGCTGGGGGATGTGGCAAGCTGCAGTATTGAGCATCCTGCCCGGCTGGTGTACTGATCATCCATCAGTAACCACTTGCACAAATCCTCAAAAGCGGTAAAATTTATCAGCCCTGGCTGACTAAGCATTTTTATTGTTCTTCACAAAAAATAGAACTATTGCATGGTATATTTCCTATCGTTCCACTCGATACCTTCTACCAGTTGCAGGAATTCAGTGCGATGCTGTTGAAGTGTGGTTTGCGGGGTGTTTTAGGCTGTTTGGTCCCGCTGTGTGCTGCTAGGTAGGAGTGGCAAAGCCTATGCGAAACTGCTGGACCAGTCCCGAAGACAGCGAACCGTATCGGCACACTAGTAGTCAGCAAGCTGGTTACCAGCCCCGTTTCTGTTGGATCCAGACGGTGCTTTGTGGTCTCAGAAGGAAAAGCGGGCACTCTTGGACAAGGAAGCCTAACCTTGTGCTGTTCTTACTGGGTCTTGCAGAGAGCATCACTTTTAAGTTTAGGAGAGATTAAGACAGGTGGAGTTTCTGGGTCTTGGAGGCCAGCTGCTGGGCTTGTACAGTACGCACCTGAGCTGCTGAAAGTGTTAGGTGACCCTGACTGGAACATGGGCAGACCAGGCCGGTAACTAACTGGTTGGTTGGCTGCAGTTTGCTCTCCAGGAAAAGCTACAGAGAATTACTGCGTGGAATGGCAAGGGGACATAGGTGGTTATACCCAGACACGGTGGCTGATGATGGTGTATCTCACCAGGTTTCTGAAATCGGGGTTTCAGAGGTTTGTATTACACTCTCATCACGGTTGGTTACAAAACAGGGAGCTCAGGTACAACTTCTTACCCATTTTTCATTT
This sequence comes from Falco biarmicus, assembly GCF_023638135.1. Lineage (NCBI taxonomy): Eukaryota > Metazoa > Chordata > Aves > Falconiformes > Falconidae > Falco > Falco biarmicus. The sequence continues at coordinate 784,640 of NC_079298.1, read as the reverse complement.
GGGTTCTCTTAAGTGGGGTTTGGATTAGTGTGGTGAATCAGTATCCTTGGGTAGGAATGAGTCTTTTGAGAGACCTCCTGCTATCTTCTGCAACAGCAGTGCTGGCAGCTCACAACCATTAGCTCAATACTTCCCCGCTGCTTTATCATAGATGTGAACTGAGGCTACATATTGGATTTCAGCGATTTTTTTAATTTTTTTTTTCCTGCCCTCACCTCGTTTTGTTTTTTTTTAATAGCAGCCCTGCCGTTTGATTATTGCTATTACCGTGGTTATTAAGCTGTCGGTATTTCCTTGTGGAACTGAAGCAAGAGGTAACGGGAAATGGAAGAAATAAACGTGCAAGAAAAAAGAACAACTTTCTGACCTTAAAAGCAGTCCTAAGTAGTTTGCTTTTATTTGTAATAAGGAATGATAATCAGCCATGTTATTTCAAAAAGAAATCAAGTCTGAACTAATTCCGATTGTCCAAGCACTCAAGCCAGATTTGTGTAGTCCTAGCGGTCCCTGAAAAGGTGTGGTTGTGCTTTAATTCCTGCACACGCTACGCTAATCTTGTAAGTGAAATGCCCGTCTTCTCTTTCACCACTTCTGCTAAGTTAGACCATTTTTCCTCTTGAGCTTGAATGACCAGCAAGCTATTAGTCTTTCAGGCCCTGACTTCTCAATCTTTTATCGGTTTTCCTTGTTTCATTGCTGCCTCCCCCCATCCTTCTCCAGGTGAACTAAAAGGATTTAAATTGTACCTTTGTGTGGCCCCTTTCTCCTGTTGGAAATACACACGAGATCCTGTAGTGCATCCAAGAGGACAATATGTGCTGTAACAGCTTCAAGCTGAGGTCCCCTAAGAAGAGGCAGAAAAAGATTCAGTATGGGTGGGTTGGTTGGTTGGTTTTTGGCAGGGATGATCTTATTCCTGGATGGTTTGGTAATCCAGATCTTACTTAGAATCCTGACTACTTATGACACTGAACAAGCAATGCAACAGAAATGAAACACCTTATTAACATTTTAAAAAAATAGAACTGAAAAAAAAATCAAATGAGAGGAATAATGTTTGAACCTATCTCATAAAAACATAAAGGTGGCTTAGCCTTTAATGAAAAGATTTTGCTTAACTTAACCTAAATTTCTCAAATTCCAGGTTTTATTTCCCCCTCCGTTTCCCCCCACCCTCCACAGTTTGTGGCTATCTGCAAACTGGCACATCTACACGAATCCACACTAGGACTTGCCTTCACACACCCAGGAGACAGGATCTCATCTCTTTGTGGTATCTCCATCAGGGAGAGACCAAGTCCTTCACTGGCATTTGATCTGATACGGCTTTCCTAGTAGGTGATCCTGTAGCTTCCTGTTCTCTAATTTACTCGTCTCTGGAAGTAGCTTTTCATTAACCATGACCTCAGCTAAAAGGTCTAAGGATAGTCAGGCACTAAGGACTACTCCTTCATACTGGATCTCTTCCAAAAGAAGGCTGTATTTTAAATAGACCTGAGTTTCTGTTCAACATCATTGTATGACTTGTATTTGTCAGAAGAAATGACCCTTCTAGTGTCCTTTGACTGAGTCACCTCCAGAAGAAGTAGCAGTACAGACACTGGCTGTTAAAATGCCATCTATCATTTCACTTGGGTAGGACTTGCTGCTTTGGAAAAACTCTTTCATTGTCTTCATTCTGTTTTAAAGGTTATTCGATATATATGAATGCTACTAAAAAAATCATCACTGGATTGCTGATTGTGTCCTGTCGTCCTGTGATGTCATTACAGTGAAAAATTTTAGTAGTGTTCAGACCTGATCTGTGATGGCAAAGGCAGTCTCTGTAGGTTCTACAAGAAGTGTTTCTGACCTGAAATTCTGTCGGGTTTTTATGCAGATCGATGCAGACTTTGGGTTGTGCCTCTGTGGGACACTGTCATGACCGGAGAGTCCAGATGTGAGGCTGTGACAGGCAGGGCAGTTTTGCAGTATTTGCTTTCACCGGTATTTGAACTCCCACTCATCCTGGGACTGGGGCGTTCCTGGGGGGCACCCCTTGTGTAGATGTGCCTATGGACAATCACTTGAGGAGGAAAATGGTATTATTGGTTAAGAAGCGGTGAGTTCCTCAAGTTGTGTTGTCCATATGCACATTTACAGCATGTGGACCTTTTTCTTTTGCTTAAAAATGATGTGGTTTATACTGATTTTTTTATACTACAACAACAGGAATGCTTGAGTTTTAGAAGGAACTGAAGGCGGGTGGATTTTCTCTCTCATTTTCTATTACGTATGTGGCACATGAAGAGGGTGGTTCTAGTGTACCCCCACAGGTCCTACTAAGACCAGAAGTCTCTGATTTGAATGCTTGGGTATATTTAACACCTGCGGTGCAAAGGGTGTGCAGACAATGCATCTGCAGGCATACACCAGCTCCTAGTAAGTAACCTTCTCTCCAGGGTAGACCATGAATAGAAGAAAGGAAGCGTGCCAAGAGTAAGGTGGTTAATGAAAACCAAGACAAAGCAGTAGCTTTTTTCTTTTTTCTTCTGGTTAAACTTGCTATTTAACTGAGAATAACGGACAATCTTTCAAGCTTGGATAAATGGATAAACAGAATCAGTACACATCCTGTCACGGTAATTTTTTGATACACAAGTTCACTGTATTTTGTTTTTTCCAGAATCCTCCAATGCAGTCATCTTATGAAGCTGAACTGATGCCGTCTGACTGGCTATGTAATATATCTGAAGAAAACAAGAAGGCAGAAGTCAGTCTTGAAGCCACGTTTCAGGTTGCCGCTGAGGTGCATTCATCATGCAAAGCTGAAAAGGTGGGAGTGGCACCTGTAGAGAGCCAGTATTCGATCCTGGAGTTTAATGGAAATCAGGCACCGCCTGTTAATAGTTACGCACCTTCTTCAACTGAGGAAAGCCAGCTGGAATGTCTCACTCCTGTAACTTCAGACACATCATTTCTGGTGGAAGCAGATGGAGCACTGAATTTGTCTCCATTACAGCCTTCTGACATTCTTTGTGCTGCCGATCCCACTCTGTCTATGGAAACTGCTGCTGCTGCTAAAATACTACAGGAACTTCTGACCACACAGGAAGCAGATGAAAAATGGAGCAAAGAACCAGATCACTGCCCAGCTGAGTTCTCCCTCATGTTTTTTCAGGAAGAATTGTTCAGTCCAGAGCAGGTAAGGGGTAAGGGGAGGTAAACCAACATCTTTCTTGAGCTAACTATATTTGATAGTAATGCTAGGGTCTGGACCGGTAGCTTTTCAATATTCTTGCCTGCTTAAGAACTGAAGGCTTCTTTAATTAAGCCTTTTTATGGCTTTTTTTTTATGGACAGTGAAGGGTTTGCTTGGTAAAGCAAGATATAAAAAAGAAGACGGAATGAAAAAGTATCCCATGTTTCCCATGTTAATGAGCATGACATGTGTCAGCCTGTTGGCCAAGTTAGGGTGCTCATTTGCATGGGAAACATGCGTAGTGCAGGTGTATTCGTGGTGATGAAGTGGATGCTTTTTTAGGTTGTAACATACCATCTTTAATCTCCAACAAAGAAGGGTATTTTGAGAATTGCTGCTGGAGGCAGATTTTTGCTTAAATTTAGATAAACGGTTAGATTGTTTCTGATAAATAGTTGTAAGTTCTGTTTTCTGTGGAAAGTATAGTTTATTCACATTTGACTGGTATAAAGCATCTTCATTGGTTTATACTTTGTGGTGTACAACAAGTTGTAATTGTACTTCGGTCTACCTGTACCTGGTCTTCCCGGTATGTAAAATTATAAGTCTCATGAGGGGTGAGGGGCATTCTAGATGTTACTCTGTTAAGGCAGCAAATGCGTGCTCTGCTTTTTTTTTTTTGTTTTGTTTTGAAAACAAGGTAAGCTCAGGAGATTGACTGCATCTGTTTCTGCTGCATGAGACCTACCTTGCATGTAGGCACTCAATCTCATTTTTGTGTGTGCATTGAAGCTACTGTCTTATTGTTCTGTCGGTAGCTTGACGCCTTCACTGAAGTTTCTAGATCGGAAATCATCAGCTGGCGCAAACCTCCCGTTGTTGCTTTCAGCGTTATAAAGATTAGTCATCTTCCTCTTGGGTATCTTTCTAGAAAGGGGTGTGTATCCTGATCAAGCCTCTGCATAGCTCAAGCCTAGACTAGACCGTTCTGCTCAGTACCGTGTAGGGAAGAGCACATCCCTGTGCCTAGTGCATAGAGTTGGCAGCACTCCTTAATTGGTGCCCACTCATTATATTAAGTGTTGACCGCACTTTAAATGTTGTCAGTTTTAGAATTTTGGAACTGCATTTTTAGAATGATAGGTTGTCCCTTGTTGAAGGCCTTTGGAGTCCGTGACCCGAACTTCCTTGTCAAGAACTGGGGGAATTAAGCACACGAACCACGTAGTTGTTTGGGAGGGAGGTTTTGTATATTTGTGAGAATCCTGATGTTGGTCCTGGACTGTAACGGGTTAAATAACTGGCCTCATTTTTTGAGCAATTGAAAAGCAATTCAGGGACTGTTCAGCGTTTTGTTTGACAGATTCCCTCTTTCTGTTAGAACTACTCTTTAACTAGTCTCCTCCTCCCAAACTCAGGAGAGGGAAGGTTAACTTAACACCCTACTTGTCCAGAGCCTGGGGTCATGGCAGGTGCAGAACTCTCCAGAGGAGGCTTCGGTGCCTGTACTCCTCACATCAGGCTCCAGCACAGTTTTCTTCCTCATCCCTGAATCTGGAAGCACTCAGGCTTTCAGTGGCTGTTGGTACCATGTGTTTTAGAGCAAGCTTATGACAGAATAGTGGGCGTGCACAGAAGACCGCTCTATTCCTCTCTACACAAGCAGAGGGGGAGCAATTTCCTCCACTGTTCATACAAGAGCATCAGAACAGCTCTGCTGGGTCAGATCAAAGGTTTGTCTTGCCCAGCGTCAAGTCTCAAAACAACAGCTGTAACCTGATGTGTAGGGAAGAGCAAGAACAAGGAGCGCAAACAGAGCAGGGCATTCCTGCTTACACATTCCAGCTACTTTCAGCCGGAAGACTTGCGATGATGCTGTGTACTTCATCTTGGGTTTCTGCTCTGTGGACTGAAGTCAGCCCTTGAAACTGTCGGTTTTAGCATACGGGACCTTTTGACCAAGCTGGTACTGTTTTGTTTTCTGTTTCGTTCACAGTATTTCCCAGCATTTAATTACTCTTGTGACCAGCACTGAGCCTTGAACTGTCTTCCTCGTAGAAGTAACAGTTTAGTAGAAACCTGCTTTATTCTGCTTTCCCGATTTCCTAAAAGACAGCAAATTAAAGAGCAGCTCTTTACATGAAAAGAGTTAGTACATTCAACAGTTCAGATCCAGCGTTGTCCTCTCAGCCTCAGTGAATTTCTGTCCTAGACTTTTAGAGGCTTTGGCCTTCTATGGGCACCTCTTATTCCACTCCTACTCCTAAGAAATGTTTTATTTTCTTCTTAAAGTGGAAATAGAACATTTCTGTAATGCTTGATCAAGAGGAATTTGCCTCCGATTTCGTTAAGTCTCCTTGGCAGCATACCTATGTGAAGGCTGAAACGCTTGCTTTCTTTGGGGAGGGTTAATCCAGCAAACCCCGTTCATGCGAGTTGCTAATTTTAGTACCTCAGCTTCCCATCATGGTTCCAGCTGGGTATAGGTATAGTCCAGTCAGTGTCTCGTAAGTCATGTAAGTAGTGAGATGCAGCAGTTTTGGCGTTTTTCAGTAACTGAAGTGAAAAGGCAAAACTTTCACGTCTGTCAGCTTTGGCAGCTTTGCTTGATTCTCTGCCAAACAATGTTTTGGACTCTGAAGCTGCAGAAGTATCAGACCTGAGTGGAAGGCCTGTCCACAGGTGCGGTGAATCCATGGTCAGAAACATGTTCGCTTAAAAGACCGAACAATAAAAAAAAGGGATAGCTTGGGAACCAGACTTGTGTGGGCTAGGCTGATGCTGTTAGGATGAAAATGGTATTATTACCTATTACATTAGATTACTGAAGAGTTGGTGTGTAAGATTCTATAAACACAGTGATAAAAAGAAATCTGAAAGGGGTGCTGTGCAGTATGACTGCTCTTCAGTTTCCACACACGCAGCTGTAAGGGTTAAAATTGGACACAGCATTGGAAGTACAGGTTCACCAGTGAGGGGGAATGAAATTTCCTCAGTTTGCTGGCCACGCTCGTCCCGGTGTAGCCCAAGGTGTCGTTAGCCTTACTGGGCACTGCAGCATCCCCAGGTCCTTTGCAGAACTGCTAGTTAGAGTGTCTAGACTACTTTCACCACGTAGGCTAGTAACGGTTTCTTAATAATGGTGATCCCAATATGCATGTTACTTGTTTTTTCTTTATCAAACACTGCAGTTTGGTTTCTACATCCCCTGCCTGGTATTGCTTTTCATTAGTCTCTTCTTTTTAAATAATGAAGTTTGCAGAATTGTTTCTAGAGCAGTTGTCCAGTGGAATATCTGGTTTAGAATGCTTACCTGAGAAATCTTCCCTTCTCTCACTACTTGATGAAGGCTGCTCACTGATTTTTCTAGAACTTGCTATTATGGAAATGTCACCAGGAATAGAGAAGTCATCATCACTCGTGAGACTTGGATTCTAGCTGGTGAAGGTAGTGACCTACAGCCTGCCTGCCTTCTTTGTTTTTGTGCCTGGGAAGGAGTTGTGGTTCAGACATCAGACAAAAGGCACTGCTAGCCACGTGTTTTTCACGTGGCCTTGTTAACAGTACTAAAGCAATACATCCAGACAGCACATTTCAAAGAGGAAAAACCGAGTCAAATGGGTATCCAGCAAGTGCAGGAGGTGTGTGGGAGGGAACTAGTTCTCCCTGGAGTACTCCATTACTGTATTTGCACAGGCCTTTTTGAATGTTATTATACAACTTTGTCAAGCAATGTATGTGTGTTTCTATTGATACGTATACACATAGCCTGTTATATACTCAACATTGAGTAATGACAGACTCAAGGTGGTGAGCATGATTTTTGGAAAGACTATCTTATTACCAAGTGTGACCTCTTGTCTTCTGTAAACTCGCACATAATGGTTTTCAAAAGCTTTTTTTCCCCTTAATAGAAGGAAACATTGCAGGCTCTGAGCAGTCATTCATCTTTAGGTTATTGATGCATAAGATATTTGCAGAAGAGATGACTATTCTAGAACAGGTGATACTGTGAAAATTTTTCTGTCTAAAGGTAGATTCCAGGTGCTTAACTTTGGGCCTGTACTGCCTCAGTGAAAATGAAACAGAACTTGGTTGTCCGGGTCTTTTTTTTTTTTTTTTTTTTTAAGCTACAGGTTTTTGCCACATGATCATGGAAATGTACCAGTTTGCCAAATGGTTGCCTGCAAAATACATGTAGAGCAGCAGCAGAGGGCTCTAAAAAGCAAGCAACACATTATAACTTAATGTCTTAACGACTGTGTGGGGTGGGGTGAGATTCCCAACCAGAAATGTGTGGTTCACGTGTGGTTCTGCATCACACAGCTCTGTCAAGTTGAGCTAGATCTGTCGTTATTATTACACGTGCTGGTAAGAATGAGTGCACCTGTATTTCTTCTAGCTTATTTCTTCTAGCTATTTTAATAACTGAGGGAAAAGTTCAGACTGTGGGGACATGTACCCTAACTTTGTGTATTCTAGTTTTCTGATCTCATATTTTGCTTAATATGATGTTTTGTAAGAGGTTGTTTCAATTTAGCAACCTTACTTCTGAGTTAAAAACACTTACTATGTCAACTGTCTAGGCAGTGTTCACCACCTGTTAGATGCCCTTTTGGAGTGGAGAAGAATAGCTTTTATTTTGTTTTATTGGTTTTATATTAGTTTTATTATAAGATAACATTGAGTGATCTTTGGTTTTATTTCTTTTGGTGTTGTGTTGTGTTTTTTTAAGGAGAATACTAGTGTTAAAAGTGAATCCAGGACATCGGAGACAGAAGAGAGACAATTCACTTCAGGAGCTGAGCCTGTGAACGAATCTGTAGAACAGACAGATTCATCTGTAAAATCTTTCTCCCGGAAAAGACGCAGTTCAGACACAGGCAACTCTCTCGGTAAGAAAGATTCTACGTTTTCTCAGAGATTACGGTGACAGCTACTCTGAAACTAACTATTACAGAAAGGGGAGAGTAGAAGAATTTACTTGTTGTCTGCCGTGTGAGTACTTCATTGTTCCTTCCGTTAAAATACTAAACTTGTACAACCTCTTAGTGTACTTACCAACACACTTCAATAGAGACACTTATGCTAATTACTCTGATGTGGGCAAGGGTATAAATTATGTAAGTAAATAAAACTTGAAGTTCTGGGAGTTGTGCCAGAAACCTGGATGTCACAATACTGAGATTAAGTCCATAGACGTGTTCGCTGGAGGGCGACAGTGCTGTGAAGGAAACACTGAGTAATGAGGTAACTATGGAAGTTCCAGGGGCAAAACCCACCAAACTGATGAAGCTAGTGTAGAAGTCTGAACTCTTTGTCTCAGATCACTGAACACATTGTACCAGTCTGGTAGTGTCCTGAAGCACATGAGAAAAACAAGCCACAGAGTATCTGAGGCTAAAAACTTCACAAATCTAGTAACTGAAGGGAAAACCGAAATGCCCACAGATTAGAGAGACATAAGAGGACACAAAAAGTACTTGGGATCCATTCTAGAGGGGAATTTGGTTCAGCCTGCAAGTCTCTAAGAAGCTGTTTCCCTCACAGCTGTTCATCAAAGAGCCGATGGTGGGGTTTGAAGAGCTGTTGCTCACTTCAAAGGGTGGTTTCTAGATTCCAGATCATGATGCTGGTTAATAGTTCAGCTCATAATGCCCATCAGTTTCAAACATTTAAGTAAGGAATAAAGTCTTTCTGTCAGGAAGCTGAGAAAAAAGGTGGGATGCCACCTTGAAAAAAGACAAGCTTTTGTTTAAAACACATAATCGAGAGTTCTTGTTCAATTACTTCCTGGTATCACAGATAACTAGCAAACTTCTCAGCTTTCATATCTGAAGCAAAACATTTGCTTAACGTGCCAGTTGTAAAGTTATGTACAGGAACATGTTGGAAAGCATTCCCATGGGATTGTTCCACAGGGATGAAACACTGTTGTGCTAACGCTTATTAGCAACGATTGGCATAGTCTACTCTCTGGGAAATGTGACGGTCATCCAGGTCTGCATTTCCACTGTTGTACCTTTGGGGCTTGGTGTGCGTGTTAAGGGTAGAGATAGACAGCACACCTGAGCCAAACGTGATCAGGCTCAAGCTAGCCCAAAGTCAGTTGGGTGCATGATAGAAGCCTCCAAGCTGGCATAGCCTGTCGGCTGCATGTCAGCTGTAAGCCTGAAGCAGGCAGGCTCAAGTGCAAGCTGACTTCTGCTGCTCTGACTACACCTTTGTCTGTCAGCACCTCCTGTCCTCTGTGAGACTCTGGAAACAACTTCTTTTTTAATCTCTCTGTGCTAAAATGCATCACGATGATTTCCAGGTGTTTCTTGGCAACTTGCCCTCTGAGTGTGATGGAGTCCTCTCTGTTTTCCTGTTTTCCTTTGGGCACTCCTTTGCAAGTTTTCTGAGCCTGCACTTTGATACATGCACCCTGCTGTGAAAAAGGCTCTTCTTCCATCTATTTCAGTAGGCTGTTTTTTTCTATGTTAATGTCACTTTTCTTTAACATCACTTTTCTTTGTTACGTGGTGACACCAAGTTCTAGATACCACACAGCGAGAGCCAATATAATGTGGTACATTTCAGTGACTGGGAGCAGCTCTGAGCCCAACCCGAGCTGTTAATCTGTAAAAACGCACCAAGAATCAAACCCGCCTTTGTGGAGAAGGCATTGCTTCCCTCCAAAGAGTGGACTGGACTTCTTTGCATTTCACAGCTGTTCTGTAGCAAGAAAAGACAAGCGTCCTTTCCCTAAAACACCGTCCCCAGGGTTTCCCTCCATAGCTGCCAGCCCATCTCTGCAGCACCATAAATCACCGAGATGGGTTATCTGCTTCCTTCAAATGGAAAACCAATGTATTTAACCAGCCTTCTCAGCTAAATTCTAGTTTACCAGTTTTAAGAACATTCTGCCCAGCAGAATCTAGATGAAAGGTGTCTCTAGTTCATTGTCCTGTCTCCAACAGTGTCTTCGGCATTTCTGTACCATTAAGCAGAAAAGGCCTCAGTAACCTTCAGTTGATTTTTAGAGTCCCTTTTTGAAGCTGTGCAAACATTTAGCATCCACTGTGGTTTTTGTAAGTTAATGTCATTAATGCAGATTAACTACACAGCGGGTGAAGAACCCTCCTCTTCAACTACTTCTGAGTCCTCCCGGGAGCCAGAGTCTGCTACAAAGGGTGCAGAACTTAACTCGGCGCTAAGATACATCATTGCAAATGATTACAGGCTGTGCCATCTGTTCCCTTCCCACTCCTTTTCTTGAGAGGCGATGGGTATGGTGCTCTAGCTCCTGCCATGTTTATCACACGGAGGTGCAAGGAATAGGTCACCTTTCAGGGACTGCTTTTTTTCAGCCCCAAGCTCGCTCTTAGGACATAGATTTGAAGGTGCTGATGATGCATCTGCTTTTCCCACTACTTTCTAGCTGAGCTTGTCTGTTAAAATGGGAGTTTTGAAATAAATCTGTCCGCTTTTGTTGGCAGCATACACACTTGCAACAGGAGTCCTTTTGGACTTCACAAAGGATTGAGAGGAACTCTGTACATACTTTGAGTCTCCTTCCCCATCTCCTCTGCATTGTGCTCCACAGGCACACTCAGCTCGTGAGCACAGCTGTACTGGACCTAATATCTGTGGCTTGTGCTTCCTCTTCTAAAAGAGCACGGGAGAAGGACCAGATTCTGATGGGAGGAATTTTTGTTTGCAGCCCGTCTTTCTGGAAATAGGCATCTCAGAATGGAGCAGGGGGAATTTGTTACTTGTGGATTGAAGCATTTAAGCTGATGCTGAGACATTAAGCAAAAAATCTTTCTTTCTCGATGGCTGACCATATATTTTCTGTGAGTCGTCTAGTCCTGCAAATAATCTGATGACTTTCTCTGACTTTTTTTCTTTTTTATGCTGCAAGGTGCCCTAGACATTTACCACCCACTCCCATGCCGCTGCAGTTGTGTCGCTGTGTGTTCTCTCTCATTCCCTCCAAGGTAAATAGATTTCTAGGTGCAATTGCTAAGGGCAAATCTTCATTCAGGCAAGGTCTCCCATGCTGACATCTGTTCCCTTGAACTGTTTCCTGCACCTTCCAGCCAAAAATATTGTTAATGTTCATTTAGTTTTCCTACCCGGTCACAGTGAGATCTCTTCCTACAAAGGTGTTAAGAGTTAATGTGGGGACAGGCCTGGCCCTGAGCTCTTGAACATCTGTGTGAAGCCCAAAGCGAAGTTGCTCTCGGGAGTCCGAGTGGCAGCTGCTTGCTCCAGCTCAGTTGCCATTACCTTGACGTCATTATATATTCATTGAAGGCATTTCAAATTGCCTGTCCTGGCAGTCTGCTCTTTGGGATGAGTGGGTGTCATACCCTGTGTCTTAACTTGCCATAATTTAGAGGTGCATTGTTACAAGCCCCCTCATTTCTCCATCCCTATGCGTTTTCAAGATGTGTTCCCAACAGAGTCTGCTTTGGCAGGAGGCAGGTGTCAGAAAGTGCAAAAGTGGTGCCTATTGGGCAGGAACTTTGTAGTACAGAGAACGAACAGAGGCTGGAAGATGTGAATGTGTTAGTTTAGAGGTTAAATTTCTTGTGGGTGATGTTTGCAGTGGTAGCGCTGTTGTGACTTTATCGGGGTACTTGTTCACTTTCTTGACCTGCAAGATCTGGCCATACGTGGGAAGTATCTCTGTGTTGCTGTGGATCGAGGTAACTGTCAAAAAAGGAGCCTCTTGTCTGTCCTCTCTGTGACGCCACGAGTTTTTTTCTGGGATCCTGGCGCTGGCTGTGGTGTGCTTTGAGGCAATTGTGCCTTTTCTGGGTAAACAAAGGGATATGGCACAAGCAGGTCAGGCCTTTCTGTAGATACTGCCAGGGGCTTATAGTAATTAATGTTTGGCTTTTGGTATCCATGGTGGCAAAGGCATTTCTAAATAATACATACTGAAGAAGGGGAGCACTTTTCTTATAATCTGCTTTGGGGTTTTATATTTAAATTTTTGAAAAATTGGAAGAATTCCTGTTTCTTTAAACAGTAGGCCTCAGGTGATCAGGTTATAGTCTGACATTGAAAGCATATTTTATAGTACCTGATAGAAATGCAATTGCTCTGTATGCTGCCAAGGGAAACATATCCAAGCACTGATACGTACTCGGTATTCCCTTTTCTTCCTAGATCTCCGTCTGCCGGTGGATGTACCTTGGAAGCGGGGGTGCTTTCTGGAGGATGAAATAAGAGAGTGAGAAGTGGGTGACAAATGTGCAGCAGCTGCCAGCTGGATTCCCCTGTCAGACTCCAGCAGCCGTGGAGCTTTGCCCACAACAGCCACTTTGGATCATTTCAGCTGTGTTTAAAAAAAAAACAACAAACCCCAACAAAACACCAAAGACCACACACAAAAAAGCCCCAAACAAAACAACAAAAAACCAGCAAAAAAACCAGCCCCACACCACTCTATTTTTTGCTTTCTTTTTAACTTGGTAGGGTATTGTTCAGTAGGCCTCTTTCATTACATTTTCTACCTGTCAAGTTATAAAGCACCGAGTGGTCAGAGTAATTAATATGAAGTAATTCCTTAGCTGTTTGTATTCTTTAGATTTGGAAAGTCTGAACTTTACAGGAACCCTTAAACACTTTCTTGAGACATCCTTACTGGGAAGCAGATGGGTTTTAGTGCTCTGTTAGGAATCTGTTTCACTTATTTATTTATCTATTTAACGTTGTTGGGAGCTACAGTATGCTCGGCATAGGTGGTGGTTGGTGCTCTCGCTGTCTTTGCTTGCAGTCGTACCGTGGCCCTTTACTGGGGATCGTGTATGAAACAAAAGCATTGGAAAGTCGCAAGATTCTGGGTCTGAATGGGTCTGAGATTTCAGGAGAGCAGCTAAAGGAAAGATGAGCTAATTTTCTAAGTGATTAACCAGGAAACCTTCTTCCTTCCTGAACCAGCTCTCTGTTTCACCAGCAAGTGTATGTATGTCACAGCTGCTGATCTTTTACGTTCCTGGGGAATTCTTCTGGTTTAATAATTTCCTTTTGATGCTAATGGTATCTGTAATGATAAGTTATTTATTATTCTAGTACTCTGTTCTAATTATGTCTTGAAAATATTTTTTAAACTTTTAGAGGAAGATTGTACTTATGTTGATAGCAGATCTTAAGTTTTTAATAGCTATACATTTGTGTTCATGTTAAAATACTGTTTGAAGGATAAAGGGGGCACATCCTCTACTTGTGGTGTTCAGGAGATCCATGTGGAAGAGCACCTAAACCATCCATGTAATGGCTTCATGCGTGTTCATACGAGCCAGCCCTGAGCAAAACGCACGAGAAGGGAGCAGAGAAGCTGTCAGGACCGCCTCGGCTTGTGTAGCTCCCAGCTGTGGCCGGGATGTGCTAAGGGAGCACCGGGCAGTAAGATGAACTGAGGCGAAACCTTTCCTTACAGCTTCTGTAATAAGATCTTTCTTAACCAGTAGTAACTTCTGTAATAAGGTGGTTTGTAACAAGATACTACTTTTTTAAAAATAACTTTTGTAATAAGATGTTTTGTAATAAGGTATTTTAAATAAGTAGCACCTTCTGTAATAAAGGTGTTTTTACCGATAGTCTTGTTACCGGGAGCAGGGTGGGATGTGGTTTCCCGTGTGTGCCCTGTTGTACCCCTGCCCAGGCAGGGTCGGCCTCAGGTGATCAGGTTCTAGTCTGCCGTTGGAAGCGTATTTTGTAGTGCCCGACAGAAATGCGGTTGCTCTGTACGCTGCCGAGGGAAACATACCCGGGCCCTGCTGTGTACTCAGCGTTCCCTTTTCTTCCTAGATCTCCGTCTGCTGGTGGACGCCCCTTGGAAGCGGGGGTGCTTTCTGGCGGTGACAGATGTGCAGCAGCTGCCAGCTGGCTTCCCTTGTCAGACGTGTAGCGATGTTGCAAGAAATGGAGCTTTGGCACGGCAACGGGTGTCGCATCGGTGTTCTCTCCGTGTTCTCGATGACCAGGGGTGAGTGTGTCACAGCTGGAAGAAACAGCTGCTTCCTGTTCCAGCGGTTCTCGCTGACACGTGTATCACCCAGCGGCCGCTGCCCGGCGGAGCAGTTCCCAGGCCGGCGGCCGCTCTTCCTTTGCACCCCGTCCCAGTTCCTGCGGGGCGGCTGCGGCAGCGAGGGGGGGCGCCCCGCGGGGGGGCGGTGCGCGGGGCTCGCGCTGCTGCGGACACTCCGCTCTGCTCGGCCGCGCTGCCTGCGGCGGTGGGTGCTGCCCTTGATGCTGCTGGGGGCTCTGGGCTCCGCTGGCACCTGCCTGCCTGCTGCCTGCGCGCCACCGCGGGGACTGCCTGCTGGCTTTTAACCCTTTGTTATTAGAAATACCGACTGGGGGGGGTGTGGGTTTAAAAACAGCGACCAGACATCACCAGACCCACGCAGTTTTCTTAAGCTGCAGGAAATAACTCTGGCCCAGGATTTACAGCCCAGTTTCCACCCGCCCCGGCCCTGGGCTTCCCGGGCTGCAAGCACACGTTTCTGGGCCAAGTTGAGCTTCTCATCCACCAACACCCCACAGTCCTTCTCCTCAGGGCTGCTCTCCATCCGTTCTCTGCCCAGCCTGTGCTTGTGCTTGGTGTTGCCCCAGCCCACATGCAGAACCTTGCACTTGGTGCTTCTTTCCTACTTTCCGTTAGATCTAAAGATGTGGGTGACTTCCCTTCTATGGAACATGCAGCAAGAGCACTATGTCAAATCAAGGTTCTCTCTCTTTGAGTTTCAGATTTTTTTCACAGATTGGTACTTGCGTAATGGCTGCTTAGAAAAGAAATCTTTGCCCAGAGGAGCCTGCTGTGTGGCCCAGCCCTCAACGAGGTGTTCAGGCCTGGACATAACTTTTAATACCAAAGTGCAAACCAGTTCTGTTTTGATGGAGTTCTGAGAGTTCTGACACCGTTTAGGTAACAGCATGAAATGTTGGCATGTGGCTGAACTCTGTTGATTCAATAGCTGGTAAATATTCCCTGGCCAGCCTTCCAAAAGTAATCTGCCCAGGGGGATGCAGGAGGCTCGGCAGCAAGTAAAGCAGGGCTTTGCAGGGTGGGGGGTGGTTTCTCATTGAACGTGTCCTCAGGGAGACTGACATGTTTGAAGCAAACGGGAGGCTGGTGGAATAGGTGCACACAGCCAGTGTGCGTGTTGTAAATAGATGTTATGATTGCTAGCCTTAGACTCTGTGTTAGCAATTACTATATCCAAATATAAAAAAATTGGAAAATATCAGAGCTGCACAACAAAGGACAGCCCTGGGAAGCACAAAAGCCGGGAAACAAAACCAGTGCATTTACAGGTACCTTAACTCTGCATCTTTGTGTTACATGGTTTGCTGTTAGATGCTGGCAAAACAGAGTGTATTACTTCTGGAAGAACTAAATTCTGCAGCAGAGTAATAATGGGTGCTGCTTATCGTATGGAGCCTTTCCCTCTTTGTAGACAAGTCAGCTAAGAAGTTAACTGTATTTGTGATTGCTTTTGCTAAAAATGGTCTGGCGCTGGAGGCTGTCCCAGTGTGCCTCCCCAGCCGAGGGCAGAGCCGTGTCTTTTTGCTACTCTAACGTTGTTCCTTACTTGATAATACCGCTGTAAGGGTACCCAGTAATTCACAAGTGGAGCTGCGACCCTTTGCAGCCTGGGATCAGATGAGAGGATGCCAACAAGTGATGTTGCAAGGTGGGACAAGTGCTTGCCCCTGTGTCTCTCTCACTTTCATGCACTCTTCAGCCTTTGCCCTCAAGATCGAAGTCTTTTGGCCAGGAGGCTCGGTGAGGCCGTGGCTGCTTCTGGAGTGCCTTGTGCTGCATGAAAGGGGAAGAGATGAGAAGCCCTACGCTCAGTTCCTCCTCCTCCTTGCTCATAGTTCAGGAGAGAGCGCAGAACCCAGCTGGAGTGTGTGCATCCCTGTAGGGACTCTGTAACCGTAAGGCTGGTAGACTTCAGAGCTTTGGGAGAGCAGCTCTGAATTCATTGGGTCACAGATCTATACAACTTGCCACCAAAGGTACCACGTGATCAGTTTTCTATACAAAGTGTAATTTAGCTGTTAGGCAAAGCAGAAGTTCAGGTCTCCATCTCTGGGTCCTCAGTGGAGATGTACAGCAGAGATGCAGGAGCCTCCAGGCACAACAGTGAATTGTGTAAAACAACGCCAAGGATGCAGTTAACTATTCAGCTGACTGCAGAGGCAGACGGGCACTGTATGCCAGCCGCTCCTCGTTATTACTCTCTGTCTGCACAGCCACCTTGAGAAGACCTTGGGACTATGTTAGCGAGAGAGCTCCTCACAGACGCTCAGCATCACCTTGCCTTGTTCATGCTGCAGTGGCTGTCGGGGCAGCAGCGGGAAACCAGCGGGCGTTGCTCCAGCACCATGGCTGAGCGCTCAGTCTCGGGCTCTTCAGATCACGCCAGAGTGAGCCAGGAGTTTAGTTGAGACTTGAGAAACGAAAGCACCTGTAGACGTGCCTCTCAGCTGGGAACCTTTAGGTGACAGCTGTGTAAACCCTCTCTCGGCTTTTTCTTGTTTCAGGCTAAGCTGTTTGGCTTTGCGTTGTGGATGAGCACTTTTACAGCCAGAAAATAACAGAGAGGTTACTTGATGCTTTCTGGATGATTGCTGTGGGCTAAATGGCATGTACTGATGGTATCAGATGCACTTTAGCCTTGTGCTCCAAACGAATCTGGGAGTAAAAACTCAACTGATAAACTACAAATGCACCGCATACTCTGGCTTTGGGTTCTTGAGTCATTAAAAGTAAACTGAGGCTCTCTAAAGAATAATTTTGTCCACATATGTTAAAACACGATGGCACCTTCTGCCATTCCAGTTTCAAGAAAGGAGCTTTTTCCTTTCCCCCCCTCCTCCTCCTCCTCCTCTGCGGTGCGCGGCGGGCGAGAGGCACGGGCATCTCCTCTGCCGGGCAAGCTCAGCCGGCAGCCTCTGCACTGCGAGGCCCAGCCAACTCGGGCGAGTCGCCAGAGCCCCGGCGCGGCAAAGTCCCTTCAGTCCCTTCTGGCCACCCTGTCCGGACTGCGCGGCCGGGCTGAGGAGGGGGGCGGCTCCCCCGTCTCTCCCTCCCTCCAGCTCCCGGGCAGGACGAGCAAGCCAGCACCAGTGGGAAGCGCGCGCACCATCATGTCAAAAAAAAAGAAAAATGGACTCCGAGTGCGGGGTGTTCCAAGAAAAGTGGACTTCTGATTATTTTTTCAGGGAGTACAAAGAGCGAGCTGTTTGTCTGATATGCCAGAATTCAGTGTCTGCGTTCAAGGAATACAATTTGCGTCAACACTACGAAACTCAACATAAAGATAAATATGATTCTTTGGTCGGACAAGTGAGAAAAGTTAAAATATTAAGACTGAAACATGGGTTGACAACTCAGCAAAATACTTTTGTGAAGCAAAAGCAGCTCAATATATCATCACTTTGAGCAAGCGATCAAGTTGCCAAGCTTATAGCATGCGCTGGCAGAGCATTCATAGAGGGAGAATTTGTTACGTGTTTTGGTAAAGCGTTTAGAAGAAGAATTAAATTATTTAAACTAACTCTGGTACTGAATTAGAAATTATGATTAAAAACCATACCTGCATTGTGGCAAAATACGTAGATACACTATTCATGGTGGGTGGGTGGGGTTTTTTTGTTTCGAATGATCTACGCAAGTGAGTAAAGTGCTTCATATGTGAAACTGTATTAGGAGTCATCTGAAAATACTGAGGAAAAATAAAATATTGTGGAGGCAATATTGAGGCAAAACCCATCACTTGGATGCCTGGAAAAGGCAAGAGCACGCCTGCGGTCCCGGCAGTGAGGCTGTAAAGAGGCTGTGTAAGGGCACTGGTGATGACTGATAGGTTGTCCTCTCTAGATGCAGACTTGTGTGGTTTGCAGCAAAACAAAACAGCACGTCAGCACAGGATACGGATGCATTTCCACAAGTCATGACAAAACGAGCTGGTTTGCCTTTACAATTCATTTATCAAAGCCGCGGGGGTCCCGGTCCCGGTCTGAGCCCCGTGGTTCCCGGCCCGGTCCGAGCCGCAGGGGTCACCATCCCGGGGTTCCCGGTCCCAGTCTAGGTCTCGAGCCCTAGTCCGGTGAGTCCCGGTCCGAGCCCGGGGGTCCTTGTTCCACTCCCGGTCCCGAGCCGCAGGGGTCCCGGTCCTGGGGGTCGCGGTCCTGGTCCGAGCCGCGGGGGTCCCGGTCCTGGTCGTCCAAATCCCGAGCCATGGGTGTCCCGGTCCCAGTTCCAGTCCTGAGCTGCGGGGGTCCCGGTCCTGGTCCCGACCTCAGAGAGCCTCGTCCCGAGCCGTGGGGGCGCCGGTCCCGGTGATCCCGGTCCCTGTCCCGGTCCCCAGCCGCGGGGTCCCGGTCCCTGTCCCAAGCCGCGGGGGTCCTGATCCCAGTCATCCCGGTCCCGGCGGTCCTGGTTTCAGGCCTGACCTGAGCTACGGGGGCGCCTGTCCTGGCTGTCCCGGTCCCTGTCCCGGTCCGAGCCGCGGGGGTCCCGGGCCCAGACATCTCGGTCCAGGTCCCGAGCTGCGGGGGCGCCAGACCCGGCTGTCCCGGTCCCCGTCCCGATCCGAGCCGCGGTGGTCCCGGTGGTCCTGGTTTCGGAACCAGCCTGAGCCGCGGGGGTGCCGGACCCGGTCCCGAGCCGCATGGGTCACGGTTCCGGGGGTCCCGGTCCAGGTCACAAGCCGCAGGGGTCCCGGCCACGGGGGTTTCGGTCCCGGTTCGAGCCGTCAGCCGCAAGGGTCACGGTCCCAGGGCTCCAGGTCTTGGTCTCGCTGCGAGATGCAGAGGGTCCTGAGCCGCAGGGGGTCCCAGTCCTGGTCCCTGATCCAAGCCGCGGGGGTCCCGGTTCCGGCCGTCCCAGTCCTGGTCCCCATTCGAGCCGCGGGGGTCCCAGTCCTGGTCCCTGATCCAAGCCGCGGGGGTCCCGGTTCCGGCCGTCCCAGTCCTGGTCCCCGTTGGAGCCGCGGGGGTCCCAGTCCTGGTCCCTGATCCAAGCCGCGGGGGTCCTGGCCCAGGGATCCCGGTCCTGGTCCCAAGCTGCGGGGGTCCTGGCCCCGGAGATCTTAGACCTGGTCCCGGTCCGAGCTGTGGGGGTCCTGGTCCCGAGGGTCCCGGTGCCGGTCTCTAGCCGCGGGGGTCAAGGTCCCGGGGGTGCCGGTCCCGGTCTTGAACCGCTAGGGTCTGTGTCCCTGGGGTCCCGGTCCTGAGCCACGGGGGTCCGGGACCCGGTTCAGTCCTCAGCTGCCAGGGTCACGGGTCCCAGTGGTCCAAGTCCCAGTCCTGAGCTGCGAGAATCCCGGTCCCAGTCCCGGTCCTGGTCCCTGTCCGAACCGCGGGGGTCCCAGTCCCGGGGGTCCGGGTCCCGGTCTCGGTCCCCAGCTGCGGGGGTCCCGGTCCTGGGGTCTTGGCCCCAGTCCCGGTCTGAGCCGCGGGGATAACTGTCCCTGTCCCGGTCCCGAGCCGCGAGGGTCTCGGTCCCGGGTGTGGCGAATGAAGAGACGGGACGCCGCTTGATGCAAGCAAGTGTCCATTTATTAGTGATTTTCTCACAATTATATACGTTTCTACCTTCTACATATTACACACTGATTGGTTAAATCTTAAGCGTAAAAAACACTGATTGGTTGATATTTAAGGCACGCCGTTAGAACAATAGGTACTTACTAGTTTATCTTGACATAGCAGTAATTTCTATTCCAAGGTTAGGGAGTTTCTTTCTACGCGGCTTTCTTGATTACATATCGGCGCCATCCGTTCCGTTATCTGGCTACTTGTTTCTCTGTCCGTCTGGTTGCCTCCTCAGCCGTGACGGCTCAGGGGTCTGCAGTTAGCTGGTTCCTTTGCTCCCAGGGCTTGTGCCCTACAAGTTCTAACAAGTCTCTGTTCATCAGGCTATCAGTACTTGGACTCTTGTCCTTGAGGCCTTGTCCTACATCTCCCCCTTCCTGTTGCACAAAAAGAACCCCTGAAATCGAACAAAAACAAGGCACAAGTAATAGAACAAATAAAAAACCAACTAAGACATATTATCAATGTCAAAATAACCCCCTGTCTTTGTTCCGTACAATTTTACAATTTCCCCTTTTTGTTTTTGAACAGCTAGTACCAGGTTTGCCATGTTCTGCAGGGCCCTTGCAAACATGACAGCAACCAAGGTAATAGCAAACAAACAATACTGCCAATGGAGTGAATGGATGCCAAAAAAGGCTGAAATTTTCTCAGATTTTGATAACATGTTGCTGCAATGGGGCGCCTAAAATGCACGCAGCACATACCATCCAAATCCTCACAGCCATGTCCTTGAACCAACAACAAAAAGCAGTGGCAATTTTGACTCACATTCTTAACTGCCTACCAAACAAGGTGATTTAACTCTTTAATGCTTTCCCTGCTGTTACTCTGGATAAGAGAAGAACCGTGCGACACGTTCCCATCATAGCCTCCTACTACATTAGCATCTACAGAAAGACAATTATCGACATTCAAAGTGTAAACAATATCAGCTTCTTTTGGATTAACATTATACATAGGTGGAAGGGCACACCAAACAAGAACTGGTTCAGTCAAAAAGTTCGAAACATCGCATGCCTTCTCTGAACATACCTCGGGGTCATTCCCTTCATTCCTTCTCTTTTTTATGCAAAGAGAAACACTTTTACCATAACAGAGAAGCCCCTATTTACATCTCTGAGCCCGGACACAAACCGCAGCTGTATGCGCCAGCAGGCTCAGGGCAGGAATCGTTTATGTAGTTACATAGCTATATATCACTACAAGCATGCAGACACCTATTAGACACTAGATAACCATGTTTATCTTTCCTAGTCTCCTTCACAATACCTAGCTGTTCTCTCATCTCTTGTTAGGTCAAATATTCTCCAGCTTCCTCTCCTATCTCTCTCTTCAGACATTCTCTATCCTCTTTTTTGCTTGTTAATTGTGACAAGGCAAAGGGTGTGTGTAGCTGGGTGACCATGACCTGCTTTAAGTTACAATCAACTAAACAATGAATACAGAAGAAAAAAGCATGGGAGACATAAGGCAAACATCGATAAGGTGGTTAAAGATAATTATAATAAATCCTGTAATACTTTTGAGTCAGGGCCCAAAGTTTCCCAGCCGTGAGAAGAGACCAAAGGCCTCCCGCCCCTGGCTCTGCTGCAGATCTTTGTTTTAAGGCTTTTGAGTTTTGTATACTTTTGTGAATTAATTCACAGTGGTCACTCAGATTCACGTAACACATCCTATCAAAGTCTTCACACTTGTGTCCCTGTGCTAATAATAAAAATCAATAGCAACTCGGTTCTGTAGCAACATATGATGGACAGAATCAACATCTGTTAATAAGCCAGAAAAAAAAGAACAGTATTTGTAGTATTACTTTGTTTAGCAAGCTAGCAGCCTAATTTACTAAGCAAGTTAAGAGCGTGTACTATTCTTACAGAAGAGATTAGAGAAGCAAAAATGTGTTATGCTGCGTTCCAGAACTCAGCCTGAGAATTACAGTCCGCTGTGAGTTCTGCGTTACAATCATTTGACACATGTTGGGGTTGCAATTGTGAAAGTTGCCCGTTTACAATTTTCATTGGCATTATCACAGCTAGCTGTTTTAAAAGCAACCCTTGAGCTTCCTGATGTTCGACTTGTTGCAAAATATTCTGAAGCCAATCAATCAAGTTAGTATTAAAGTTAGTGACTCTCTAGGACCCTGCAAGACTGTGGCAAGACTCCCGCATCCTGACTGCCTTAATAGCCGTCTCATTCATTTGCAAACAGCTGTCCCTGGGATACCTTGCCTGAGTCACAGAATCGGCACAGTTAATTGCTCCAGCCAACTGCTCATAGTTAACAGCAATTCCCCGATTAAGGTTTTCAGTCAAGGCCACTACACATAGCTCACAAAAATCAGATAACCACATCATATACTGTATCAGTTAGTACCATACAAAGCAATGACTTCCAATCATGCAGTGTGAGCGTATAAGGCTCTGCCATCGCTTCAAGAAGGGACATAGCAAATGTATTATGAATCCTCCCTTCCCGCACTGCTTTGCTTAACTCTTTAACAGCCTCGTACTGCACAGGCTGCCACTCTGCAGGTTGATCTGTCTGACAAAATACTGAACATGCCATAGCGACTCCCAAAACCCATCACTGAAGTGTTTCCCACTTGCATTCCTGTCACCAATCCCTCAGACTCCCTTTCACCCTCCCCAAAAATACAATCAATGCATCAGGAGAGACAAGGGGGTGGGGGAAAGGTCTAGCTCCTTTTCCAGATCTATAGGACCTGGATCAAAAGGTTTATCAGTGTCAATAAAATCATTGTCCGAGTTGTCCTGTTCCCGTGCTTGGTCCTGTGTTGTGACGGTCGCTGCAATCAGTGACAGAAGCTTTGGGGGCAGAGGAGGTGTGGACGGAATCGCCATCGCTGACAGTGTCTTGAGAAGAGTCGCGCTGTCGGTGGAATTTACAGCTTCCTCTGGTTTAGCACCGTTAGTAGAATTAGTCCACACTTGGCAAAGAGTGCAACGAGCGAGGGGAAGCATGCGGCTGACTCAATGTGAGTGATAGAGCAAGCTTCAATTTATTATGGCGCGATTATGTCTTATATACAGTTCCAGTTAATTATGCCTACAAATCATCTGCTGATTGGCTAAGCTCTAAAGGATTACACTTTCATACGTCCTCCTATTTGCGGTTTCTGCGGATAGCTAACTACATATATTTTTTTTTCTCTCTTATCTATGTGAATTCCTCAAAGTTATTTACAAGGTCAGCATAACCTTATCTCTCTTCCCTTATTAGCAAGCCTGGTAATTCTCCATTTTTAGCAAGCCTGGTAATTTTCCATTTCTAGCAAGTCTGGTAATTTCTCGCTGCGGCCTAGCTTGGTTCACTCCAGACTTATGTCAAAAAGCTGTATCACACAGTCCTTCTATGGAACCGTGGCCGTTCTCTTTCGTCCATTCTGCAACAATTCCCCCTTTTTCTTTGTGGACAAGGAAAACTGGTCCAGTTACACGCTCAAATAATTTTCGAATACAAGAGAGAGCACAGCTTAAACATATAAATCCAATGATAACAATTATCACTATAAGCAACACACTTTGCAACAGTCTTTTTAACCAGCCTCCTATCCCAAGCCAGTTTGTTAAGCTTTCAAGGCCAAAAAATCCAACATTTTGTTGAATTTTTTGAGAATGTTCCATCAATTGTTTGATTTCTTTATGTATGGAGCTTGAATTATCTTCAAGGTCCATACAACACATGCCTTCAAAATCTTCACAGCCATGTCCACGTGCTAATAGTAAAAAGTCAATGGCCATGCGGTTTTGCAAAACAGCATGTTGAACAAAAGTTAAACTATCAGCTAGGTCTGATAAAACTCTGCTGGTGAGGTTGGCTTGTTTAACCACCCAACAAGAAAGCTTTTCTAAACTTTTGTGGGCCTGAGCAGCAGCAGCACCTGGGATAAATAACGAAGCAAAAAATACCTCCCATTTGTTCCAAAGTTGAACGTTATCATCACAGGTGTTACCAAGGATCTGGGAAGTGTCTCTTCTCCATCTCACTGGATTTGATTTGTTAGGATGAATATGTGGTAAGGCTAAACTCAGACGACCGATGGTACATGGACCACCTACAGGCATTGAGGGTATTCCATTCCATGCTCTATTACCACAAATAAAAAACAAACCAGGGGGTAATTTCCCAGGATATAATACTCCAGGTGCAGGATTAGACAGATTTCGACTGGTATGGTTACACCAAACACTCCAATTAAACTGATTCTTAATTGGATATACGGGAGTGATAGCAGTTGTACTACAAGGCATGTTAGAGGCTTCACCAGCACAAGGGTACCGGGAAGAATTCAAATATACACAATAAGAGGCATTTAGTGAATCGACTAGTTCGATTTCTTGAGGGCTAGGACCAATAGGGAGTTTGTCATCTCAGTTATCAAATTTTTCAAAAAAGCTGCTCATATTATTACCTCGAGCCAATATGGTAACTTTTGGCATCTGGTTAAGAGACTGGTTAAGGGCGATCCAATCTGAGTCATTTAATGGCACACCTACTAAACAAGTTAAAAAGGGTACGCTAGGGGTTGACAAACTTGCACAAAACGTGGTTGTGTTAATAGCTCTACTTAAAGTTACCCATACATTTTCTCGCAAATCAAACAATGATTTAGGCACAAAAGCTACAACTAAGACAACAAAATTAATTAACACAACAATTCTCAACATTATGCTTAAAATATAGCTAAAACAATATTAATAAATCAATCACAAGTTGACATTGGTTACTGGAGCATCAGTCACTGCTGCTTTGGTCCATTTTGCTGGGATCCACTGCGGCCCTGTGGGGGTAAGTACACACATATAACCTCTTCCAACATACTTTACTTCTGCTGGCCCTTTCTACAAACCAGTTGAAGGATCCCTGTACATAACAAACATTGGAACATCATCTTTACATGTTTTAAGATACCCATGTAACCATGCAGGTGATTCTTGCTGTTCTGCAAATATACATAGATGATTCAACACAAAAAGAACTTTAGCAAGTCTCTCTTGTACATCTGTAATCTTCTCAAACTTTTGTAAATATTGCTTTAATGTCTGATGTGTTCTTTCAATGATTGCTTGTCCCGTGGGAGAGTGAGAAATACCTGTAATATGTCGCACTCCCCATGCTTGACAAAAACGTCTCATTTTTTCACTGACATAAGCAGGGCCATTATCAGTCTTTATTGTCTGTGGCACCCCCATGACAGCAAAACAACTTGTTAAATGCCTTATTACATGGAGTGCTCGTTCCCCTGTTTGTGCTGTAGCCCATACAAATTTACTATATGTATCAATTGTAACGTGTACATATTTTAATCTGCCAAATTCAGCAACGTGAGTGACATCCATTTGCCACAACTCTCTGGCTTTAAGTCCTCTGGGGTTCACTCCGATACCTAGTCCCGGTCCATGATGACTGCACGTAGGACAAGCTCGTACAATTCCTCTAGCTTCTTCCATTGTAATGTCAAATTGTCGATGCAGTCCCCGCGCGTTTTGGTGAAATGTGTTGTGTGATTCTCGTGCTTTAACAAACTCGCTTAGTGGAGCTGCTACAGACACGAGCTGGTCAGCGCGCGCATTCCCTTCCCCCAAACCTTCAGACCATTTATGACTTCTAATATGTATAACGCAGTAGGGTTGCGTGCGCTGCTCAACAGTTGCCTAAGGAGTTCAAACAGCCGTTGACTTTGCACTTCTTTAAGGCGAGCATCTTCAATTCGGCTTACGATTCCAGCAACATACATCGAGTCCGTTACAATGTTTAACCTCGCATGTATCCATTGGGTACATACCCATACAACAGCAGCTAGCTCTAAAGTTTGTAACGAATCTCCTGCTTTCGCAGGAAGGATTTGGTGGTGCCATTGATTGTTCTCGTGCCATGTTGCTGCTGCTTTTCTTGAGCGTTTCCCTGCATCCGTATAAACTGTGATAGCATCCGCTAAGGGTCGCTCACTTCGTTTCGGACGCTTTAACCAGTCATAATTACTAATCCATTTTAATATAGGTGCTTTTAAAGGCTCAACTTTAATCTCCAGAGCTTCACTTAATAAACTTAACTGTAAAGCTGATGAATTCTGCAACCACCACTCCAAGTCTTCTCTGCGTATTGGTAGATACACGACATTTGGCTCCATTCCGGTAATTTGTAAAATTCGCGTTCTTCCTTTTCGAATGATTTCTGCCAAATTTTGCGTTTTTTCTTGGATGGTAGTCTTTGGTTGCATTTTGGTAAAGATCCACTCTAATACTCTCACAGTCTCCCCCTTTTTCTTTTTGCACTGTGTAAGTGCACCAGTAAAGTGTGAGGGACCATTTAACACAGTGAGGTCTACAGGAAGATTAGCGTCAATTTGATCTACTGCACGCTCTACAACCCGCTCACTGAGTTGTTGAATCATAACTTGTTGATCCTTAGAAACAATAACAGGATTAGATGGATCTGTTCCTTTTAATAAAGGTCGTAACACGTCTAGTTCCTCATTGGTGATGCCTGCTACTGGGCGTAGCCATTGGAGGTCACCCAATAACTTTTGAGCATCATTGAGGGTATGCAGATCTTTACAAATGGTTAATTTTTGTGGACTCACTTGTGACTGAGTAATATTCCAGCCAAGATATTTCCATGCGGGTGAACGCTGGACCTTTTCAGTTGCTATGACGAGATTTTGCGTCTCTAACTGTCGTTGTAAAAAGGTCTCCTGTTGTTCAGTGAAAGGCTGTTTTTGAGCAAATAGAATATCATCCATATAATGGTAAATAATAACATGAGGCCATGCTTTTCGAATAGGTTGGAGAGCAGCATCAACAAATAGCTGACACAGGGTAGGGTTATTTTTCATGCCTTGTGGTAACACAGTCCATTCAAATCGCTGGTCAGGTCCCTCTCTGTTAACCGATGGCAATGTAAATGCAAATCGTTGAGTGTCATTGGGGTGTAGCTGAATTGTAAAAAAGCAGTCTTTTAAGTCAATTATTAATAAATGCCATTCGGTGGGCAACATAGCAGGATTAGGAAGACCCGGTTGTAAGGCTCCCATTGCTTGCATTTGTTGATTCACTGCTCGTAGATCATGTAAAAGCCGATATTTTCCTGATTTTTTCTGGATTACAAATATCGGTGTATTCCAAGGACTGGTTGACGGTTTAAGATGACCTTGTGTTAACTGGTCTTGAACTAACAAATGTGCTTGTTGCAGACTTTCCTTTTTCAACGGCCACTGTCCGATCCAAACAGGCTCTTCTGTTAGCCATTTCAAAGGAATCGGGAAAGTCCAATTGACAGTGACCGTTCCTAAAAAGGTGAATTTGTAGTAAGTAGTACTCCTAATTGATTCAACACTTCTCTTCCGATGAGTGCATTCACTCCACTAGGTAAGGGCATAACAGTAACATGTAGTATCGCTGTTTTTCCATCTATGATGATTTGTATTCTTTGTTGACTGCGCTGAACAGGCGCTATTCCCCCTACTCGTTCAACTCCTCCAGGGACGTGTTGCAGTGGCCAATAAGAAGGCCACTGACAACGTGCGATGATTGTGATATCGGCACCAGTGTCCAAAAGTGCAGTCATGTGTTTTTTATCAGTCCCATGTACAAGAATAATTTGGGCGAGTGGTCGTCGGTTCATAGGTACAG
Source organism: Falco biarmicus (assembly GCF_023638135.1). Lineage (NCBI taxonomy): Eukaryota > Metazoa > Chordata > Aves > Falconiformes > Falconidae > Falco > Falco biarmicus. The sequence goes on along the minus strand of NC_079298.1, from coordinate 757,199 downwards.
TCAACATCGCTAAGCCTCCTGTGGATCCAAAACAATCTGTCCCACGATCGTGATTGGAGACTGCAGACATTTGGTGAGTTAAGTGTTGGAGTGGTATTAATTGAGCAATGCGACTACCTTTAGGAATATATATAGGTGGAAAACTTGTTTGAACAATTATAAAAATTTCTCCTTTATAGTCACAATCAATAAGTCCTGGTAAAACAAAGAGTCCCTTGAGGCCACTGGAAGAACGACCCAGCAGCAAAGCTCCATGAGGTTGTCCGTTTATCATTATAGGTCCTTTGATTCCTGTGGCAACTTTCTGTGGACGATTATCAAGTAGAGTAATGTCTATTGCTGTTGCCAGATCCGATCCGAGGCTCCCTCGGGTTGCTGGTCGTAAATTTGTGGCTGGTTGAAGGCGGGAGGTGTTGGTTGTTGGTTGGGGAGCTGGCTGGGGGCAGTCATCGGCATGCAGGTTGCTGGAGCCGCTATTGGGGTCGGCGCGCCGCGACTCCTGGCGCTCCGCTTCCCGTTTCCCGAACGCCGGCAAGCTGCGGTATTATGATTATTTATTTGACAGTTTTGGCACCATACTTGGCATTCTCGACACTGCCGGTGCATATGACCCGAACGTCCACAACGAAAACATATATAGTCCCTTCGATGGTGTATTCTGTCTCGACGTTCATCTGGAGGTTTCAGTGGAGCGAGGGCTGCAAATGCTTGCTGCTGAGCCTTAACTAATTTGTCCCCTACCTCTCTAAGCGCTTCAACTAACAGAGCTTGGGGTCCTACAGGAACTCTGCTCATTCGCTCTAACATGGTTTCAATAGAGGCATCCAGAGGAAGAGTAACTAAAATGCCTTTTGTATAAGAGTTACAATTTTCCAGCACACATTGTCTTAACAAAGGTCCTTTCATAAAGTCAGCCATATCTGCACGATTAATAGCATCTGTAACCCTATCTACAAAAGAGGCAAAAGATTCATCCCTTCCTTGTTTGACTGACATATATGAGGGCGTAGCTGGTGTAGTTTTTAAACGATCATTCGGTGCACGAGGCATATGTACAGACAGTTCACAAAGTTTCTGCCAATGGGCTTGCCATAACAACTGTTGTGATTGTTTCAAAATGAGTCTCATTATATTTTTAATGTCTTCTGGACAAAGCATTCCGCTACTCCAAATATAGTTTAACATTTGCCTTGCAGGTTCGCCATGTAAACCTGACTCATTAACTGTACTCCGTAACTGATTTAATATTTTCCAGTCTAAAGTATGATGTTCTCCTGTCATTACTCCTGCATTATCAACAGTGTAAATTACTGGATAGGCTTGATGATTAATTTGAGCTACGACATCAAAGTCTTTTTGTTCCATCACTTCTCGGACTATTTTGTCCCAACCGACTCGAATTAGTCGTGGCTGCGGGTGAAGGCAAGGCGGTTTAAAAGTTTTATTAGCTGAATCAGTTTTTAACTTCCCATCGTCTGCCCCCTCATTTTTGTCACTTGTCTCCTCCTCAGTTTCACTTTCTTGTGATTCTCCCTGCACCTCCTCTTGAGGTGGTGCCGAGGGACAAGCTTTTTCTTCCGGAGAAGGAGGGGGAGGAGGATGGTCTGAGGGTCGGCGAACAACAGGAACAGGGATTCCCGAGGCAGGGGGGGTAGAATAATCACCTCCTGCCGTAAGACGCCCAGCAGCCGGGTCAGACCATTCGAGTCGGCTGGAAGCAGCTGCTGCCATTTGTTTTTCAACTTTATATCTTTTTAAACAATTAATAACTTCTCTCCAAGGTTTCATTAATTTCTTAGCAGCTTTATCATCATCAATTACTGAATCCCATAAACAATCCCCATAATTACGCCATTCTTCTACTTCAAACATATGCTCAGGATCTGCAAAATATCCTTTTGCTCTACCTAATGCAATTAACGCGGCCAGATCTTTTAAAGGGCCTACTCCCCGCTTTTCTAAAAAGCATTGTAAAAGAGCGAGTGCTACCTCTTTTTCCATAGCGCGCTTTAAACAGTTCTTTTCCTTGATTAAGATGCAGCCTTTTCCCTGGGTAGTCACTCACGGACGGCGAACCTTTCCTTGATTAACGTTGGTTCAAGCACGGATCGGGTACGATGCCAGCATCAGTTGATCTTTGCTCCCTGGTCGCTGCTACCAGTGCTTCTCCGTCCTCGCTGTCCGGTGAAGAACAGGGATTGGGGGTCCCTGTTCGGGCGCCACTTGCGACGAGCGAGGGGAAGCATGCGGCTGACTCAATGTGAGTGATAGAGCAAGCTTCAATTTATTACGGCGCGATTATGTCTTATATACAGTTCCAGTTAATTATGCCTACAAATCATCTGCTGATTGGCTAAGCTCTAAAGGATTACACTTTCATACGTCCTCCTATTTGCGGTTTCTGCGGATAGCTAACTACATATATTTTTTTTTCTCTCTTATCTATGTGAATTCCTCAAAGTTATTTACAAGGTCAGCATAACCTTATCTCTCTTCCCTTATTAGCAAGCCTGGTAATTCTCCATTTTTAGCAAGCCTGGTAATTTTCCATTTCTAGCAAGTCTGGTAATTTCTCGCTGCGGCCTAGCTTGGTTCACTCCAGACTTATGTCAAAAAGCTGTATCACACAGTCCTTCTATGGAACCGTGGCCGTTCTCTTTCGTCCATTCTGCAACAAAAGAGTAGTCAGAATTTGCCACCAAGGTGCTAAATGCATTCCCGACACGGAGTTCCCCTCTGCGGCAGCATCATGCAATTGTCTGCTGACCGCTTTAATTTCTTTCAAAGTCTCTAAAGTTTCTTGACTGCTCGCCTGTCTCAATGAGTACAGGTTTCTAAAGCTTCTTAAAATTTCTTCAAATATTTAAAATCTCTAAGGTTTCTTTGCTGCTCACCTGTCTCGATGCATACAGGCGTTATCCTCGGGGTTTAGGTTGTCCGCCTGGTCCAGACAGCAAGACGATCCTTCAGCCAAGCCGTCTCCTCCGGAACGCAGCCCTCTTCCACGAGCTGTCTTTTTTCCGTCCTTATTCTTCCAAGCCTTCGGAACACCACCATAGGGGTCACCATTTGAGGAGACTGAGGCACGGACTCCCTGATCTGACTAGAAGACCCTTTATGAGTCCATATACGTCTTTTTCTGGGGACGAAGCCTGATTCCCCGTTACAGATTTCCCACAGCTCACCTCTCAACTCTGGAGGGATTTATGGCCAGCCGGCTCCTGCTTCCTTTCAGCAGATCATTCAAAGTTCTGTGGGATTCGCTGCATGTCGCTCAGATAGGCGATTCGAGAGCCCTTCACGTTAGATCCTTAAACGTATCACGTCGGGGTCACCAATATGCGGCGAATGAAGAGACGGGACGCCGCTTGATGCAAGCAAGTGTCCATTTATTAGTGATTTTCTCACAATTATATATGTTTCTACCTTCTACATATTACACACTGATTGGTTAAATCTTAAGCGTAAAAAACACTGATTGGTTAATATTTAAGGCACACCGTTAGAACAATAGGTACTTACTAGTTTATCTTGACATAGCAGTAATTTCTATTCCAAGGTTAGGGAGTTTCTTTCTACGCGGCTTTCTTGATTACATATCGGCGCCATCCGTTCCCTTATCTGGCTACTTGTTTCTCTGTCCGTCTGGTTGCCTCCTCAACTGTAGCGGCTCAGGGGTCTGCAGTTAGCTTGTTCCTTTGCTCCCAGGGCTTGTGCCCTACAAGTTCTAACAAGTCTCTATTCATCAGGCTATCAGTATTTGGACTCTTGTCCTTGAGGCCTTGTCCTACACCCGGGAGTCCCGGTCCCGGTCCCTGGTCCGAGCTGCGGGGTTTCCGAACCCGGGAGTCTTGGTCCCTGTTCCGGTCCCGAGCCGCGAGCTTCACGGTCCGGGGGGTCCTGGTCCCGGTCCAGGTCCCGAGCCGCGGGGGTTCCGGTCCTTGGGGTCCTGGTCCAGGTCCCGAGCCGCAGGGGTCCCGGTCCACGGGGTCTGGAGGTCCCCGTTCTGAGCCGCGGGGGTCCCAGTCCTCGGGGTCCCCGTCCCAGCCCGAGCTGCAGGGGTCCTGGGCCCAGCCATCTCGGTCCCGGTCCCTAGCCGTGGGGGTGCCAGTCCCGGCTGTCCCGATCGTCTCCATCCCGGTCCGAGCCGCGGGAGTCCCGGTCCGCAGCCGCGGTGGACACGGCCCCGGTCATCCCGGTCCCGGCGGTCCTGGTTTTGGGCCCGTCCTGAGCCACGGGGGTCCTGGTCCCGGCAGTCCCGGTCCCGGTCCCTGGTCCGAGCCGCGGTATTTCCGGTCACCGGGAGTCTCTGTTCCGGGACCGAGCCGCGGGGGTCTCGGTTCCGAGGGTCCTGGTCTCGGTCCCTAGCCGCGAGCGTCACGGTCCTGGGGGTCCCTGTCCCGGTCCCGAGCTGCGGGGGTCCCGAGCCCTGGGGTCCCGGTCGTGGTCCCGAGCTGCGGGGGTCCCGAGCCCCGGAGGTCTTAGCCCTGGTCCTGGTCCGAGCTGCGGGGGGTCCCGGTCCCGAGGGTCCCGGTGCCGGTCTCTAGCCGCGGGCGTCAAGGTCCTGGAGGTGCCGGTCCCGGTCTCGAACCGCTAGGGTCCGTGTCCCCGGGGTCCCAGTCCCAAGCTGCGGGGTTCCGGGGCCCAGTTCGGTCCCGAGCTGCGGGGCTCACGGGTCCCAGTGGTCCAAGTCCCAGTCCTGAGCTGTGAGAATCCCGGTCCCTGTCCAAGCCGCGGGGGTCCCGGTCCCCGGGGTCCGGAGGTCCGGGTCCCACACAGCAGGGGTCCCGGTCCCCGGGGGTCTGGGTTCGGTCCCGAGCCGCGGGTGTCACGGGTCCCAGTGGTCCAGGTCCCAGTCCTGAGCTGCGAGAATCCCGGTTCCTGTCCCAGTCCGAGCCGCGGGGGTCCGGTCCCGAGGTCTTGGCCCCAGTCCCGGTCCCGAGCCGCGGGGGTCCCGTTCGCGGTCCCGAGCCACGGGGGTCCCAGTCCCCTGGGCCCCGGTCCCGGTCCCGAGCCGCGGGGGTCCCGGTCCCCGGGGTCCGGAGGTCCCGGTCCCGAGCCGCGGGGGTCCCGGAGTCCCGAGCCGCGGGGGTCCGGGTCTCGGTTCCGAGCCTCAGGGTGTCCTGGTCCCAGTGGTCCCGGTCGCGGTCCCGGGCCACGGAGGTCCCGGTCCCGGGGTCCCGGTCGCGGTCCCGAGCCGCGGGGGTCCCAGTCCCCGGCGTCCCGGTCCCGAGCCACGTGGGTCCCAGTCCCGGTCTCGAGCCGCAGGGGGTCCTGGTCCCAGGGGTCTAGGTCCCGGGCCGGTGCAGTACCCACGTTTGGTCAGGAGGTGGCAGCATGTCCCCACCAGCCCTGTGCTGAGCACCGGCCGGGCGAGCACTGGGCCGGGTCTCAGCCCAGTTTACACCACCGGGCCCCGGGAGTGCTCGCTGCGGCTGCGGGGTTCCCTGCGCTTTGCCCTTTGCCCACTCGCAGCCGGCATTCACACTCATTGCCTCCGTATGCAAAAGGATCTACGTGCCTCAAGCATTTCAGTCCTTTGCGTATGATGCGCTCTGTTTCGCTGTGGGGAACGGGTGCATTTGCTCTGTTTGCATTTGGAAGCAGCTGTTAGTAACAGCACCTTTAAATTATTTTTTTACAAAAGAGAAGAGACTTTGCAAGACTGCACTTTCTAAGTAGGGAAAAACGAGCGGTGTAAATGGGTGGCTTAGGAGAAGCTCACACTAGGTTTCCCCTTGCACAACTAACTAAGCAATAAGGAGCTCTTGTGTTCAGAGCCGCTCCCTGTGATGGGAAAGAGAGCTGTTACCTCAAGAATTCCTTCCTGTCTCATTGCGCGGTGAAGTTGTGCATGGGGTGTGCCTTGGAACAGTTTGGCTCCTGCGGTTCCCCTCCTCAGCCCAGAAAGCAGGTAGAGCAACTTTTGTGGTGCCTTTCAGCTGGCTACAGGCACAGTGTAAGAACTACCATCAGAACTCCTTTCTGGCACCTTCCCCAGAGAAGTTGTGCATGGGGTGTGTTTGGAACATTTTGTCACCAGCCGAGTCCAAAATTCAGCGGTTCCCCATCTCAGCCCAGAATGCAGGTATAAAACTTTTTTGGTGCCTTTCCTCTGGCTACCGGGGCAGTATAAAAACTACCAACAGAATTTTTTACTGGCACATTCCCCGGTGGAGTGGTGCATGGGGTGTGTTTGGAACATTTTGTCTCCAGCCGAGTCCAAAATTCAGCGGTTCCCCATCTCAGCCCAGAAAGCAGAAAGAACAACTTTTGTGGTGCCTTTCAGGTGCCTACCGGAGCAATGTAAAAAGTACCAAGAGAACTCCTGTCTGGCACCTTCCCCGGTGGAGTTGTGCATGGGCTGTGTTTGGAACATTTTGTCACCAGCCGACCCAAAATTCAGCGGTTCCCCATCTCAGCCCAGAAAGCAGGTAGAACAACTTTTGTGGTGTCTTTCAAATGCCTACCAAGGTAGTGTAAGAACTACCAACAGAACTCGTTTCTGGCACCTTCCCCGGTGGACTTGTGCATGGGGTGTGTTTGGAACATTTTGTCACCAGCCGACTCCAAAATTCAGCGGTTCCCCATCTGTGACCAGAATGCAGGTAGAAAAACTTTTGTGGCGCCTTTCAGCTGCCTACCGGAGCAATGTAAAAACTACCAACAGAACTCGTTTCTGGCACCTTCCTCGGTGGAGTTGTGCATGGAGTGTGTTTGGAACATTTTGTCACCAGCCGAGACCAAAATTCAGCTGTTTTCCATCTCAGCCCAGATAGCAGGTAGAACAACTTTTGTGGTGTCTTTCATATGCCTACCGGGGCAGTGTAAAAACTACCTAGAGAACTTTTTTCTGGCACCTTCCCTGTTGGAGTTGTGCATGGGGTGTGTTTGGAACATTTTGTCACCAGCCGACTCCAAAATTCAGCGGTTCCCCATCTCAGCCCAGAAAGCAGGTAGAGCACCTTTTGTGGTGCCGTTCAGATGCCTACCGGAGCAATGTAAAAACTACCAGCAGAACTCCATTCTGGCACCTTCCCTAGTGGAGTTGTGCATGGGGTGTGTTTGGAACATTTTGTCACCAGCCGAGTCCAAAATTCAGCAGTTCCCCATGTCAGCCCAGAAAGCAGGAAGAACAATTTTTGTGATGTCTTTCAAATGCCTACAAAGGTAGTGTAAGAACTACCAACAGAACTCCTGTCTGGCACCTTCCCCGGTGGTTTGTGCATGGGGTGTGTTTGGAACATTTTGTCACCAGCCGAGTCCAAAATTCAGCGGTGCCCCATCTCAGCCCAGAAAGCAGAAAGAACAACTTTTGTAGTGCCTTTCAGGTGCCTACCAAGGTAGTGTAAAAACTACCAAGAGAACTCTTTTGTGGCACCTTCCCCGTTGGAGTTGTGCATGGGGTGTGTTTGGAACATTTTGTCACCAGCCGAGTCCAAAATTCAGCGGTTCCCCATCTCAGCCCAGAAAGCAGGAAGAACAACTTTTGTCGTGCCTTTCAGGTGCCTACCGGAGCAAAGTAAAAAGTACCAAGAGAACTACTGTCTGGCACCTTCCCCGGTGGAGTTGTGCATGGGCTGTGTTTGGAACATTTTGTCACCAGCCGAGTCCAAAATTCAGCGGTTCCCCATCTCAGCCCAGAAAGCAGGTAGAACAACTTTTGTGGTGCCTTTCTGGTGCCTACCGGGGTAGTGCAAGAACTACGAGGAGAACTCCTGTCTGGCACCTTCCCCGGTGGTTTGTGCATGGGGTGTGTTTGGAACATTTTGTCACCAGCCGAGTCCAAAATTCAGCGGTGCCCCATCTCAGCCCAGAAAGCAGAAAGAACAACTTTTGTAGTGCCTTTCAGGTGCCTACCAAGGTAGTGTAAAAACTACCAAGAGAACTCTTTTGTGGCACCTTCCCCGTTGGAGTTGTGCATGGGGTGTGTTTGGAACATTTTGTCACCAGCCGAGTCCAAAATTCAGCGGTTCCCCATCTCAGCCCAGAAAGCAGGAAGAACAACTTTTGTCGTGCCTTTCAGGTGCCTACCGGAGCAAAGTAAAAAGTACCAAGAGAACTACTGTCTGGCACCTTCCCCGGTGGAGTTGTGCATGGGCTGTGTTTGGAACATTTTGTCACCAGCCGAGTCCAAAATTCAGCGGTTCCCCATCTCAGCCCAGAAAGCAGGTAGAACAACTTTTGTGGTGCCTTTCTGGTGCCTACCGGGGTAGTGCAAGAACTACGAGGAGAACTCCTGTCTGGCACCTTCCCCGGTGGTTTGTGCATGGGGTGTGTTTGGAACATTTTGTCACCAGCCGACTCCAAAATTCAGCGGTTCCCCATCTCAGCCCAGAAAGCAGGTAGAACAACTTTTGTGGTGTCTTTCAGATGCCTACCGGAGCAATGTAAAAACTACCAGGAGAACTCCTATCTGGCACCTTCCCCGGTGGAGTTGTGCATGGGGTGTTTTTGGAACATTTTGTCACCAGCCGAGTCCAAAAGTCAGCGGTTCCCCATCTCAGCCCAGAAAGCAGGTAGAAAAACTTTTGTGGTGCCTTTCAAATGCCTACCAAGGTAGTGTAAAAACTACCAACAGAACTCCTGTCTGGCACCTTCCCCGGTGGAGTTGTGCATGGGGTGTTTTTGGAACATGTTGTCACCAGCCGAGTCCAAAATTCAGCGGTTCCCCATCTCAGCCCAGAAAGCAGGTAGAACAACTTTTGTGGTGCCTTTCAGCTGCCTACCAAGGTAGTGTAAAAACTATCAAGAGAACTCTTGTCTGGCACCTTCCCTAGTGGATTTGTGCATGGGGTGTTTTTGGAACATTTTGTCACCAGCCGAGTCCAAAATTCAGCGGTTCCCCATCTCAGCCCAGAAAGCAGGTAGAACAACTTTTGTGGTTCCTTTCAGGTGCCTACCAAGGCAATGTAAAAACTATCAAGAGAACTCCTGTCTGGCACCTTCCCCGGTGGAGTTGTGCAGGGGGTGTGTTTGGAACATTTTGTCACCAGCCGAGTCCAAAATTCAGCGGTTCCCCATCTCAGCCCAGAAAGCAGGTAGAACAACTTTTGTGGTGCCTTTCAGATGCCTACCGGAGCAATGTAAAAACTACCAGGAGAACTCGTTTCTGGCACCTTCCCCGGTGGAGTTGTGCATGGGGTGTGTTTGGAACATTTCGTCACCAGCCGAGTCCAAAATTCAGCGGTTCCTCATCTCAGCCCAGAAAGCAGGAAGAACAACTTTTGTGGTCCCTTTCAGATGCCTACCAGAGCAATGTAAAAACTACCAAGAGAACTCCTGTCTGGCACCTTCCCTAGTGGAGTTGTGCATGGAATGTTTTTGGAACATTTTGTCAGCAGCCGAGTCCAAAATTCAGCGCTTCCCCATCTCAGCCCAGAAAGCAGGTAGAACAACTTTTGTGGTGTCTTTCAGGTGCCTACCGGAGCAATGTAAAAACTACCAGGAGAACTCTTGTCTGGCACCTTCCGCGGTGGAGTTGTGCAGGGGGTGTGTTTGGAACATTTTGTCACCAGCCGACTCCAAAATTCAGCGGTTCCCCATCTCAGCCGAGAAAGCAGGTAGAACAACTTTTGTGGTGCCTTTCAGGTGCCTACCGGAGCAATGTAAGAACTATCAAGAGAACTCTTGTCTGGCACCTTCCTGGTGGAGTTGTGCATGGGGTGTGTTTGGAACATTTTGTCACCAGCCGAGTCCAAAATTCAGCGGTTCCCCATCTCAGCCCAGAAAGCAGGTAGAACAACTTTTGTGGTTCCTTTCAGGTGCCTACCAAGGCAATGTAAAAACTATCAAGAGAAGTCCTGTCTGGCACCTTCCCCGGTGGAGTTGTGCATGGGGTGTGTTTGGAACATTTTGTCACCAGCCGAGTCCAAAATTCAGCGGTTCCCCATCTCAGCCCAGAAAGCAGGTAGAACAGTTTTTGTGGTGTCTTTCAGGTGCCTACCGGAGCAATGTAAAAACTATCAAGAGAACTCTTGTCTGGCACCTTCCCCGGTGGAGTTGTGCATGGGGTGTGTTTGGAACATTTTGTCACCAGCCGAGTCCAAAATTCAGCGGTTCCCCATCTCAGCCCAGAAAGCAGGTAGAACAACTTTTGTGGTGTCTTTCAGGTGCCTACCAAGGCAATGTAAAAACTATCAAGAGAACTCCTGTCTGGCACCTTCCCCGGTGGAGTTGTGCATGGGGTGTGTTTGGAACATTTTGTCACCGGCCGAGTCCAAAATTCAGCGGTTCCCCATCTCAGCCCAGAAAGCAGGTAGAACAACTTTTGTGGTGCCTTTCAAATGCCTACCAAGGTAGTGTAAAAACTATCAAGAGAACTCTTGTCTGGCACCTTCCCCGGTGGAGTTGTGCGTGGGGTGTGTTTGGAACATTTTGTCACCAGCCGAGTCCAAAAGTCAGCGGTTCCCCATCTCAGCCCAGAAAGCAGGTAGAACAACTTTTGTGGTGCCTTTCAGCTGCCTACCAGAGCAATGTAGAAACTATCATGAGAACTCTTGTCTGGCGCCTTCCCCGGTGGAGTTGTGCATGGGGTGTGTTTGGAACATTTTGTCACCAGCCGAGTCCAAAATTCAGCGGTTCCTCATCTCAGCCCAGAAGGCAGGAAGAACAACTTTTGTGGTCCCTTTCAGATGCCTACCGGAGCAATGTAAAAACTATCAAGAGGACTCTTGTCTGGCACCTTCCTGGTGGAGTTGTGCATGGGGTGTGTTTGGAACATTTTGTCACCAGCCGACTCCAAAATTCAGCGGTTCCCCATCTCAGCCCAGAAAGCAGGTAGAACAACTTTTGTGGTGCCTTTCAGCTGCCTACCAAGGTAGTGTAAAAACTATCAAGAGAACTCTTGTCTGGCTCCTTCCCCGGTGGAGTTGTGCATGGGGTGTGTTTGGAACATTTTGTCACCAGCCGACTCCAAAATTCAGCGGTTCCCCATCTCAGCCCAGAAAGCAGGTAGAACAACTTTTGTGGTTCCTTTCAAATGCCTACCAAGGTAGTGTAAAAACTATCAAGAGAACTCTTGTCTGGCACCTTCCCCGGTGGAGTTGTGCATGGGGTGTGTTTGGAACATTTTGTCACCAGCCGAGTCCAAAAGTCAGCGGTTCCCCATCTCAGCCCAGAAAGCAGGTAGAACAACTTTTGTGGTGCCTTTCAAATGCCTACTGGAGCAATGTAGAAACTATCATGAGAACTCTTGTCTGGCGCCTTCCCCGGTGGAGTTGTGCATGGGGTGTGTTTGGAACATTTTGTCACCAGCCGAGTCCAAAATTCAGCGGTTCCTCATCTCAGCCCAGAAGGCAGGAAGAACAACTTTTGTGGTCCCTTTCAGATGCCTACCGGAGCAATGTAAAAACTACCAAGAGAACTCCTTTCTGGCACCTTCCCCGGTGGAGTTGTGCATGGGGTGTGTTTGGAACATTTTGTCACCAGCCGACTCCAAAATTCAGCGGTTCCCCATCTCAGCCCAGAAAGCAGGTAGAACAACTTTTGTGGTGTCTTTGAGGTGCCTACCGGAGCAATGTAAAAACTACCAACAGAACTCCTTTCTGGCACCTTCCCCGGTGGAGTTGTGCATGGGGTGTGTTTGGAACATTTTGTCACCAGCCGACTCCAAAATTCAGCTGTTCCCCATCTCAGCCCAGAAAGCAGGTAGAACAAGTTTTTGGTGTCTTTGAGGTGCCTACCGGAGCAATGTAAAAACTATCAAGAGAACTCTTGTCTGGCACCTTCCCCGGTGGAGTTGTGCATGGGGTGTGTTTGGAACATTTTGTCACCAGCCGAGTCCAAAATTCAGCGGTTCCCCATCTCAGCCCAGAAGGCAGGAAGAACAACTTTTGTGGTGTCTTTCAGATGCCTACCGGAGCAATGGAAAAACTACCAAGAGAACTCCTGTCTGGCACCTTCCCTAGTGGAGTTGTGCATGGAATGTTTTTGGAACATTTTGTCACCAGCCGAGTCCAAAATTCAGCGCTTCGCCATCTCAGCCCAGAAAGCAGGTAGAACAACTTTTGTGGTGTCTTTGAGGTGCCTACCGGAGCAATGTAAAAACTACCAACAGAACTCCTTTCTGGCACCTTCCCCGGTGGAGTTGTGCATGGGGTGTGTTTGGAACATTTTGTCACCAGCCGAGTCCAAAAGTCAGCGCTTCCCCATCTCAGCCCAGAAAGCAGGTAGAACAACTTTTGTAGTGCCTTTCAAATGCCTACCAGAGCAATGTAAAAACTATCATGAGAACTCTTGTCTGGCGCCTTCCCCGGTGGAGTTGTGCATGGGGTGTGTTTGGAACATTTTGTCACCAGCCGAGTCCAAAATTCAGCGGTTCCTCATCTCAGCCCAGAAAGCAGGAAGAACAACTATTGTGGTCCCTTTCAGATGCCTACCGGAGCAATGTAAAAACTACCAAGAGAACTCCTGTCTGGCACCTTCCCTAGTGGAGTTGTGCATGGAATGTTTTTGGAACATTTTGTCAGCAGCCGAGTCCAAAATTCAGCGCTTCGCCATCTCAGCCCAGAAAGCAGGTAGAACAAGTTTTGTGGTGTCTTAGAGGTGCCTACCGGAGCAATGTAAAAACTATTAACAGAACTCCTTTCTGGCACCTTCCCCGGTGGAGTTGTGCATGGGGTGTGTTTGGAACATTTTGTCACCAGCCGACTCCAAAATTCAGCGGTTCCCCATCTCAGCCCAGAAAGCAGGTAGAACAACTTTTGTGGTGTCTTTGAGGTGCCTACCAGAGCAATGTAAAAACTATCAAGAGAACTCTTGTCTGGCACCTTCCTGGTGGAGTTGTGCATGGGTTGTGTTTTTAACATTTTGTCACCAGCCGACTCCAAAATTCAGCGGTTCCCCATCTCAGCCCAGAAAGCAGGTAGAACAACTTTTGTGGTTCCTTTCAGGTGCCTACCAAGGCAATGTAAAAACTATCAAGAGAACTCCTGTCTGGCACCTTCCCCGGTGGAGTTGTGCATGGGGTGTGTTTGGAACATTTTGTCACCGGCCGAGTCCAAAATTCAGCGGTTCCCCATCTCAGCCCAGAAAGCAGGTAGAACAAGTTTTGTGGTGTCTTTGAGGTGCCTAGCAGAGCAATGTAAAAACTATCAAGAGAACTCTTGTCTGGCACCTTCCCCGGTGGAGTTGTGCATGGGGTGTGTTTGGAACATTTTGTCACCGGCCGAGTCCAAAATTCAGCGGTTCCCCATCTCAGCCCAGAAAGCAGGTAGAACAACTTTTGTCGTGCCTTTCAGATGCCTACCAAGGTAGTGTAAAAACTATCAAGAGAACTCTTGTTTGGCACCTTCCCCGGTGGAGTTGTGCATGGGGTGTGTTTGGAACATTTTGCCACCATCCGAGTCCAAAATTCAGCGGTTCCCCATCTCAGCCCAGAAAGCAGGTAGAACAACTTTTGTGGTGCCTTTCAAATGCCTACCAAGGTAGTGTAAAAACTATCAACAGTACTCCATTCTGGCACCTTCCCTAGTGGAGTTGTGCATGGGGTGTGTTTGGAACATTTTTTCACCAGCCGACTCCAAAAGTCAGCGGTTCCCCATCTCAGCCCAGGAAGCAGGTAGAACAACTTTTGTGGTGTCTTTCAGCTGCCTACCAAGGTAGTGTAAAACCTACCAGGAGAACTCCTTTCTGGCACCTTCCCCGGTGGAGTTGTGCATGGGGTGTGTTTGGAACATTTTGTCACCAGCCGAGTCCAAAATTCAGCGGTTCCCCATCTCAGCCCAGAAAGCAGGTAGAACAACTTTTGTGGTGTCTTTCAGGTGCCTACCAAGGTAGTGTAAAAACTACCAGGAGAACTCCTTTCTGGCACCTTCCCCGGTGGAGTTGTGCAGGGGTTGTGTTTGGAACATTTTGTCACCAGCCGAGTCCAAAAGTCAGCGGTTCCCCATCTCAGCCCAGAAAGCAGGTAGAACAACTTTTGTGGTGCCTTTCAGCTGCCTACCAGAGCAATGTAGAAACTATCATGAGAACTCTTGTCTGGCGCCTTCCCCGGTGGAGTTGTGCATGGGGTGTGTTTGGAACATTTTGTCACCAGCCGAGTCCAAAATTCAGCGGTTCCTCATCTCAGCCCAGAAGGCAGGAAGAACAACTTTTGTGGTCCCTTTCAGATGCCTACCGGAGCAATGTAAAAACTATCAAGAGGACTCTTGTCTGGCACCTTCCTGGTGGAGTTGTGCATGGGGTGTGTTTGGAACATTTTGTCACCAGCCGACTCCAAAATTCAGCGGTTCCCCATCTCAGCCCAGAAAGCAGGTAGAACAACTTTTGTGGTGCCTTTCAGCTGCCTACCAAGGTAGTGTAAAAACTATCAAGAGAACTCTTGTCTGGCTCCTTCCCCGGTGGAGTTGTGCATGGGGTGTGTTTGGAACATTTTGTCACCAGCCGACTCCAAAATTCAGCGGTTCCCCATCTCAGCCCAGAAAGCAGGTAGAACAACTTTTGTGGTTCCTTTCAAATGCCTACCAAGGTAGTGTAAAAACTATCAAGAGAACTCTTGTCTGGCACCTTCCCCGGTGGAGTTGTGCATGGGGTGTGTTTGGAACATTTTGTCACCAGCCGAGTCCAAAAGTCAGCGGTTCCCCATCTCAGCCCAGAAAGCAGGTAGAACAACTTTTGTGGTGCCTTTCAAATGCCTACTGGAGCAATGTAGAAACTATCATGAGAACTCTTGTCTGGCGCCTTCCCCGGTGGAGTTGTGCATGGGGTGTGTTTGGAACATTTTGTCACCAGCCGAGTCCAAAATTCAGCGGTTCCTCATCTCAGCCCAGAAGGCAGGAAGAACAACTTTTGTGGTCCCTTTCAGATGCCTACCGGAGCAATGTAAAAACTACCAAGAGAACTCCTTTCTGGCACCTTCCCCGGTGGAGTTGTGCATGGGGTGTGTTTGGAACATTTTGTCACCAGCCGACTCCAAAATTCAGCGGTTCCCCATCTCAGCCCAGAAAGCAGGTAGAACAACTTTTGTGGTGTCTTTGAGGTGCCTACCGGAGCAATGTAAAAACTACCAACAGAACTCCTTTCTGGCACCTTCCCCGGTGGAGTTGTGCATGGGGTGTGTTTGGAACATTTTGTCACCAGCCGACTCCAAAATTCAGCTGTTCCCCATCTCAGCCCAGAAAGCAGGTAGAACAAGTTTTTGGTGTCTTTGAGGTGCCTACCGGAGCAATGTAAAAACTATCAAGAGAACTCTTGTCTGGCACCTTCCCCGGTGGAGTTGTGCATGGGGTGTGTTTGGAACATTTTGTCACCAGCCGAGTCCAAAATTCAGCGGTTCCCCATCTCAGCCCAGAAGGCAGGAAGAACAACTTTTGTGGTGTCTTTCAGATGCCTACCGGAGCAATGGAAAAACTACCAAGAGAACTCCTGTCTGGCACCTTCCCTAGTGGAGTTGTGCATGGAATGTTTTTGGAACATTTTGTCACCAGCCGAGTCCAAAATTCAGCGCTTCGCCATCTCAGCCCAGAAAGCAGGTAGAACAACTTTTGTGGTGTCTTTGAGGTGCCTACCGGAGCAATGTAAAAACTACCAACAGAACTCCTTTCTGGCACCTTCCCCGGTGGAGTTGTGCATGGGGTGTGTTTGGAACATTTTGTCACCAGCCGAGTCCAAAAGTCAGCGCTTCCCCATCTCAGCCCAGAAAGCAGGTAGAACAACTTTTGTAGTGCCTTTCAAATGCCTACCAGAGCAATGTAAAAACTATCATGAGAACTCTTGTCTGGCGCCTTCCCCGGTGGAGTTGTGCATGGGGTGTGTTTGGAACATTTTGTCACCAGCCGAGTCCAAAATTCAGCGGTTCCTCATCTCAGCCCAGAAAGCAGGAAGAACAACTATTGTGGTCCCTTTCAGATGCCTACCGGAGCAATGTAAAAACTACCAAGAGAACTCCTGTCTGGCACCTTCCCTAGTGGAGTTGTGCATGGAATGTTTTTGGAACATTTTGTCAGCAGCCGAGTCCAAAATTCAGCGCTTCGCCATCTCAGCCCAGAAAGCAGGTAGAACAAGTTTTGTGGTGTCTTAGAGGTGCCTACCGGAGCAATGTAAAAACTATTAACAGAACTCCTTTCTGGCACCTTCCCCGGTGGAGTTGTGCATGGGGTGTGTTTGGAACATTTTGTCACCAGCCGACTCCAAAATTCAGCGGTTCCCCATCTCAGCCCAGAAAGCAGGTAGAACAACTTTTGTGGTGTCTTTGAGGTGCCTACCAGAGCAATGTAAAAACTATCAAGAGAACTCTTGTCTGGCACCTTCCTGGTGGAGTTGTGCATGGGTTGTGTTTTTAACATTTTGTCACCAGCCGACTCCAAAATTCAGCGGTTCCCCATCTCAGCCCAGAAAGCAGGTAGAACAACTTTTGTGGTTCCTTTCAGGTGCCTACCAAGGCAATGTAAAAACTATCAAGAGAACTCCTGTCTGGCACCTTCCCCGGTGGAGTTGTGCATGGGGTGTGTTTGGAACATTTTGTCACCGGCCGAGTCCAAAATTCAGCGGTTCCCCATCTCAGCCCAGAAAGCAGGTAGAACAAGTTTTGTGGTGTCTTTGAGGTGCCTAGCAGAGCAATGTAAAAACTATCAAGAGAACTCTTGTCTGGCACCTTCCCCGGTGGAGTTGTGCATGGGGTGTGTTTGGAACATTTTGTCACCGGCCGAGTCCAAAATTCAGCGGTTCCCCATCTCAGCCCAGAAAGCAGGTAGAACAACTTTTGTCGTGCCTTTCAGATGCCTACCAAGGTAGTGTAAAAACTATCAAGAGAACTCTTGTTTGGCACCTTCCCCGGTGGAGTTGTGCATGGGGTGTGTTTGGAACATTTTGCCACCATCCGAGTCCAAAATTCAGCGGTTCCCCATCTCAGCCCAGAAAGCAGGTAGAACAACTTTTGTGGTGCCTTTCAAATGCCTACCAAGGTAGTGTAAAAACTATCAACAGTACTCCATTCTGGCACCTTCCCTAGTGGAGTTGTGCATGGGGTGTGTTTGGAACATTTTTTCACCAGCCGACTCCAAAAGTCAGCGGTTCCCCATCTCAGCCCAGGAAGCAGGTAGAACAACTTTTGTGGTGTCTTTCAGCTGCCTACCAAGGTAGTGTAAAACCTACCAGGAGAACTCCTTTCTGGCACCTTCCCCGGTGGAGTTGTGCATGGGGTGTGTTTGGAACATTTTGTCACCAGCCGAGTCCAAAATTCAGCGGTTCCCCATCTCAGCCCAGAAAGCAGGTAGAACAACTTTTGTGGTGTCTTTCAGGTGCCTACCAAGGTAGTGTAAAAACTACCAGGAGAACTCCTTTCTGGCACCTTCCCCGGTGGAGTTGTGCAGGGGTTGTGTTTGGAACATTTTGTCACCAGCCAAGTCCAAAATTCAGCTGTTCCCCATCTCAGCCCAGAAAGCAGGTAGAACAACTTTTGTGGTGTCTTTCAGATGCCTACCAAGGTAGTGTAAAAACTATTAAGAGAACTCCTGTCTGGCACCTTCCCCGGTGGAGTTGTGCATGGGGTGTGTTTGGAACATTTTGTCACCGGCCGAGTCCAAAATTCAGCGGTTCCCCATCTCAGCCCAGAAAGCAGGAAGAACAACTTTTGTGGTGTCTTTCAGGTGCCTACCAAGGTAGTGTAAAAACTTCCAACAGAACTCTTGTCTGGAACATTCCCCGGTGGAGTTGTGCATGGGGTGTGTTTGGAACATTTCGTCACCAGCCAAGTCCAAAATTCAGCGCTTCGCCATCTCAGCCCAGAAAGCAGGTAGAACAACTTTTGTGGTGTCTTTCAGATGCCTACCGGAGCAATGTAAAAACTACCAGGAGAACTCCTGTCTGGCACCTTCCCCGGTGGAGTTGTGCATGGGGTGTGTTTGGAACATTTTGTCACCAGCCAAGTCCAAAATTCAGCTGTTCCCCATCTCAGCCCAGAAAGCAGGTAGAACAACTTTTGTGGTGTCTTTCAGATGCCTACCAAGGTAGTGTAAAAACTATTAAGAGAACTCCTGTCTGGCACCTTCCCCGGTGGAGTTGTGCATGGGGTGTGTTTGGAACATTTTGTCACCGGCCGAGTCCAAAATTCAGCGGTTCCCCATCTCAGCCCAGAAAGCAGGAAGAACAACTTTTGTGGTGTCTTTCAGGTGCCTACCATGGTAGTGTAAAAACTACTAAGAGAACTCCTGTCTGGCACCTTCCCCGGTGGAGTTGTGCAGGGGGTGTGTTTGGAACATTTTGTCACCAGCCGACTCCAAAATTCAGCGGTTCCCCATCTCAGCCCAGAAAGCAGGTAGAACAACTTTTGTGGTGTCTTTTTGATGCCTACCGGAGCAATGTAAAAACTATCAACAGAATTTCTTCCTTGCACCTTCGGTAGTGGAGTTGTGCATGGGGTGTATTTATTAAAATTTTGTCACCAGCCGAGTCCAAAATTCAGCTGTTCCCCATCTCAGCCCAGAAAGCAGGTAGAACAACTTTTGTGGTGCCTTTCAAATGCCTACCAAGGTAGTGTAAAAACTATCAAGAGAACTCTTGTCTGGCACCTTCCCCGGTGGAGTTGTGCATGGGGTGTGTTTGGCACATTTTGTCACCAGCCGAGTCCAAAATTCAGCTGTTCCCCATCTCAGCCCAGAAAGCAGGTAGAACAACTTTTGTCGTGCCTTTCAGATGCCTACCAAGGTAGTGTAAAAACTATCAAGAGAACTCTTGTTTGGCACCTTCCCCGGTGGAGTTGTGCATGGGGTGTGTTTGGAACATTTTGCCACCATCCGAGTCCAAAATTCAGCGGTTCCCCATCTCAGCCCAGAAAGCAGGTAGAACAACTTTTGTGGTGCCTTTCAAATGCCTACCAAGGTAGTGTAAAAACTATCAACAGTACTCCATTCTGGCACCTTCCCTAGTGGAGTTGTGCATGGGGTGTGTTTGGAACATTTTTTCACCAGCCGACTCCAAAAGTCAGCGGTTCCCCATCTCAGCCCAGGAAGCAGGTAGAACAACTTTTGTGGTGTCTTTCAGCTGCCTACCAAGGTAGTGTAAAACCTACCAGGAGAACTCCTTTCTGGCACCTTCCCCGGTGGAGTTGTGCATGGGGTGTGTTTGGAACATTTTGTCACCAGCCGAGTCCAAAATTCAGCGGTTCCCCATCTCAGCCCAGAAAGCAGGTAGAACAACTTTTGTGGTGTCTTTCAGGTGCCTACCGGAGCAATGTAAAAACTACCAACAGAATTCCTTCCTGGCACCTTCGGTAGTGGAGTTGTGCATGGGGTGTATTTATTAAAATTTTGTCACCAGCCGAGTCCAAAATTCAGCGGTTCCCCATCTCAGCCCAGAAAGCAGGTAAAACAACTTTTGTGGTGTCTTTCAGGTGCCTACCAAAGTAGTGTAAAAACTACCAGGAGAACTCCTTTCTGGCACCTTCCCCGGTGGAGTTGTGCATGGGGTGTGTTTGGAACATTTTGTCACCAGCCGAGTCCAAAATTCAGCGGTTCCCCATCTCAGCCCAGAAAGCAGGTAAAACAACTTTTGTGGTGTCTTTCAGGTGCCTACCAAGGTAGTGTAAAAACTACCAGGAGAACTCCTTTCTGGCACCTTCCCCGGTGGAGTTGTGCAGGGGTTGTGTTTGGAACATTTTGTCACCAGCCAAGTCCAAAATTCAGCTGTTCCCCATCTCAGCCCAGAAAGCAGGTAGAACAACTTTTGTGGTGTCTTTCAGATGCCTACCAAGGTAGTGTAAAAACTATTAAGAGAACTCCTGTCTGGCACCTTCCCCGGTGGAGTTGTGCATGGGGTGTGTTTGGAACATTTTGTCACCGGCCGAGTCCAAAATTCAGCGGTTCCCCATCTCAGCCCAGAAAGCAGGAAGAACAACTTTTGTGGTGTCTTTCAGGTGCCTACCAAGGTAGTGTAAAAACTTCCAACAGAACTCTTGTCTGGAACATTCCCCGGTGGAGTTGTGCATGGGGTGTGTTTGGAACATTTCGTCACCAGCCAAGTCCAAAATTCAGCGCTTCGCCATCTCAGCCCAGAAAGCAGGTAGAACAACTTTTGTGGTGTCTTTCAGATGCCTACCGGAGCAATGTAAAAACTACCAGGAGAACTCCTGTCTGGCACCTTCCCCGGTGGAGTTGTGCATGGGGTGTGTTTGGAACATTTTGTCACCAGCCAAGTCCAAAATTCAGCTGTTCCCCATCTCAGCCCAGAAAGCAGGTAGAACAACTTTTGTGGTGTCTTTCAGATGCCTACCAAGGTAGTGTAAAAACTATTAAGAGAACTCCTGTCTGGCACCTTCCCCGGTGGAGTTGTGCATGGGGTGTGTTTGGAACATTTTGTCACCGGCCGAGTCCAAAATTCAGCGGTTCCCCATCTCAGCCCAGAAAGCAGGAAGAACAACTTTTGTGGTGTCTTTCAGGTGCCTACCAAGGTAGTGTAAAAACTACTAAGAGAACTCCTGTCTGGCACCTTCCCCGGTGGAGTTGTGCAGGGGGTGTGTTTGGAACATTTTGTCACCAGCCGACTCCAAAATTCAGCGGTTCCCCATCTCAGCCCAGAAAGCAGGTAGAACAACTTTTGTGGTGTCTTTTTGATGCCTACCGGAGCAATGTAAAAACTATCAACAGAATTTCTTCCTTGCACCTTCGGTAGTGGAGTTGTGCATGGGGTGTATTTATTAAAATTTTGTCACCAGCCGAGTCCAAAATTCAGCTGTTCCCCATCTCAGCCCAGAAAGCAGGTAGAACAACTTTTGTGGTGCCTTTCAAATGCCTACCAAGGTAGTGTAAAAACTATCAAGAGAACTCTTGTCTGGCACCTTCCCCGGTGGAGTTGTGCATGGGGTGTGTTTGGCACATTTTGTCACCAGCCGAGTCCAAAATTCAGCTGTTCCCCATCTCAGCCCAGAAAGCAGGTAGAACAACTTTTGTGGTGTCTTTCAGGTGCCTACCAAGGTAGTGTAAAAACTATTAAGAGAACTCCTGTCTGGCACCTTCCCCGGTGGAGTTGTGCATGGGGTGTGTTTGGAACATTTTGTCACCGGCCGACTCCAAAATCCAGCGGTTCCCCATCTCAGCCCAGAAAGCAGGTAAAACAACTTTTGTGGTGTCTTTCAGGTGCCTACCAAGGTAGTGTAAAAACTATTAAGAGAACTCCTGTCTGGCACCTTCCCCGGTGGAGTTGTGCAGGGGGTGTGTTTGGAACATTTTGTCACCAGCCGAGTCCAAAATTCAGCGGATCCCCATCTCAGCCCAGAAAGCAGGTAGAACAACTTTTGTGGTGCCTTTCAGATGCCTACCAAGGTAGTGTAAGAACTACCAACAGAACTCCTTTCTGGCACCTTCCCCGGTGGAGTTGTGCATGGGTTGTGTTTTTAACATTTTGTCACCAGCCGACTCCAAAATTCAGCGGTTCCCCATCTCAGCCCAGAAAGCAGGTAGAACAACTTTTGTGGTTCCTTTCAGGTGCCTACCAAGGCAATGTAAAAACTACCAGGAGAACTCCTGTCTGGCACCTTCCCCGGTGGAGTTGTGCATGGGGTGTGTTTGGAACATTTTGTCACCGGCCGAGTCCAAAATTCAGCGGTTCCCCATCTCAGCCCAGAAAGCAGGTAGAACAACTTTTGTCGTGCCTTTCAGATGCCTACCAAGGTAGTGTAAAAACTATCAAGAGAACTCTTGTTTGGCACCTTCCCCGGTGGAGTTGTGCATGGGGTGTGTTTGGAACATTTTGCCACCATCCGAGTCCAAAATTCAGCGGTTCCCCATCTCAGCCCAGAAAGCAGGTAGAACAACTTTTGTGGTGCCTTTCAAATGCCTACCAAGGTAGTGTAAAAACTATCAACAGTACTCCATTCTGGCACCTTCCCTAGTGGAGTTGTGCATGGGGTGTGTTTGGAACATTTTTTCACCAGCCGACTCCAAAAGTCAGCGGTTCCCCATCTCAGCCCAGGAAGCAGGTAGAACAACTTTTGTGGTGTCTTTCAGCTGCCTACCAAGGTAGTGTAAAACCTACCAGGAGAACTCCTTTCTGGCACCTTCCCCGGTGGAGTTGTGCATGGGGTGTGTTTGGAACATTTTGTCACCAGCCGAGTCCAAAATTCAGCGGTTCCCCATCTCAGCCCAGAAAGCAGGTAGAACAACTTTTGTGGTGTCTTTCAGGTGCCTACCGGAGCAATGTAAAAACTACCAACAGAATTCCTTCCTGGCACCTTCGGTAGTGGAGTTGTGCATGGGGTGTATTTATTAAAATTTTGTCACCAGCCGAGTCCAAAATTCAGCGGTTCCCCATCTCAGCCCAGAAAGCAGGTAAAACAACTTTTGTGGTGTCTTTCAGGTGCCTACCAAAGTAGTGTAAAAACTACCAGGAGAACTCCTTTCTGGCACCTTCCCCGGTGGAGTTGTGCATGGGGTGTGTTTGGAACATTTTGTCACCAGCCGAGTCCAAAATTCAGCGGTTCCCCATCTCAGCCCAGAAAGCAGGTAAAACAACTTTTGTGGTGTCTTTCAGGTGCCTACCAAGGTAGTGTAAAAACTACCAGGAGAACTCCTTTCTGGCACCTTCCCCGGTGGAGTTGTGCAGGGGTTGTGTTTGGAACATTTTGTCACCAGCCAAGTCCAAAATTCAGCTGTTCCCCATCTCAGCCCAGAAAGCAGGTAGAACAACTTTTGTGGTGTCTTTCAGATGCCTACCAAGGTAGTGTAAAAACTATTAAGAGAACTCCTGTCTGGCACCTTCCCCGGTGGAGTTGTGCATGGGGTGTGTTTGGAACATTTTGTCACCGGCCGAGTCCAAAATTCAGCGGTTCCCCATCTCAGCCCAGAAAGCAGGAAGAACAACTTTTGTGGTGTCTTTCAGGTGCCTACCAAGGTAGTGTAAAAACTTCCAACAGAACTCTTGTCTGGAACATTCCCCGGTGGAGTTGTGCATGGGGTGTGTTTGGAACATTTCGTCACCAGCCAAGTCCAAAATTCAGCGCTTCGCCATCTCAGCCCAGAAAGCAGGTAGAACAACTTTTGTGGTGTCTTTCAGATGCCTACCGGAGCAATGTAAAAACTACCAGGAGAACTCCTGTCTGGCACCTTCCCCGGTGGAGTTGTGCATGGGGTGTGTTTGGAACATTTTGTCACCAGCCAAGTCCAAAATTCAGCTGTTCCCCATCTCAGCCCAGAAAGCAGGTAGAACAACTTTTGTGGTGTCTTTCAGATGCCTACCAAGGTAGTGTAAAAACTATTAAGAGAACTCCTGTCTGGCACCTTCCCCGGTGGAGTTGTGCATGGGGTGTGTTTGGAACATTTTGTCACCGGCCGAGTCCAAAATTCAGCGGTTCCCCATCTCAGCCCAGAAAGCAGGAAGAACAACTTTTGTGGTGTCTTTCAGGTGCCTACCAAGGTAGTGTAAAAACTACTAAGAGAACTCCTGTCTGGCACCTTCCCCGGTGGAGTTGTGCAGGGGGTGTGTTTGGAACATTTTGTCACCAGCCGACTCCAAAATTCAGCGGTTCCCCATCTCAGCCCAGAAAGCAGGTAGAACAACTTTTGTGGTGTCTTTTTGATGCCTACCGGAGCAATGTAAAAACTATCAACAGAATTTCTTCCTTGCACCTTCGGTAGTGGAGTTGTGCATGGGGTGTATTTATTAAAATTTTGTCACCAGCCGAGTCCAAAATTCAGCTGTTCCCCATCTCAGCCCAGAAAGCAGGTAGAACAACTTTTGTGGTGCCTTTCAAATGCCTACCAAGGTAGTGTAAAAACTATCAAGAGAACTCTTGTCTGGCACCTTCCCCGGTGGAGTTGTGCATGGGGTGTGTTTGGCACATTTTGTCACCAGCCGAGTCCAAAATTCAGCTGTTCCCCATCTCAGCCCAGAAAGCAGGTAGAACAACTTTTGTGGTGTCTTTCAGGTGCCTACCAAGGTAGTGTAAAAACTATTAAGAGAACTCCTGTCTGGCACCTTCCCCGGTGGAGTTGTGCATGGGGTGTGTTTGGAACATTTTGTCACCGGCCGACTCCAAAATCCAGCGGTTCCCCATCTCAGCCCAGAAAGCAGGTAAAACAACTTTTGTGGTGTCTTTCAGGTGCCTACCAAGGTAGTGTAAAAACTATTAAGAGAACTCCTGTCTGGCACCTTCCCCGGTGGAGTTGTGCAGGGGGTGTGTTTGGAACATTTTGTCACCAGCCGAGTCCAAAATTCAGCGGATCCCCATCTCAGCCCAGAAAGCAGGTAGAACAACTTTTGTGGTGCCTTTCAGATGCCTACCAAGGTAGTGTAAGAACTACCAACAGAACTCCTTTCTGGCACCTTCCCCGGTGGAGTTGTGCATGGGGTGTGTTTGGAACATTTTGTCACCAGCCGAGTCCAAAATTCAGCGGTTCCCCATCTCAGCCCAGAAAGCAGGTAGAACAACTTTTGTGGTGCCTTTCAAATGCCTACCAAGGTAGTGTAAAAACTACCAGGAGAACTCCTGTCTGGCACCTTCCCCGGTGGAGTTGTGCAGGGGGTGTGTTTGGAACATTTTGTCACCAGCCGAGTCCAAAATTCAGCTGTTCCCCATCTCAGCCCAGAAAGCAGGTAGAACAACTTTTGTGGTGTCTTTCAGATGCCTACCGGAGCAATGTAAAAACTACCAGGAGAACTCCTATCTGGCACCTTCCCCGTGGAGTTGTGCATGGGGTGTGTTTGGAACATTTTGTCACCAGCCGACTCCAAAATTCAGCTGTTCCCCATCTCAGCCCAGAAAGCAGGTAGAACAACTTTTGTGGTGTCTTTTTGATGCCTACCAAGGTAGTGTAAAAACTACTAAGAGAACTCCTGTCTGGCACCTTCCCCGGTGGAGTTGTGCATGGGGTGTGTTTGGAACATTTTGTCTCCGGCCGAGTCCAAAATTCAGCTGTTCTCCATCTCAGCCCAGAAAGCAGGTAGAACAACTTTTGTGGTGTCCTTTTGATGCCTACCGGAGCAATGTAAAAACTACCAACAGAACTCATCCCTGGCACCTTCGCTAGTGGAGTTGTGCATGGGGTGTATTTATTAAAATTTTGTCACCAGCCGACTCCAAAATTCAGCTGTTCTCCATCTCAGCCCAGAAAGCAGGTAGAACAACTTTTCTAGTGTCTTTTTGATGCCTACCGGAGCAATGTAAAAACTACCAACAGAATTCCTTCCTGGCACCTTCGCTGGTGGAGTGGTGCATGGGGTGTATTTATTAAAATTTTGTCACCAGCCGACTCCAAAATTCAGCGGTTCCCCATCTCAGCCCAGAAAGCAGGTAGAACAACTTTTGTGGTGTCTTTCAGGTGCCTACCAAGGTAGTGTAAAAACTATTGAGAGAACTCCTGTCTGGCACCTTCCCCGTGGAGTTGTGCATGGGGTGTGTTTGGAACATTTTGTCACCAGCCGACTCCAAAATTCAGCGGTTCCCCATCTCAGCCCAGAAACCAGAAAGAACAACTTTTGTGGTGTCTTTCAGGTGCCTACCGGAGCAATGTAAAAACTACCAGGAGAACTCCTGTCTGGCACCTTCCCCAGTGGAGTTGTGCATGGGGTGTGTTTGGAACATTTTGTCACCGGCCGAGTCCAAAATTCAGCGGTTCCCCATCTCAGCCCAGAAAGCAGGTAGAACAACTTTTGTGGTGTCTTTCAGGTGCCTACCGGAGCAATGCAAAAACTACCAGGAGAACTCCTGTCTGGCACCTTCCCTGGTGGAGTTGTGCATGGGGTGTGTTTGGAACATTTTGTCACCAGCCGACTCCAAAATTCAGCTGTTCCCCATCTCAGCCCAGAAAGCAGGTAGAACAACTTTTGTGGTGTCTTTCAAATGCCTACCAAGGTAGTGTAAAAACTACCAAGAGAACTCCTGCCTGGCACCTTCCCCGGTGGAGTTGTGCAGGGGGTGTGTTTGGAACATTTTGTCTCCGGCCGAGTCCAAAATTCAGCGGTTCCCCATCTCAGCCCAGAGAGCAGGAAGAACAACTTTTGTGGTGTCTTTCAGCTGCCTACCGGAGCAATGTAAAAACTACCAACAGAATTCGTTCCTGGCACCTTCGCTAGTGGAGTTGTGCATGGGGTGTATTTATTAAAATTTTGTCACCAGCCGACTCCAAAATTCAGCTGTTCTCCATCTCAGCCCAGAAAGCAGGTAGAACAACTTTTGTGGTGTCCTTTTGATGCCTACCGGAGCAATGTAAAAACTACCAACAGAATTCGTTCCTGGCACCTTCGCTAGTGGAGTTGTGCATGGGGTGTATTTATTAAAATTTTGTCACCAGCCGACTCCAAAATTCAGCTGTTCTCCATCTCAGCCCAGAAAGCAGGTAGAACAACTTTTGTGGTGTCCTTTTGATGCCTACCGGAGCAATGTAAAAACTACCAACAGAACTCATCCCTGGCACCTTCGCTAGTGGAGTTGTGCATGGGGTGTATTTATTAAAATTTTGTCACCAGCCGAGTCCAAAATTCAGCGGTTCCCCATCTCAGCCCAGAAAGCAGGTAGAACAACTCTTGTGGTGTCTTTCAGATGCCTACCGGAGCAATGTAAAAACTACCAACAGAATTCCTTCCTGGCACCTTCGCTGGTGGAGTTGTGCATGGGGTGTATTTATTAAAATTTTGTCACCAGCCGACTCCAAAATTCAGCGGTTCCCCATCTCTGCCCAGAAAGCAGGTAGAACAACTTTTGTGGTGTCTTTCAGATGCCTACCAAGGTAGTGTATAAACTATTAAGAGAACTCCTGTCTGGCACCTTCCCCGGTGGAGTTGTGCATGGGGTGTGTTTGGAACATTTTGTCACCAGCCGACTCCAAAATTCAGCGGTTCCCCATCTCAGCCCAGAAAGCAGTTAGAACAACTTTTGTGGTGTCTTTCAGGTTCCTACCGGAGCAATGTAAAAACTACCAGGAGAACTCCTGTCTGGCACCTTCCCCAGTGGAGTTGTGCATGGGGTGTGTTTGGAACATTTTGTCACCGGCCGAGTCCAAAATTCAGCCGTTCCCCATCTCAGCCCAGAAAGCAGGTAGAACAACTTTTGTGGTGTCTTTCAGGTGCCTACCAAGGTAGTGTAAAAACTACCAAGAGAACTCCTGCCTGGCACCTTCCCCGGTGGAGTTGTGCATGGGGTGTCTTTGGAACATTTTGTCTCCGGCCGAGTCCAAAATTCAGCGGTTCCCCATCTCAGCCCAGAAAGCAGGAAGAACAACTTTTGTGGTGTCCTTTTGATGCCTACCGGAGCAATGTAAAAACTACCAACAGAATTCGTTCCTGGCACCTTCGCTAGTGGAGTTGTGCATGGGGTGTATTTATTAAAATTTTGTCACCAGCCGACTCCAAAATTCAGCTGTTCCCCATCTCAGCCCAGAAAGCAGGTAGAACAACTTTTGTGGTATCTTTCAAATGCCTACAAAGGTAGTGTAAGAACTACCAACAGAACTCGTTTGTGGCACCTTCCCCGGTGGAGTTGTGCATGGGGTGTCTTTGGAACATTTTGTCACTGGGCGAGTCCAAAATTCAGCGATTCCCCATCTCATCCCAGAAAGCAGGAAGAACAACTTTTGTGGTGTCTTTTTGATGCCTACCGGAGCAATGTAAAAACTACCAACAGAATTCGTTCCTGGCACCTTCGCTAGTGGAGTTGTGCATGGGGTGTATTTATTAAAATGTTGTCAGCAGCCGAGTCCAAAATTCAGCTGTTCCCCATCTCAGCCCAGAAAGCAGGTAGAACACCTTTTGTGGTGCCTTTCAAATGCCTACCAAGGTAGTGTAAAAACTACCAACTAACTCCAGTCTGGCACCTTCCCCGGTGGAGTTGTGCATGGTGTGTGTTTGGAACATTTTGTCACCAGCCGAGTCCAAAATTCAGCGGTTCCCCATCTCAGCCCAGAAAGCAGGTAGAACAACTTTTGTGGTGTCTTTCAGATGCCTACCAAGGTAGTGTAAAAACTATTAAGAGAACTCCTGTCTGGCACCTTCCCCGGTGGAGTTGTGCATGGGGTGTGTTTGGAACATTTTAGTCACCGGCCGAGTCCAAAATTCAGCGGTTCCTCATCTCAGCCCAGAAAGCAGTTAGAACAACTTTTGTGGTGTCTTTCAGGTGCCTACCGGAGCAATGTAAAAACTACCAGGAGAACTCCTCTCTGGCACCTTCCCCAGTGGAGTTGTGCATGGGGTGTGTTTGGAACATTTTGTCACCGGCCGAGTCCAAAATTCAGCCATTCCCCATCTCAGCCCAGAAAGCAGGTAGAACAACTTTTGTGGTGTCTTTCAAATGCCTACCAAGGTAGTGTAAAAACTACCAAGAGAACTCCTGCCTGGCACCTTCCCCGGTGGAGTTGTGCATGGGGTGTCTTTGGAACATTTTGTCTCCGGCCGAGTCCAAAATTCAGCGATTCCCCATCTCAGCCCAGAAAGCAGGAAGAACAACTTTTGTGGTGTCCTTTTGATGCCTACCGGAGCAATGTAAAAACTACCAACAGAATTCGTTCCTGGCACCTTCGCTAGTGGAGTTGTGCATGGGGTGTATTTATTAAAATTTTGTCACCAGCCGAGTCCAAAATTCAGCTGTTCTCCATCTCAGCCCAGAAAGCAGGTAGAACAACTTTTGTGGTGTCCTTTTGATGCCTACCGGAGCAATGTAAAAACTACCAACAGAACTCATCCCTGGCACCTTCGCTAGTGGAGTTGTGCATGGGGTGTATTTATTAAAATTTTGTCACCAGCCGACTCCAAAATTCAGCTGTTCTCCATCTCAGCCCAGAAAGCAGGTAGAACAACTTTTCTAGTGTCTTTTTGATGCCTACCGGAGCAATGTAAAAACTACCAGGAGAACTCCTGTCTGGCACCTTCCCCGGTGGAGTTGTGCATGGGGTGTATTTATTAAAATTTTGTCACCAGCCGACTCCAAAATTCAGCGGTTCCCCATCTCAGCCCAGAAAGCAGGTAGAACAACTTTTGTGGTGTCTTTCAGATGCCTACCAAGGTAGTGTATAAACTATTAAGAGAACTCCTGTCTGGCACCTTCCCCGGTGGAGTTGTGCATGGGGTGTGTTTGGAACATTTTGTCACCAGCCGAGTCCAAAATTCAGCGGTTCCCCATCTCAGCCCAGAAAGCAGTTAGAACAACTTTTGTGGTGTCTTTCAGGTGCCTACCGGAGCAATGTAAAAACTACCAGGAGAACTCCTGTCTGGCACCTTCCCCAGTGGAGTTGTGCAGGGGGTGTGTTTGGAACATTTTGTCACCGGCCGAGTCCAAAATTCAGCCGTTCCCCATCTCAGCCCAGGAAGCAGGTAGAACAACTTTTGTGGTGTCTTTCAGCTGCCTACCAAGGTAGTGTAAAAACTACCAAGAGAACTCCTGCCTGGCACCTTCCCCGGTGGAGTTGTGCATGGGGTGTGTTTGGAACATTTTGTCTCCGGCCGAGTCCAAAATTCAGCGGTTCCCCATCTCAGCCCAGAAAGCAGGAAGAACAACTTTTGTGGTGTCCTTTTGATGCCTACCGGAGCAATGTAAAAACTACCAACAGAATTCGTTCCTGGCACCTTCGCTAGTGGAGTTGTGCATGGGGTGTATTTATTAAAATTTTGTCACCAGCCGAGTCCAAAATTCAGCTGTTCTCCATCTCAGCCCAGAAAGCAGGTAGAACAACTTTTGTGGTGTCTTTCAGGTGCCAACTGGAGCAATGTAAAAACTACTAAGAGAACTCCTGTCTGGCACCTTCCCCGGTGGAGTTGTGCAT
Organism: Falco biarmicus; assembly: GCF_023638135.1. Classification (NCBI taxonomy): domain Eukaryota; kingdom Metazoa; phylum Chordata; class Aves; order Falconiformes; family Falconidae; genus Falco; species Falco biarmicus. The sequence continues at coordinate 727,518 of NC_079298.1, read as the reverse complement.
GGGGTGTGTTTGGAACATTTTGTCACCAGCCGAGTCCAAAATTCAGCGGTTCCCCATCTCAGCCCAGAAAGCAGGTAGAACAACCTTTGTGGTGTCTTTCAGATGCCTACCTGAGCAATGTAAAAACTACCAGGAGAACTCCTGTCTGGCACCTTCGCTAGTGGAGTTGTGCATGGGGTGTCTTTGGAACATTTTGTCACCGACCGAGTCCAAAATTCAGCGGTTCCCCATCTCAGCCCAGAAAGCAGGAAGAACAACTTTTGTGGTGTCCTTTTGATGCCTACCGGAGCAATGTAAAAACTACCAACAGAATTCGTTCCTGGCACCTTCGCTAGTGGAGTTGTGCATGGGGTGTATTTATTAAAATTTTGTCACCAGCCGACTCCAAAATTCAGCTGTTCCCCATCTCAGCCCAGAAAGCAGGTAGAACAACTTTTGTGGTGTCTTTCAGATGCCTACCGGAGCAATGTAAAAACTACCAGGAGAACTCCTGTCTGGCACCTTCCCTACTGGACTTGTGCATGGGGTGTGTGTTGGAACATTTTGTCACCGGCCGAGTCCAAAATTCAGCGGTTCCCCATCTCAGCCCAGAAATCAGGTAAAACAACTTTTGTGGTGTCTTTCAGGTGCCTACCAAGGTAGTGTAAAAACTACCAGGAGAACTCCTTTCTGGCACCTTCCCCGGTGGAGTTGTGCATGGGGTGTGTTTGGAACATTTTGTCACCAGCCGAGTCCAAAATTCAGCGGTTCCCCATCTCAGCCCAGAAAGCAGGTAGAACAACTTTTGTGGTGCCTTTCAGCTGCCTACCAAGGTAGTGTATAAACTATTAAGAGAACTCCTGTCTGGCACCTTCCCCGGTGGAGTTGTGCATGGGGTGTGTTTGGAACATTTCGTCACCAGCCGAGTCCAAAATTCAGCGGTTCCCCATCTCAGCCCAGAAAGCAGGTAGAACAACTTTTGTGGTATCTTTCAAATGCCTACAAAGGTAGTGTAAGAACTACCAACAGAACTCGTTTGTGGCACCTTCCCCGGTGGAGTTGTGCAGGGGGTGTGTTTGGAACATTTTGTCACTGGGCGAGTCCAAAATTCAGCGATTCCCCATCTCAGCCCAGAAAGCAGGAAGAACAACTTTTGTGGTGTCTTTTTGATGCCTACCGGAGCAATGTAAAAACTACCAACAGAATTCGTTCCTGGCACCTTCGCTAGTGGAGTTGTGCATGGGGTGTATTTATTAAAATGTTGTCAGCAGCCGAGTCCAAAATTCAGCTGTTCCCCATCTCAGCCCAGAAAGCAGGTAGAACACCTTTTGTGGTGCCTTTCAAATGCCTACCAAGGTAGTGTAAAAACTACCAACTAACTCCAGTCTGGCACCTTCCCCGGTGGAGTTGTGCATGGGGTGTATTTGGAACATTTTGTCACCAGCCGAGTCCAAAATTCAGCGGTTCCCCATCTCAGCCCAGAAAGCAGGTAGAACAACTTTTGTGGTGTCTTTCAGATGCCTACCAAGGTAGTGTAAAAACTATTAAGAGAACTCCTGTCTGGCACCTTCCCCGGTGGAGTTGTGCATGGGGTGTGTTTGGAACATTTTAGTCACCGGCCGAGTCCAAAATTCAGCGGTTCCTCATCTCAGCCCAGAAAGCAGTTAGAACAACTTTTGTGGTGTCTTTCAGGTGCCTACCGGAGCAATGTAAAAACTACCAGGAGAACTCCTCTCTGGCACCTTCCCCAGTGGAGTTGTGCATGGGGTGTGTTTGGAACATTTTGTCACCAGCCGAGTCCAAAATTCAGCCATTCCCCATCTCAGCCCAGAAAGCAGGTAGAACAACTTTTGTGGTGTCTTTCAAATGCCTACCAAGGTAGTGTAAAAACTACCAAGAGAACTCCTGCCTGGCACCTTCCCCGGTGGAGTTGTGCATGGGGTGTCTTTGGAACATTTTGTCTCCGGCCGAGTCCAAAATTCAGCGATTCCCCATCTCAGCCCAGAAAGCAGGAAGAACAACTTTTCTGGTGTCCTTTTGATGCCTACCGGAGCAATGTAAAAACTACCAACAGAATTCGTTCCTGGCACCTTCGCTAGTGGAGTTGTGCATGGGGTGTATTTATTAAAATTTTGTCACCAGCCGACTCCAAAATTCAGCTGTTCTCCATCTCAGCCCAGAAAGCAGGTAGAACAACTTTTGTGGTGTCCTTTTGATGCCTACCGGAGCAATGTAAAAACTACCAACAGAACTCATCCCTGGCACCTTCGCTAGTGGAGTTGTGCATGGGGTGTATTTATTAAAATTTTGTCACCAGCCGACTCCAAAATTCAGCTGTTCTCCATCTCAGCCCAGAAAGCAGGTAGAACAACTTTTCTAGTGTCTTTTTGATGCCTACCGGAGCAATGTAAAAACTACCAGGAGAACTCCTGTCTGGCACCTTCCCCGGTGGAGTTGTGCATGGGGTGTATTTATTAAAATTTTGTCACCAGCCGAGTCCAAAATTCAGCGGTTCCCCATCTCAGCCCAGAAAGCAGGTAGAACAACTTTTGTGGTGTCTTTCAGGTGCCTACCGGAGCAATGTAAAAACTACCAGGAGAACTCCTGTCTGGCACCTTCCCCAGTGGAGTTGTGCATGGGGTGTGTTTGGAACATTTTGTCACCGGCCGAGTCCAAAATTCAGCCGTTCCCCATCTCAGCCCAGAAAGCAGGTAGAACAACTTTTGTGGTGTCTTTCAGGTGCCTACCAAGGTAGTGTAAAAACTACCAAGAGAACTCCTGCCTGGCACCTTCCCCGGTGGAGTTGTGCATGGGGTGTCTTTGGAACATTTTGTCTCCGGCCGAGTCCAAAATTCAGCGATTCCCCATCTCAGCCCAGAAAGCAGGAAGAACAACTTTTCTGGTGTCCTTTTGATGCCTACCGGAGCAATGTAAAAACTACCAACAGAATTCCTTCCTGGCACCTTCGCTAGTGGAGTTGTGCATGGGGTGTATTTATTAAAATTTTGTCACCAGCCGACTCCAAAATTCAGCTGTTCTCCATCTCAGCCCAGAAAGCAGGTAGAACAACTTTTGTGGTGTCCTTTTGATGCCTACCGGAGCAATGTAAAAACTACCAACAGAACTCATCCCTGGCACCTTCGCTAGTGGAGTTGTGCATGGGGTGTATTTATTAAAATTTTGTCACCAGCCGACTCCAAAATTCAGCTGTTCTCCATCTCAGCCCAGAAAGCAGGTAGAACAACTTTTCTAGTGTCTTTTTGATGCCTACCGGAGCAATGTAAAAACTACCAGGAGAACTCCTGTCTGGCACCTTCCCCGGTGGAGTTGTGCATGGGGTGTATTTATTAAAATTTTGTCACCAGCCGAGTCCAAAATTCAGCGGTTCCCCATCTCAGCCCAGAAAGCAGGTAGAACAACTTTTGTGGTGTCTTTCAGGTGCCTACCGGAGCAATGTAAAAACTACCAGGAGAACTCCTGTCTGGCACCTTCCCCAGTGGAGTTGTGCATGGGGTGTGTTTGGAACATTTTGTCACCGGCCGAGTCCAAAATTCAGCCGTTCCCCATCTCAGCCCAGAAAGCAGGTAGAACAACTTTTGTGGTGTCTTTCAGGTGCCTACCAAGGTAGTGTAAAAAACTACCAAGAGAACTCCTGCCTGGCACCTTCCCCGGTGGAGTTGTGCATGGGGTGTGTTTGGAACATTTTGTCTCCGGCCGAGTCCAAAATTCAGCGGTTCCCCATCTCAGCCCAGAAAGCAGGAAGAACAACTTTTGTGGTGTCCTTTTGATGCCTACCGGAGCAATGTAAAAACTACCAACAGAATTCCTTCCTGGCACCTTCGCTAGTGGAGTTGTGCATGGGGTGTATTTATTAAAATTTTGTCACCAGCCGACTCCAAAATTCAGCTGTTCTCCATCTCAGCCCAGAAAGCAGGTAGAACAACTCTTGTGGTGTCTTTCAGATGCCTACCGGAGCAATGTAAAAACTACCAACAGAATTCCTTCCTGGCACCTTCGCTGGTGGAGTTGTGCATGGGGTGTATTTATTAAAATTTTGTCACCAGCCGACTCCAAAATTCAGCGGTTCCCCATCTCAGCCCAGAAAGCAGGTAGAACAACTTTTGTGGTGTCTTTCAGATGCCTACCAAGGTAGTGTATAAACTATTAAGAGAACTCCTGTCTGGCACCTTCCCCGGTGGAGTTGTGCATGGGGTGTGTTTGGAACATTTTGTCACCAGCCGAGTCCAAAATTCAGCGGTTCCCCATCTCAGCCCAGAAAGCAGGAAGAACAACTTTTCTGGTGTCCTTTTGATGCCTACCGGAGCAATGTAAAAACTACCAACAGAATTCGTTCCTGGCACCTTCGCTAGTGGAGTTGTGCATGGGGTGTATTTATTAAAATTTTGTCACCAGCCGAGTCCAAAATTCAGCTGTTCTCCATCTCAGCCCAGAAAGCAGGTAGAACAACTTTTGTGGTGTCCTTTTGATGCCTACCGGAGCAATGTAAAAACTACCAACAGAACTCATCCCTGGCACCTTCGCTAGTGGAGTTGTGCATGGGGTGTATTTATTAAAATTTTGTCACCAGCCGACTCCAAAATTCAGCTGTTCTCCATCTCAGCCCAGAAAGCAGGTAGAACAACTTTTCTAGTGTCTTTTTGATGCCTACCGGAGCAATGTAAAAACTACCAGGAGAACTCCTGTCTGGCACCTTCCCCGGTGGAGTTGTGCATGGGGTGTATTTATTAAAATTTTGTCACCAGCCGACTCCAAAATTCAGCGGTTCCCCATCTCAGCCCAGAAAGCAGGTAGAACAACTTTTGTGGTGTCTTTCAGATGCCTACCAAGGTAGTGTAAAAACTATTAAGAGAACTCCTGTCTGGCACCTTCCCCGGTGGAGTTGTGCATGGGGTGTGTTTGGAACATTTTGTCACCAGCCGAGTCCAAAATTCAGCTGTTCCCCATCTCAGCCCAGAAAGCAGGAAGAACAACTTTTGTGGTGTCCTTTTGATGCCTACCAGAGCAATGTAAAAACTACCAACAGAATTCGTTCCTGGCACCTTCGCTAGTGGAGTTGTGCATGGGGTGTATTTATTAAAATTTTGTCACCAGCCGACTCCAAAATTCAGCTGTTCTCCATCTCAGCCCAGAAAGCAGGTAGAACAACTTTTGTGGTGTCCTTTTGATGCCTACCGGAGCAATGTAAAAACTACCAACAGAACTCATCCCTGGCACCTTCGCTAGTGGAGTTGTGCATGGGGTGTATTTATTAAAATTTTGTCACCAGCCGACTCCAAAATTCAGCTGTTCTCCATCTCAGCCCAGAAAGCAGGTAGAACAACTCTTGTGGTGTCTTTCAGATGCCTACCGGAGCAATGTAAAAACTACCAACAGAATTCCTTCCTGGCACCTTCGCTGGTGGAGTTGTGCATGGGGTGTATTTATTAAAATTTTGTCACCAGCCGACTCCAAAATTCAGCGGTTCCCCATCTCAGCCCAGAAAGCAGGTAGAACAACTTTTGTGGTGTCTTTCAGATGCCTACCAAGGTAGTGTATAAACTATTAAGAGAACTCCTGTCTGGCACCTTCCCCGGTGGAGTTGTGCATGGGGTGTGTTTGGAACATTTTGTCACCAGCCGACTCCAAAATTCAGCTGTTCCCCATCTCAGCCCAGAAAGCAGGTAGAACAACTTTTGTGGTGTCTTTCAGGTGCCTACCGGAGCAATGTAAAAACTACCAGGAGAACTCCTGTCTGGCACCTTCCCCAGTGGAGTTGTGCATGGGGTGTGTTTGGAACATTTTGTCACCGGCCGAGTCCAAAATTCAGCCGTTCCCCATCTCAGCCCAGAAAGCAGGTAGAACAACTTTTGTGGTGTCTTTCAGGTGCCTACCAAGGTAGTGTAAAAACTACCAAGAGAACTCCTGCCTGGCACCTTCCCCGGTGGAGTTGTGCATGGGGTGTGTTTGGAACATTTTGTCTCCGGCCGAGTCCAAAATTCAGCGGTTCCCCATCTCAGCCCAGAAAGCAGGAAGAACAACTTTTGTGGTGTCCTTTTGATGCCTACCGGAGCAATGTAAAAACTACCAACAGAATTCGTTCCTGGCACCTTCGCTAGTGGAGTTGTGCATGGGGTGTATTTATTAAAATTTTGTCACCAGCCGACTCCAAAATTCAGCTGTTCTCCATCTCAGCCCAGAAAGCAGGTAGAACAACTCTTGTGGTGTCTTTCAGATGCCTACCGGAGCAATGTAAAAACTACCAACAGAATTCCTTCCTGGCACCTTCGCTGGTGGAGTTGTGCATGGGGTGTATTTATTAAAATTTTGTCACCAGCCGACTCCAAAATTCAGCGGTTCCCCATCTCAGCCCAGAAAGCAGGTAGAACAACTTTTGTGGTGTCTTTCAGATGCCTACCAAGGTAGTGTATAAACTATTAAGAGAACTCCTGTCTGGCACCTTCCCCGGTGGAGTTGTGCATGGGGTGTGTTTGGAACATTTTGTCACCAGCCGACTCCAAAATTCAGCTGTTCCCCATCTCAGCCCAGAAAGCAGGTAGAACAACTTTTGTGGTGTCTTTCAGGTGCCTACCGGAGCAATGTAAAAACTACCAGGAGAACTCCTGTCTGGCACCTTCCCCAGTGGAGTTGTGCATGGGGTGTGTTTGGAACATTTTGTCACCGGCCGAGTCCAAAATTCAGCCGTTCCCCATCTCAGCCCAGAAAGCAGGTAGAACAACTTTTGTGGTGTCTTTCAGGTGCCTACCAAGGTAGTGTAAAAACTACCAAGAGAACTCCTGTCTGGCACCTTCCCCGGTGGAGTTGTGCATGGGGTGTGTTTGGAACATTTTGTCACCAGCCGAGTCCAAAATTCAGCGGTTCCCCATCTCAGCCCAGAAAGCAGGAAGAACAACTTTTGTGGTGTCCTTTTGATGCCTACCGGAGCAATGTAAAAACTACCAACAGAATTCGTTCCTGGCACCTTCGCTAGTGGAGTTGTGCATGGGGTGTATTTATTAAAATTTTGTCACCAGCCGACTCCAAAAGTCAGCTGTTCTCCATCTCAGCCCAGAAAGCAGGTAGAACAACTTTTGTGGTGTCTTTCAGGTGCCAACCGGAGCAATGTAAAAACTACTAAGAGAACTCCTGTCTGGCACCTTCCCCGGTGGAGTTGTGCATGGGGTGTGTTTGGAACATTTTGTCACCAGCCGAGTCCAAAATTCAGCGGTTCCTCATCTCAGCCCAGAAAGCAGGTAGAACAACCTTTGTGGTGTCTTTCAGATGCCTACCTGAGCAATGTAAAAACTACCAGGAGAACTCCTGTCTGGCACCTTCGCTAGTGGAGTTGTGCATGGGGTGTGTTTGGAACATTTTGTCACCGACCGAGTCCAAAATTCAGCGGTTCCCCATCTCAGCCCAGAAATCAGGAAGAACAACTTTTGTGGTGTCTTTTTGATGCCTACCGGAGCAATGTAAAAACTACCAACAGAATTCGTTCCTGGCACCTTCGCTAGTGGAGTTGTGCATGGGGTGTATTTATTAAAATTTTGTCACCAGCCGACTCCAAAATTCAGCTGTTCCCCATCTCAGCCCAGAAAGCAGGTAGAACAACTTTTGTGGTGTCTTTCAGATGCCTACCGGAGCAATGTAAAAACTACCAGGAGAACTCCTGTCTGGCACCTTCCCTACTGGACTTGTGCATGGGGTGTGGGTTGGAACATTTTGTCACCGGCCGAGTCCAAAATTCAGCGGTTCCCCATCTCAGCCCAGAAAGCAGGTAAAACAACTTTTGTGGTGTCTTTCAGCTGCCTACCAAGGTAGTGTAAAAACTACCAGGAGAACTCCTTTCTGGCATCTTCCCCGGTGGAGTTGTGCATGGGGTGTGTTTGGAACATTTTGTCACCAGCCGAGTCCAAAATTCAGCGGTTCCCCATCTCAGCCCAGAAAGCAGGTAGAACAACTTTTGTGGTGCCTTTCAGCTGCCTACCAAGGTAGTGTAAAAACTACCAAGAGAACTCCTGTCTGGCACCTTCCCCGGTGGAGTTGTGCATGGGGTGTGTTTGGAACATTTCGTCACCAGCCGAGTCCAAAATTCAGCGGTTCCCCATCTCAGCCCAGAAAGCAGGTAGAACAACTTTTGTGGTATCTTTCAAATGCCTACAAAGGTAGTGTAAGAACTACCAACAGAACTCGTTTGTGGCACCTTCCCCGGTGGAGTTGTGCAGGGGGTGTGTTTGGAACATTTTGTCACTGGGCGAGTCCAAAATTCAGCGATTCCCCATCTCATCCCAGAAAGCAGGAAGAACAACTTTTGTGGTGTCTTTTTGATGCCTACCGGAGCAATGTAAAAACTACCAACAGAATTCGTTCCTGGCACCTTCGCTAGTGGAGTTGTGCATGGGGTGTATTTATTAAAATGTTGTCACCAGCCGAGTCCAAAATTCAGCTGTTCCCCATCTCAGCCCAGAAAGCAGGTAGAACAACTTTTGTGGTGCCTTTCAAATGCTTACCAAGGTAGTGTAAAAACTACCAACTAACTCCAGTCTGGCACCTTCCCCGGTGGAGTTGTGCATGGGGTGTGTTTGGAACATTTTGTCACCAGCCGAGTCCAAAATTCAGCGGTTCCCCATCTCAGCCCAGAAAGCAGGTAGAACAACTTTTGTGGTGTCTTTCAGTTGCCTACCAAGGTAGTGTAAAAACTATTAAGAGAACTCCTGTCTGGCACCTTCCCCGGTGGAGTTGTGCATGGGGTGTGTTTGGAACATTTTGTCACCGGCCGAGTCCAAAATTCAGCGGTTCCTCATCTCAGCCCAGAAAGCAGTTAGAACAACTTTTGTGGTGTCTTTCAGGTGCCTACCGGAGCAATGTAAAAACTACCAGGAGAACTCCTCTCTGGCACCTTCCCCAGTGGAGTTGTGCATGGGGTGTGTTTGGAACATTTTGTCACCGGCCGAGTCCAAAATTCAGCCATTCCCCATCTCAGCCCAGAAAGCAGGTAGAACAACTTTTGTGGTGTCTTTCAAATGCCTACCAAGGTAGTGTAAAAACTACCAAGAGAACTCCTGCCTGGCACCTTCCCCGGTGGAGTTGTGCATGGGGTGTCTTTGGAACATTTTGTCTCCGGCCGAGTCCAAAATTCAGCGATTCCCCATCTCAGCCCAGAAAGCAGGAAGAACAACTTTTCTGGTGTCCTTTTGATGCCTACCGGAGCAATGTAAAAACTACCAACAGAATTCGTTCCTGGCACCTTCGCTAGTGGAGTTGTGCATGGGGTGTATTTATTAAAATTTTGTCACCAGCCGAGTCCAAAATTCAGCTGTTCCCCATCTCAGCCCAGAAAGCAGGTAGAACAACTTTTGTGGTGTCCTTTTGATGCCTACCGGAGCAATGTAAAAACTACCAACAGAACTCATCCCTGGCACCTTCGCTAGTGGAGTTGTGCATGGGGTGTATTTATTAAAATTTTGTCACCAGCCGACTCCAAAATTCAACTGTTCTCCATCTCAGCCCAGAAAGCAGGTAGAACAACTTTTCTAGTGTCTTTTTGATGCCTACCGGAGCAATGTAAAAACTACCAGGAGAACTCCTGTCTGGCACCTTCCCGGTGGAGTTGTGCATGGGGTGTATTTATTAAAATTTTGTCACCAGCCGACTCCAAAATTCAGCGGTTCCCCATCTCAGCCCAGAAAGCAGGTAGAACAACTTTTGTGGTGTCTTTCAGATGCCTACCAAGGTAGTGTAAAAACTATTAAGAGAACTCCTGTCTGGCACCTTCCCCGGTGGAGTTGTGCATGGGGTGTGTTTGGAACATTTTGTCACCAGCCGACTCCAAAATTCAGCGGTTCCCCATCTCAGCCCAGAAAGCAGGTAGAACAACTTTTGTGGTGTCTTTCAGGTGCCTACCGGAGCAATGTAAAAACTACCAGGAGAACTCCTGTCTGGCACCTTCCCCAGTGGAGTTGTGCATGGGGTGTGTTTGGAACATTTTGTCACCAGCCGAGTCCAAAATTCAGCTGTTCCCCATCTCAGCCCAGAAAGCAGGTAGAACAACTTTTGTGGTGTCTTTCAGATGCCTACCGGAGCAATGTAAAAACTACCAGGAGAACTCCTGTCTGGCACCTTCCCCGGTGGAGTTGTGCATGGGGTGTGTTTGGAACATTTTGTCACCAGCCGACTCCAAAATTCAGCTGTTCCCCATCTCAGCCCAGAAAGCAGGTAGAACAACTTTTGTGGTGTCTTTCAGATGCCTACCAAGGTAGTGTAAAAACTATTAAGAGAACTCCTGCCTGGCACCTTCCCCGGTGGAGTTGTGCATGGGGTGTGTTTGGAACATTTTGTCAGCAGCCGAGTCCAAAATTCAGCGGTTCCCCATCTCAGCCCAGAAAGCAGGTAGAACAACCTTTGTGGTGTCTTTCAGATGCCTACCTGAGCAATGTAAAAACTACCAACAGAACTCGTTTGTGGCACCTTCCCCGGTGGAGTTGTGCATGGGGTGTCTTTGGAACATTTTGTCACCGACCGAGTCCAAAATTCAGCGGTTCCCCATCTCAGCCCAGAAATCAGGAAGAACAACTTTTGTGGTGTCTTTTTGATGCCTACCGGAGCAATGTAAAAACTACCAACAGAATTCGTTCCTGGCACCTTCGCTAGTGGAGTTGTGCATGGGGTGTATTTATTAAAATTTTGTCACCAGCCGACTCCAAAATTCAGCTGTTCCCCATCTCAGCCCAGAAAGCAGGTAGAACAACTTTTGTGGTGTCTTTCAGATGCCTACCGGAGGTAAAAACTACCAGGAGAACTCCTGTCTGGCACCTTCCCTACTGGACTTGTGCATGGGGTGTGTGTTGGAACATTTTGTCACCGGCCGAGTCCAAAATTCAGCGGTTCCCCATCTCAGCCCAGAAAGCAGGTAGAACAACTTTTGTGGTGTCTTTCAGCTGCCTACCAAGGTAGTGTAAAAACTACCAGGAGAACTCCTTTCTGGCACCTTCCCCGGTGGAGTTTGTGCATGGGGTGTGTTTGGAACATTTTGTCACCAGCCGAGTCCAAAATTCAGCGGTTCCCCATCTCAGCCCAGAAAGCAGGTAGAACAACTTTTGTGGTGCCTTTCAGCTGCCTACCAAGGTAGTGTATAAACTATTAAGAGAACTCCTGTCTGGCACCTTCCCCGGTGGAGTTGTGCATGGGGTGTGTTTGGAACATTTTGTCACCAGCCGAGTCCAAAATTCAGCGGTTCCCCATCTCAGCCCAGAAAGCAGGTAGAACAACTTTTGTGGTGTCTTTCAGGTGCCTACCAAGGTAGTGTAAAAACTTCCAACAGAATGCTTGTCTGGCACCTTCCCCGGTGGAGTTGTGCATGGGGTGTGTTTGGAACATTTTGTCACCGGCCGAGTCCAAAATTCAGCGGTTCCTCATCTCAGCCCAGAAAGCAGTTAGAACAACTTTTGTGGTGTCTTTCAGGTGCCTACCGGAGCAATGTAAAAACTACCAGGAGAACTCCTCTCTGGCACCTTCCCCAGTGGAGTTGTGCATGGGGTGTGTTTGGAACATTTTGTCACCGGCCGAGTCCAAAATTCAGCGGTTCCCCATCTCAGCCCCAGAAAGCAGGTAGAACAACTTTTGTGGTGTCTTTCATATGCCTACCGGAGCAATGCAAAAACGACCAGGAGAACTCCTGTCTGGCACCTTCCCCGGTGGAGTTGTGCATGGGGTGTTTTTGGAACATTTTGTCACCAGCCGAGTCCAAAATTCAGCTGTTCCCCATCTCAGCCCAGAAAGCAGGTAGAACAACTTTTGTGGTGCCTTTCAAATGCCTACCAAGTTAGTGTAAAAACTACCAACAGAACTCCTGTCTGGCACCTTCCCCGGTGGAGTTGTGCATGGGGTGTCTTTGGAACATTTTGTCTCCGGCCGAGTCCAAAATTCAGCGATTCCCCATCTCAGCCCAGAAAGCAGTTAGAACAACTTTTGTGGTGTCCTTTTGATGCCTACCGGAGCAATGTAAAAACTACCAACAGAACTCGTCCCTGGCACCTTCGCTAGTGGAGTTGTGCATGGGGTGTATTTATTAAAATTTTGTCACCAGCCGAGTCCAAAATTCAGCTGTTCCCCATCTCAGCCCAGAAAGCAGGTAGAACAACTTTTGTAGTGTCTTTTTGATGCCTACCGGAGCAATGTAAAAACTATCAACAGAATTCGTTCTTGGCATTTTCGCTAGTGGAGTTGTGCATGGGGTGTATTTATTAAAATTTTGTCACCAGCCGACTCCAAAATTCAGCGGTTCCCCATCTCAGCCCAGAAAGCAGGTAGAACAACCTTTGTGGTGTCTTTCAGATGCCTACCTGAGCAATGTAAAAACTACCAACAGAACTCGTTTGTGGCACCTTCCCCGGTGGAGTTGTGCATGGGGTGTCTTTGGAACATTTTGTCACCGACCGAGTCCAAAATTCAGCGGTTCCCCATCTCAGCCCAGAAATCAGGAAGAACAACTTTTGTGGTGTCTTTTTGATGCCTACCGGAGCAATGTAAAAACTACCAACAGAATTCGTTCCTGGCACCTTCGCTAGTGGAGTTGTGCATGGGGTGTATTTATTAAAATTTTGTCACCAGCCGACTCCAAAATTCAGCTGTTCCCCATCTCAGCCCAGAAAGCAGGTAGAACAACTTTTGTGGTGTCTTTCAGATGCCTACCGGAGCAATGTAAAAACTACCAGGAGAACTCCTGTCTGGCACCTTCCCTACTGGACTTGTGCATGGGGTGTGTGTTGGAACATTTTGTCACCGGCCGAGTCCAAAATTCAGCGGTTCCCCATCTCAGCCCAGAAAGCAGGTAGAACAACTTTTGTGGTGTCTTTCAGCTGCCTACCAAGGTAGTGTAAAAACTACCAGGAGAACTCCTTTCTGGCACCTTCCCCGGTGGAGTTGTGCATGGGGTGTGTTTGGAACATTTTGTCACCAGCCGAGTCCAAAAATTCAGCGGTTCCCCATCTCAGCCCAGAAAGCAGGTAGAACAACTTTTGTGGTGCCTTTCAGCTGCCTACCAAGGTAGTGTATAAACTATTAAGAGAACTCCTGTCTGGCACCTTCCCCGGTGGAGTTGTGCATGGGGTGTGTTTGGAACATTTTGTCACCAGCCGAGTCCAAAATTCAGCGGTTCCCCATCTCAGCCCAGAAAGCAGGTAGAACAACTTTTGTGGTGTCTTTCAGGTGCCTACCAAGGTAGTGTAAAAACTTCCAACAGAATGCTTGTCTGGCACCTTCCCCGGTGGAGTTGTGCATGGGGTGTGTTTGGAACATTTTGTCACCGGCCGAGTCCAAAATTCAGCGGTTCCTCATCTCAGCCCAGAAAGCAGTGTAGAACAACTTTTGTGGTGTCTTTCAGGTGCCTACCGGAGCAATGTAAAAACTACCAGGAGAACTCCTCTCTGGCACCTTCCCCAGTGGAGTTGTGCATGGGGTGTGTTTGGAACATTTTGTCACCGGCCGAGTCCAAAATTCAGCGGTTCCCCATCTCAGCCCAGAAAGCAGGTAGAACAACTTTTGTGGTGTCTTTCATATGCCTACCGGAGCAATGCAAAAACGACCAGGAGAACTCCTGTCTGGCACCTTCCCCGGTGGAGTTGTGCATGGGGTGTTTTTGGAACATTTTGTCACCAGCCGAGTCCAAAATTCAGCTGTTCCCCATCTCAGCCCAGAAAGCAGGTAGAACAACTTTTGTGGTGCCTTTCAAATGCCTACCAAGTTAGTGTAAAAACTACCAACAGAACTCCTGTCTGGCACCTTCCCCGGTGGAGTTGTGCATGGGGTGTCTTTGGAACATTTTGTCTCCGGCCGAGTCCAAAATTCAGCGATTCCCCATCTCAGCCCAGAAAGCAGTTAGAACAACTTTTGTGGTGTCCTTTTGATGCCTACCGGAGCAATGTAAAAACTACCAACAGAACTCGTCCCTGGCACCTTCGCTAGTGGAGTTGTGCATGGGGTGTATTTATTAAAATTTTGTCACCAGCCGAGTCCAAAATTCAGCTGTTCCCCATCTCAGCCCAGAAAGCAGGTAGAACAACTTTTGTAGTGTCTTTTTGATGCCTACCGGAGCAATGTAAAAACTATCAACAGAATTCGTTCTTGGCATTTTCGCTAGTGGAGTTGTGCATGGGGTGTATTTATTAAAATTTTGTCACCAGCCGACTCCAAAATTCAGCGGTTCCCCATCTCAGCCCAGAAAGCAGGTAGAACAACTTTTGTGGTGTCTTTCAGATGCCTACCAAGGTAGTGTAAAAACTACCAACAGAACTCGTTTCTGGCACCTTCCCCGGTGGAGTTGTGTAGGGGGTGTGTTTGGAACATTTTGTCACCAGCCGACTCCAAAATTCAGCTGTTCCCCATCTCAGCCCAGAAAGCAGGTAGAACAACTTTTGTGGTGTCTTTGAGGTGCCTACCAAGGTAGTGTAAAAAACTACCAGGAGAACTCCTCTCTGGCACCTTCCCCAGTGGAGTTGTGCATGGGGTGTGTTTGGAACATTTTGTCACCGGCCGACTCCAAAATTCAGCCATTCCCCATCTCAGCCCAGAAAGCAGGTAGAACAACTTTTGTGGTGTCTTTCATATGCCTACTGGAGCAATGCAAAAACGACCAGGAGAACTCCTGTCTGGCACCTTCCCCGGTGGAGTTGTGCATGGGGTGTGTTTGGAACATTTTGTCACCAGCCGAGTCCAAAATTCAGCTGTTCCCCATCTCAGCCCAGAAAGCAGGTAGAACAACTTTTGTGGTGCCTTTCAAATGCCTACCAAGGTAGTGTAAAAACTACCAACAGAACTCCTGTCTGGCACCTTCCCCGGTGGAGTTGTGCATGGGGTGTATTTATTAAAATTTTGTCAGCAGCCGAGTCCAAAATTCAGCTGTTCCCCATCTCAGCCCAGAAAGCAGGTAGAACAACTTTTGTAGTGTCTTTTGATGCCTACCGGAGCAATGTAAAAACTATCAACAGAATTCGTTCTTGGCATTTTCGCTAGTGGAGTTGTGCATGGGGTGTATTTATTAAAATTTTGTCACCAGCCGACTCCAAAATTCAGCGGTTCCCCATCTCAGCCCAGAAAGCAGGTTAGAACAACTTTTGTGGTGTCTTTCAGATGCCTACCAAGGTAGTGTAAAAACTATCAAGAGAACTCTTGTCTGGCACCTTCCCCGGTGGAGTTGTGCAGGGGGTGTGTTTGGAACATTTTGTCACCAGCCGAGTCCAAAATTCAGCGGTTCCCCATCTCAGCCCAGAAAGCAGGTAGAACAACTTTTGTGGTGCCTTTCAGCTGCCTACCAAGGTAGTGTAAAAACTATCAAGAGAACTCTTGTCTGGCACCTTCCCCGGTGGAGTTGTGCATGGGGTGTGTTTTGGAACATTTTGTCACCAGCCGACTCCAAAATTCAGCTGCTCCCCATCTCAGCCCAGAAAGCAGGTAAAACAACTTTTGTGGTGTCTTTCAGGTGCCTACCAAGGTAGTGTAAAAACTACCAGGAGAACTCTTGTCTGGCACCTTCCCTAGTGGAGTTGTGCATGGGGTGTGTTTGGAACATTTTGTCACCAGCCGAGTCCAAAATTCAGCGGTTCCCCATCTCAGCCCAGAAAGCAGGTAGAACAACTTTTGTGGTGCCTTTCAGGTGCCTACCAAGGTAGTGTAAAAACTTCCAACAGAACTCGTTCCTGGCACCTTCCCCGGTGGAGTTGTGCAGGGGGTGTGTTTGGAACATTTTGTCACCAGCCGAGTCCAAAATTCAGCTGCTCCCCATCTCAGCCCAGAAAGCAGGTAGAACAACTTTTGTGGTGTCTTTCAGATGCCTACCGGAGCAATGTAAAAACTACCAACAGAATTCCTTCCTGGCACCTTCGCTAGTGGAGTTGTGCATGGGGTGTATTTATTAAAATTTTGTCACCAGCCGAGTCCAAAATTCAGCTGTTCCCCATCTCAGCCCAGAAAGCAGGTAGAACAACTTTTGTGGTGTCTTTCAGATGCCTACCGGAGCAATGTAAAAACTACCAGGAGAACTCCTGTCTGGCACCTTCCCCGGTGGAGTTGTGCATGGGGTGTGTTTGGAACATTTTGTCACCAGCCGAGTCCAAAATTCAGCGGTTCCCCATCTCAGCCCAGAAAGCAGGTAAAACAACTTTTGTAGTGTCTTTTTGATGCCTACCGGAGCAATGTAAAAACTATCATCAGAATTCCTTCCTGGCACCTTCGCTAGTGGAGTTGTGCATGGGGTGTATTTATTAAAATTTTGTCACCAGCCGAGTCCAAAATTCAGCTGTTCCCCATCTCAGCCCAGAAAGCAGGTAGAACAACTTTTGTGGTGCCTTTCAAATGGCTACCAAGGTAGTGTAAAAACTATCAAGAGAACTCTTGTCTGGCACCTTCCCCGGTGGAGTTGTGCATGGGGTGTGTTTGGAACATTTTGTCACCAGCCGAGTCCAAAATTCAGCTGTTCCCCATCTCAGCCCAGAAAGCAGGTAAAACAACTTTTGTGGTGTCTTTCAGGTGCCTACCAAGGTAGTGTAAAAACTACCAGGAGAACTCTTGTCTGGCACATTCCCCGGTGGAGTTGTGCAGGGGGTGTGTTTGGGACATTTTGTCACCAGCCGACTCCAAAATTCAGCGGTTCCCCATCTCAGCCCAGAAAGCAGGTAGAACAACTTTTGTGGTGCCTTTCATCTGCCTACCAAGGTAGTGTAAAAACTATTAAGAGAACTCCAGTCTGGCAACTTCCCCGGTGGAGTTGTGCATGGGGGTGTGTTTGGAACATTTTGTCACCGGCCGACTCCAAAATTCAGCGGTTCCCCATCTCAGCCCAGAAAGCAGGTAAAACAACTTTTGTGGTGTCTTTCAGGTGCCTACCAAGGTAGTGTAAAAACTACCAGGAGAACTCTTGTCTGGCACCTTCTCCGGTGGAGTTGTGCAGGGGGTGTGTTTGGAACATTTTGTCACCAGCCGAGTCCAAAATTCAGCGGTTCCCCATCTCAGCCCAGAAAGCAGGTAGAACAACTTTTGTGGTGCCTTTCAAATGCCTACCAAGGTAGTGTAAAAACTATCAAGAGAACTCTTGTCTGGCACCTTCCCCGGTGGAGTTGTGCATGGGGTGTGTTTGGAACATTTTGTCACCAGCCGAGTCCAAAATTCAGCTGCTCCCCATCTCAGCCCAGAAAGCAGGTAAAACAACTTTTGTGGTGTCTTTCAGGTGCCTACCAAGGTAGTGTAAAAACTACCAACAGAACTCTTGTCTGGCACCTTCCCCGGTGGAGTTGTGCAGGGGGTGTGTTTGGAACATTTTGTCACCAGCCGACTCCAAAATTCAGCTGTTCCCCATCTCAGCCCAGAAAGCAGGTAGAACAACTTTTGTGGTGTCTTTTTGATGCCTACCGGAGCAATGTAAAAACTTCCAACAGAACTCGTTCCTGGCACCTTCCCCGGTGGAGTTGTGCATGGGGTGTGTTTGGAACATTTTGTCACCAGCCGAGTCCAAAATTCAGCTGTTCCCCATCTCAGCCCAGAAAGCAGGTAGAACAACTTTTGTGGTGCCTTTCAAATGCCTACCAAGGTAGTGTAAAAACTTCCAACAGAACTCTTGTCTGGCACATTCCCCGGTGGAGTTGTTCAGGGGGTGTGTTTGGAACATTTCGTCACCAGCCAAGTCCAAAATTCAGAGGTTCCCCATCTCAGCCCAGAAAGCAGGTAGAACAACTTCTGTGGTGCCTTTCAGCTGCCTACCAAGGTAGTGTAAAAACTACTAAGAGAACTCCTGTCTGGCACCTTCCCCGGTGGAGTTGTGCAGGGGGTGTGTTTGGAACATTTTGTCACCAGCCGACTCCAAAATTCAGCTGTTCCCCATCTCAGCCCAGAAAGCAGGTAGAACAACTTTTGTAGTGTCTTTTTGATGCCTACCGGAGCAATGTAAAAACTACCAAGAGAATTCCTTCCTGGCACCTTCGCTAGTGGAGTTGTGCATGGGGTGTATTTATTAAAATTTTGTCACCAGCCGAGTCCAAAATTCAGCGGTTCCCCATCTCAGCCCAGAAAGCAGGTAGAACAACTTTTGTGGTGCCTTTCAGCTGCCTACCAAGGTAGTGTAAAAACTACCAGGAGAACTCCTGTCTGGCACCTTCCCCGGTGGAGTTGTGCAGGGGGTGTGTTTGGAACATTTTGTCACCAGCCGAGTCCAAAATTCAGCGGTTCCCCATCTCAGCCCAGAAAGCAGGTAGAACAACTTTTGTAGTGTCTTTTTGATGCCTACCGGAGCAATGTAAAAACTACCAACAGAATTCCTTCCTGGCACCTTCGCTAGTGGAGTTGTGCATGGGGTGTATTTATTAAAATTTTGTCACCAGCCGAGTCCAAAATTCAGCTGTTCCGCATCTCAGCCCAGAAAGCAGGTAGAACAACTTTTGTGGTGTCTTTCAGGTGCCTACCAAGGTAGTGTAAAAACTTCCAACAGAATGCTTGTCTGGCACCTTCCCCGGTGGAGTTGTGCATGGGGTGTGTTTGGAACATTTCGTCACCAGCCGAGTCCAAAATTCAGCGGTTCCCCATCTCAGCCCAGAAAGCAGGTAGAACAACTTTTGTGGTGCCTTTCAGCTGCCTACCAAGGTAGTGTAAAAACTATCAAGAGAACTCTTGTCTGGCACCTTCCCCGGTGGAGTTGTGCATGGGGTGTGTTTGGAACATTTTGTCACCAGCCGACTCCAAAATTCAGCTGCTCCCCATCTCAGCCCAGAAAGCAGGTAAAACAACTTTTGTGGTGTCTTTCAGGTGCCTACCAAGGTAGTGTAAAAAACTACCAGGAGAACTCTTGTCTGGCACCTTCCCTAGTGGAGTTGTGCATGGGGTGTGTTTGGAACATTTTTTCACCAGCCGACTCCAAAATTCAGCTGTTCCCCATCTCAGCCCAGAAAGCAGGTAGAACAACTTTTGTGGTGCCTTTCAGGTGCCTACCAAGGTAGTGTAAAAACTTCCAACAGAACTCGTTCCTGGCACCTTCCCCGGTGGAGTTGTGCAGGGGGTGTGTTTGGAACATTTTGTCACCAGCCGAGTCCAAAATTCAGCGGTTCCCCATCTCAGCCCAGAAAGCAAGTAGAACAACTTTTGTGGTGCCTTTCAAATGCCTACCAAGGTAGTGTAAAAACTATCAAGAGAACTCTTGTCTGGCACCTTCCCCGGTGGAGTTGTGCATGGGGTGTGTTTGGAACATTTTGTCACCAGCCGAGTCCAAAATTCAGCTGCTCCCCCATCTCAGCCCAGAAAGCAGGTAGAACAACTTTTGTGGTGTCTTTTTGATGCCTACCGGAGCAATGTAAAAACTACCAACAGAATTCCTTCCTGGCACCTTCGCTAGTGGAGTTGTGCATGGGGTGTATTTATTAAAATTTTGTCACCAGCCGAGTCCAAAATTCAGCGGTTCCCCATCTCAGCCCAGAAAGCAGGAAGAACAACTTTTGTAGTGTCTTTTTGATGCCTACCGGAGCAATGTAAAAACTATCAACAGAATTCCTTCCTGGCACCTTCGCTAGTGGAGTTGTGCATGGGGTGTATTTATTAAAATTTTGTCACCAGCCGAGTCCAAAATTCAGCTGTTCCCCATCTCAGCCCAGAAAGCAGGTAGAACAACTTTTGTGGTGCCTTTCAAATGCCTACCAAGGTAGTGTAAAAACTATCAAGAGAACTCTTGTCTGGCACCTTCCCCGGTGGAGTTGTGCATGGGGTGTGTTTGGAACATTTTGTCACCAGCCGAGTCCAAAATTCAGCGGTTCCCCATCTCAGCCCAGAAAGCAGGTAAAACAACTTTTGTGGTGTCTTTCAGGTGCCTACCAAGGTAGTGTAAAAACTACCAGGAGAACTCTTGTCTGGCACATTCCCCGGTGGAGTTGTGCAGGGGGTGTGTTTGGGACATATTGTCACCAGCCGACTCCAAAATTCAGCGGTTCCCCATCTCAGCCCAGAAAGCAGGTAGAACAACTTTTGTGGTGTCTTTCAGATGCCTACCAAGGTAGTGTAAAAACTATTAAGAGAACTCCAGTCTGGCACCTTCCCCGGTGGAGTTGTGCATGGGGTGTGTTTGGAACATTTTGTCACGCGCCGACTCCAAAATTCAGCGGTTCCCCATCTCAGCCCAGAAAGCAGGTAGAACAACTTTTGTGGTGTCTTTTTGATGCCTACCGGAGCAATGTAAAAACTTCCAACAGAACTCGTTCCTGGCACCTTCCCCGGTGGAGTTGTGCATGGGGTGTGTTTGGAACATTTTGTCACCAGCCGAGTCCAAAATTCAGCTGTTCCCCATCTCAGCCCAGAAAGCAGGTAGAACAACTTTTGTGGTGCCTTTCAAATGCCTACCAAGGTAGTGTAAAAACTTCCAACAGAACTCTTGTCTGGCACATTCCCCGGTGGAGTTGTTCAGGGGGTGTGTTTGGAACATTTCGTCACCAGCCAAGTCCAAAATTCAGAGGTTCCCCATCTCAGCCCAGAAAGCAGGTAGAACAACTTCTGTGGTGCCTTTCAGCTGCCTACCAAGGTAGTGTAAAAAACTACTAAGAGAACTCCTGTCTGGCACCTTCCCCGGTGGAGTTGTGCAGGGGGTGTGTTTGGAACATTTTGTCACCAGCCGACTCCAAAATTCAGCTGTTCCCCATCTCAGCCCAGAAAGCAGGTAGAACAACTTTTGTAGTGTCTTTTTGATGCCTACCGGAGCAATGTAAAAACTACCAAGAGAATTCCTTCCTGGCACCTTCGCTAGTGGAGTTGTGCATGGGGTGTATTTATTAAAATTTTGTCACCAGCCGAGTCCAAAATTCAGCGGTTCCCCATCTCAGCCCAGAAAGCAGGTAAAACAACTTTTGTGGTGTCTTTCAGGTGCCTACCAAGGTAGTGTAAAAACTACCAGGAGAACTCTTGTCTGGCACCTTCCCTAGTGGAGTTGTGCATGGGGTGTGTTTGGAACATTTTTTCACCAGCCGACTCCAAAATTCAGCTGTTCCCCATCTCAGCCCAGAAAGCAGGTAGAACAACTTTTGTGGTGCCTTTCAGGTGCCTACCAAGGTAGTGTAAAAACTTCCAACAGAACTCGTTCCTGGCACCTTCCCCGGTGGAGTTGTGCAGGGGGTGTGTTTGGAACATTTTGTCACCAGCCGAGTCCAAAATTCAGCGGTTCCCCATCTCAGCCCAGAAAGCAAGTAGAACAACTTTTGTGGTGCCTTTCAAATGCCTACCAAGGTAGTGTAAAAACTATCAAGAGAACTCTTGTCTGGCACCTTCCCCGGTGGAGTTGTGCATGGGGTGTGTTTGGAACATTTTGTCACCAGCCGAGTCCAAAATTCAGCTGCTCCCCATCTCAGCCCAGAAAGCAGGTAGAACAACTTTTGTGGTGTCTTTTTGATGCCTACCGGAGCAATGTAAAAACTACCAACAGAATTCCTTCCTGGCACCTTCGCTAGTGGAGTTGTGCATGGGGTGTATTTATTAAAATTTTGTCACCAGCCGAGTCCAAAATTCAGCGGTTCCCCATCTCAGCCCAGAAAGCAGGAAGAACAACTTTTGTAGTGTCTTTTTGATGCCTACCGGAGCAATGTAAAAACTATCAACAGAATTCCTTCCTGGCACCTTCGCTAGTGGAGTTGTGCATGGGGTGTATTTATTAAAATTTTGTCACCAGCCGAGTCCAAAATTCAGCTGTTCCCCATCTCAGCCCAGAAAGCAGGTAGAACAACTTTTGTGGTGCCTTTCAAATGCCTACCAAGGTAGTGTAAAAACTATCAAGAGAACTCTTGTCTGGCACCTTCCCCGGTGGAGTTGTGCATGGGGTGTGTTTGGAACATTTTGTCACCAGCCGAGTCCAAAATTCAGCGGTTCCCCATCTCAGCCCAGAAAGTAGGTAAAACAACTTTTGTGGTGTCTTTCAGGTGCCTACCAAGGTAGTGTAAAAACTACCAGGAGAACTCTTGTCTGGCACATTCCCCGGTGGAGTTGTGCAGGGGGTGTGTTTGGGACATATTGTCACCAGCCGACTCCAAAATTCAGCGGTTCCCCATCTCAGCCCAGAAAGCAGGTAGAACAACTTTTGTGGTGTCTTTCAGATGCCTACCAAGGTAGTGTAAAAACTATTAAGAGAACTCCAGTCTGGCACCTTCCCCGGTGGAGTTGTGCATGGGGTGTGTTTGGAACATTTTGTCACCGGCCGACTCCAAAATTCAGCGGTTCCCCATCTCAGCCCAGAAAGCAGGTAAAACAACTTTTGTGGTGTCTTTCAGGTGCCTACCAAGGTAGTGTAAAAACTACCAGGAGAACTCTTGTCTGGCACCTTCTCCGGTGGAGTTGTGCAGGGGGTGTGTTTGGAACATTTTGTCACCAGCCGAGTCCAAAATTCAGCGGTTCCCCATCTCAGCCCAGAAAGCAGGTAGAACAACTTTTGTGGTGCCTTTCAAATGCCTACCAAGGTAGTGTAAAAACTATCAAGAGAACTCTTGTCTGGCACCTTCCCCGGTGGAGTTGTGCATGGGGTGTGTTTGGAACATTTTGTCACCAGCCGAGTCCAAAATTCAGCTGCTCCCCATCTCAGCCCAGAAAGCAGGTAAAACAACTTTTGTGGTGTCTTTCAGGTGCCTACCAAGGTAGTGTAAAAACTACCAACAGAACTCTTGTCTGGCACCTTCCCCGGTGGAGTTGTGCAGGGGGTGTGTTTGGAACATTTTGTCACCAGCCGACTCCAAAATTCAGCTGTTCCCCATCTCAACCCAGAAAGCAGGTAGAACAACTTTTGTGGTGTCTTTCAGATGCCTACCAAGGCAGTGTAAAAACTATTAAGAGAACTCCTGTCTGGCACCTTCCCCGGTGGAGTTGTGCATGGGGTGTGTTTGGAACATTTTGTCACCAGCCGACTCCAAAATTCAGCTGTTCCCCATCTCAGCCCAGAAAGCAGGTAGAACAACTTTTGTGGTGTCTTTTTGATGCCTACCGGAGCAATGTAAAAACTTCCAACAGAACTCGTTCCTGGCACCTTCCCCGGTGGAGTTGTGCATGGGGTGTGTTTGGAACATTTTGTCACCAGCCGAGTCCAAAATTCAGCGGTTCCCCATCTCAGCCCAGAAAGCAGGTAGAACAACTTTTGTGGTGCCTTTCAGCTGCCTACCAAGGTAGTGTAAAAACTACCAGGAGAACTCCTGTCTGGCACCTTCCCCGGTGGAGTTGTGCAGGGGGTGTGTTTGGAACATTTTGTCACCAGCCGAGTCCAAAATTCAGCGGTTCCCCATCTCAGCCCAGAAAGCAGGTAGAACAACTTTTGTAGTGTCTTTTTGATGCCTACCGGAGCAATGTAAAAACTACCAACAGAATTCCTTCCTGGCACCTTCGCTAGTGGAGTTGTGCATGGGGTGTATTTATTAAAATTTTGTCACCAGCCGAGTCCAAAATTCAGCTGTTCCGCATCTCAGCCCAGAAAGCAGGTAGAACAACTTTTGTGGTGTCTTTCAGGTGCCTACCAAGGTAGTGTAAAAACTACCAACAGAACTCTTGTCTGGCACCTTCCCCGGTGGAGTTGTGCAGGGGGTGTGTTTGGAACATTTCGTCACCAGCCGAGTCCAAAATTCAGCGGTTCCCCATCTCAGCCCAGAAAGCAGGTAGAACAACTTTTGTGGTGCCTTTCAGCTGCCTACCAAGGTAGTGTAAAAACTATCAAGAGAACTCTTGTCTGGCACCTTCCCCGGTGGAGTTGTGCATGGGGTGTGTTTGGAACATTTTGTCACCAGCCGACTCCAAAATTCAGCTGCTCCCCATCTCAGCCCAGAAAGCAGGTAAAACAACTTTTGTGGTGTCTTTCAGGTGCCTACCAAGGTAGTGTAAAAACTACCAGGAGAACTCTTGTCTGGCACCTTCCCTAGTGGAGTTGTGCATGGGGTGTGTTTGGAACATTTTTTCACCAGCCGACTCCAAAATTCAGCTGTTCCCCATCTCAGCCCAGAAAGCAGGTAGAACAACTTTTGTGGTGCCTTTCAGGTGCCTACCAAGGTAGTGTAAAAACTTCCAACAGAACTCGTTCCTGGCACCTTCCCCGGTGGAGTTGTGCAGGGGGTGTGTTTGGAACATTTTGTCACCAGCCGAGTCCAAAATTCAGCGGTTCCCCATCTCAGCCCAGAAAGCAAGTAGAACAACTTTTGTGGTGCCTTTCAAATGCCTACCAAGGTAGTGTAAAAACTATCAAGAGAACTCTTGTCTGGCACCTTCCCCGGTGGAGTTGTGCATGGGGTGTGTTTGGAACATTTTGTCACCAGCCGAGTCCAAAATTCAGCTGCTCCCCATCTCAGCCCAGAAAGCAGGTAGAACAACTTTTGTGGTGTCTTTTTGATGCCTACCGGAGCAATGTAAAAACTACCAACAGAATTCCTTCCTGGCACCTTCGCTAGTGGAGTTGTGCATGGGGTGTATTTATTAAAATTTTGTCACCAGCCGAGTCCAAAATTCAGCGGTTCCCCATCTCAGCCCAGAAAGCAGGAAGAACAACTTTTGTAGTGTCTTTTTGATGCCTACCGGAGCAATGTAAAAACTATCAACAGAATTCCTTCCTGGCACCTTCGCTAGTGGAGTTGTGCATGGGGTGTATTTATTAAAATTTTGTCACCAGCCGAGTCCAAAATTCAGCTGTTCCCCATCTCAGCCCAGAAAGCAGGTAGAACAACTTTTGTGGTGCCTTTCAAATGCCTACCAAGGTAGTGTAAAAACTATCAAGAGAACTCTTGTCTGGCACCTTCCCCGGTGGAGTTGTGCATGGGGTGTGTTTGGAACATTTTGTCACCAGCCGAGTCCAAAATTCAGCGGTTCCCCATCTCAGCCCAGAAAGCAGGTAAAACAACTTTTGTGGTGTCTTTCAGGTGCCTACCAAGGTAGTGTAAAAACTACCAGGAGAACTCTTGTCTGGCACATTCCCCGGTGGAGTTGTGCAGGGGGTGTGTTTGGGACATATTGTCACCAGCCGACTCCAAAATTCAGCGGTTCCCCATCTCAGCCCAGAAAGCAGGTAGAACAACTTTTGTGGTGTCTTTCAGATGCCTACCAAGGTAGTGTAAAAACTATTAAGAGAACTCCAGTCTGGCACCTTCCCCGGTGGAGTTGTGCATGGGGTGTGTTTGGAACATTTTGTCACCGGCCGACTCCAAAATTCAGCGGTTCCCCATCTCAGCCCAGAAAGCAGGTAAAACAACTTTTGTGGTGTCTTTCAGGTGCCTACCAAGGTAGTGTAAAAACTACCAGGAGAACTCTTGTCTGGCACCTTCTCCGGTGGAGTTGTGCAGGGGGTGTGTTTGGAACATTTTGTCACCAGCCGAGTCCAAAATTCAGCGGTTCCCCATCTCAGCCCAGAAAGCAGGTAGAACAACTTTTGTGGTGCCTTTCAAATGCCTACCAAGGTAGTGTAAAAACTACCAACAGAACTCCTGTCTGGCACCTTCCCCGGTGGAGTTGTGCATGGGGTGTGTTTGGAACATTTTGTCACCAGCCGAGTCCAAAATTCAGCTGCTCCCCATCTCAGCCCAGAAAGCAGGTAAAACAACTTTTGTGGTGTCTTTCAGGTGCCTACCAAGGTAGTGTAAAAACTACCAACAGAACTCTTGTCTGGCACCTTCCCCGGTGGAGTTGTGCAGGGGGTGTGTTTGGAACATTTTGTCACCAGCCGAGTCCAAAATTCAGCTGTTCCCCATCTCAGCCCAGAAAGCAGGTAGAACAACTTTTGTGGTGTCTTTCAGATGCCTACCAAGGTAGTGTAAAAACTATTAAGAGAACTCCTGTCTGGCACCTTCCCCGGTGGAGTTGTGCATGGGGTGTGTTTGGAACATTTTGTCACCAGCCGACTCCAAAATTCAGCTGTTCCCCATCTCAGCCCAGAAAGCAGGTAGAACAACTTTTGTGGTGTCTTTTTGATGCCTACCGGAGCAATGTAAAAACTTCCAACAGAACTCGTTCCTGGCACCTTCCCCGGTGGAGTTGTGCATGGGGTGTGTTTGGAACATTTTGTCACCAGCCGAGTCCAAAATTCAGCTGTTCCCCATCTCAGCCCAGAAAGCAGGTAGAACAACTTTTGTGGTGTCTTTCAGATGCCTACCAAGGTAGTGTAAAAACTTCCAACAGAACTCTTGTCTGGCGCCTTCCCCGGTGGAGTTGTGCAGGGGGTGTGTTTGGAACATTTCGTCACCAGCCAAGTCCAAAATTCAGAGGTTCCCCATCTCAGCCCAGAAAGCAGGTAGAACAACTTCTGTGGTGCCTTTCAGCTGCCTACCAAGGTAGTGTAAAAACTACTAAGAGAACTCCTCTCTGGCACCTTCCCCGGTGGAGTTGTGCAGGGGGTGTGTTTGGAACATTTTGTCACCAGCCGACTCCAAAATTCAGCTGTTCCCCATCTCAGCCCAGAAAGCAGGTAGAACAACTTTTGTAGTGTCTTTTTGATGCCTACCGGAGCAATGTAAAAACTACCAAGAGAATTCCTTCCTGGCACCTTCGCTAGTGGAGTTGTGCATGGGGTGTATTTATTAAAATTTTGTCACCAGCCGAGTCCAAAATTCAGCGGTTCCCCATCTCAGCCCAGAAAGCAGGTAGAACAACTTTTGTGGTGCCTTTCAGCTGCCTACCAAGGTAGTGTAAAAACTACCAGGAGAACTCCTGTCTGGCACCTTCCCCGGTGGAGTTGTGCAGGGGGTGTGTTTGGAACATTTTGTCACCAGCCGAGTCCAAAATTCAGCGGTTCCCCATCTCAGCCCAGAAAGCAGGTAGAACAACTTTTGTAGTGTCTTTTTGATGCCTACCGGAGCAATGTAAAAACTACCAGGAGAACTCCTGTCTGGCACCTTCCCCGGTGGAGTTGTGCATGGGGTGTGTTTGGAACATTTTGTCACCGGCCGAGTCCAAAATTCAGCTGTTCCCCATCTCAGCCCAGAAAGCAGGTAGAACAACTTTTGTGGTGTCTTTCAGGTGCCTACCAAGGTAGTGTAAAAACTTCCAACAGAATGCTTGTCTGGCACCGTCCCCGGTGGAGTTGTGCATGGGGTGTGTTTGGAACATTTTGTCACCAGCCGAGTCCAAAATTCAGCGGTTCCCCATCTCAGCCCAGAAAGCAGGTAGAACAACTTTTGTAGTGTCTTTTTGATGCCTACCGGAGCAATGTAAAAACTATCAACAGAATTCCTTCCTGGCACCTTCGCTAGTGGAGTTGTGCATGGGGTGTATTTATTAAAATTTTGTCACCAGCCGAGTCCAAAATTCAGCTGTTCCCCATCTCAGCCCAGAAAGCAGGTAGAACAACTTTTGTGGTGCCTTTCAAATGCCTACCAAGGTAGTGTAAAAACTATCAAGAGAACTCTTGTCTGGCACCTTCCCCGGTGGAGTTGTGCATGGGGTGTGTTTGGAACATTTTGTCACCAGCCGAGTCCAAAATTCAGCGGTTCCCCATCTCAGCCCAGAAAGCAGGTAAAACAACTTTTGTGGTGTCTTTCAGGTGCCTACCAAGGTAGTGTAAAAACTACCAGGAGAACTCTTGTCTGGCACATTCCCCGGTGGAGTTGTGCAGGGGGTGTGTTTGGGACATTTTGTCACCAGCCGACTCCAAAATTCAGCGGTTCCCCATCTCAGCCCAGAAAGCAGGTAGAACAACTTTTGTGGTGTCTTTCAGATGCCTACCAAGGTAGTGTAAAAACTATTAAGAGAACTCCAGTCTGGCACCTTCCCCGGTGGAGTTGTGCATGGGGTGTGTTTGGAACATTTTGTCACCAGCCGAGTCCAAAATTCAGCGGTTCCCCATCTCAGCCCAGAAAGCAGGTAAAACAACTTTTGTGGTGTCTTTCAGGTGCCTACCAAGGTAGTGTAAAAACTACCAGGAGAACTCTTGTCTGGCACCTTCTCCGGTGGAGTTGTGCAGGGGGTGTGTTTGGAACATTTTGTCACCAGCCGAGTCCAAAATTCAGCGGTTCCCCATCTCAGCCCAGAAAGCAGGTAGAACAACTTTTGTGGTGCCTTTCAAATGCCTACCAAGGTAGTGTAAAAACTATCAAGAGAACTCTTGTCTGGCACCTTCCCCGGTGGAGTTGTGCATGGGCTGTGTTTGGAACATTTTGTCACCAGCCGAGTCCAAAATTCAGCTGCTCCCCATCTCAGCTCAGAAAGCAGGTAAAACAACTTTTGTGGTGTCTTTTTGGTGCCTACCAAGGTAGTGTAAAAACTACCAACAGAACTCTTGTCTGGCACCTTCCCCGGTGGAGTTGTGCATGGGGTGTGTTTGGAACATTTTGTCACCAGCCGACTCCAAAATTCAGCTGTTCCCCATCTCAGCCCAGAAAGCAGGTAGAACAACTTTTGTGGTGCCTTTCAGCTGCCTACCAAGGTAGTGTAAAAACTACCAGGAGAACTCCTGTCTGGCACCTTCCCCGGTGGAGTTGTGCAGGGGGTGTGTTTGGAACATTTTGTCACCAGCCGAGTCCAAAATTCAGCGGTTCCCCATCTCAGCCCAGAAAGCAGGTAGAACAACTTTTGTAGTGTCTTTTTGATGCCTACCGGAGCAATGTAAAAACTATCAACAGAATTCCTTCCTGGCACCTTCGCTAGTGGAGTTGTGCATGGGGTGTATTTATTAAAATTTTGTCACCAGCCGACTCCAAAATTCAGCTGTTCCCCATCTCAGCCCAGAAAGCAGGTAGAACAACTTTTGTGGTGCCTTTCAAATGCCTACCAAGGTAGTGTAAAAACTATCAAGAGAACTCTTGTCTGGCACCTTCCCCGGTGGAGTTGTGCATGGGGTGTGTTTGGAACATTTTGTCACCAGCCGAGTCCAAAATTCAGCTGTTCCCCATCTCAGCCCAGAAAGCAGGTAAAACAACTTTTGTGGTGTCTTTCAGGTGCCTACCAAGGTAGTGTAAAAACTACCAACAGAACTCTTGTCTGGCACCTTCCCCGGTGGAGTTGTGCATGGGGTGTGTTTGGAACATTTTGTCACCAGCCGAGTCCAAAATTCAGCTGTTCCCCATCTCAGCCCAGAAAGCAGGTAGAACAACTTTTGTGGTGTCTTTTTGATGCCTACCGGAGCAATGTAAAAACTTCCAAGAGAACTCGTTCCTGGCACCTTCCCCGGTGGAGTTGTGCATGGGGTGTGTTTGGAACATTTTGTCACCGGCCGACTCCAAAATTCAGCTGTTCCCCATCTCAGCCCAGAAAGCAGGTAGAACAACTTTTGTGGTGTCTTTCAGGTGCCTACCAAGGTAGTGTAAAAACTTCCAACAGAATGCTTGTCTGGCACCTTCCCCGGTGGAGTTGTGCATGGGGTGTGTTTGGAACATTTTGTCACCAGCCGAGTCCAAAATTCAGCTGTTCCCCATCTCAGCCCAGAAAGCAGGTAAAACAACTTTTGTGGTGTCTTTCAGGTGCCTACCAAGGTAGTGTAAAAACTACCAGGAGAACTCTTGTCTGGCACCTTCCCCGGTGGAGTTGTGCAGGGGGTGTGTTTGGAACATTTTGTCACCAGCCGAGTCCAAAATTCAGCGGTTCCCCATCTCAGCCCAGAAAGCAGGTAGAACAACTTTTGTGGTGTCTTTCAGATGCCTACCAAGGTAGTGTAAAAACTATTAAGAGAACTTCAGTCTGGCAACTTCCCCGGTGGAGTTGTGCATGGGGTGTGTTTGAACATTTTGTCACCGGCCTACTCCAAAATTCAGCGGTTCCCCATCTCAGCCCAGAAAGCAGGTAAAACAACTTTTGTGGTGCCTTTCAGGTGCCTACCAAGGTAGTGTAAAAACTATCCAACAGAACTCCTGTCTGGCACCTTCCCCGGTGGAGTTGTGCATGGGGTGTGTTTGGAACATTTTGTCACCAGCCGAGTCCAAAATTCAGCGGTTCCCCATCTCAGCCCAGAAAGCAGGTAGAACAACTTTTGTGGTGCCTTTCAAATGCCTACCAAGGTAGTGTAAAAACTATCAAGAGAACTCTTGTCTGGCACCTTCCCCGGTGGAGTTGTGCATGGGGTGTGTTTGGAACATTTTGTCACCAGCCGACTCCAAAATTCAGCTGCTCCCCATCTCAGCCCAGAAAGCAGGTAAAACAACTTTTGTGGTGTCTTTCAGCTGCCTACCAAGGTAGTGTAAAAACTACCAACAGAACTCTTGTCTGGCACCTTCCCCGGTGGAGTTGTGCAGGGGGTGTGTTTGGAACATTTTGTCACCAGCCGACTCCAAAATTCAGCGGTTCCCCATCTCAGCCCAGAAAGCAGGTAGAACAACTTTTGTGGTGTCTTTCAGATACCTACCAAGGTAGTGTAAAAACTATTAAGAGAACTCCTGTCTGGCACCTTCCCCGGTGGAGTTGTGCAGGGGGTGTGTTTGGAACATTTTGTCACCAGCCGACTCCAAAATTCAGCTGTTCCCCATCTCAGCCCAGAAAGCAGGTAGAACAACTTTTGTGGTGTCTTTCAGATGCCTACCAAGGTAGTGTAAAAACTTCCAACAGAACTCTTGTCTGGCACCTTCCCCGGTGGAGTTGTGCAGGGGGTGTGTTTGGAACATTTCGTCACCAGCCAAGTCCAAAATTCAGAGGTTCCCCATCTCAGCCCAGAAAGCAGGTAGAACAACTTTTGTGGTGTCTTTCAGGTGCCTACCAAGGTAGTGTAAAAACTTCCAACAGAACTCGTTCCTGGCACCTTCCCCGGTGGAGTTGTGCATGGGGTGTGTTTGGAACATTTTGTCACCAGCCGAGTCCAAAATTCAGCTGTTCCCCATCTCAGCCCAGAAAGCAGGTAGAACAACTTTTGTGGTGTCTTTCAGATGCCTACCAAGGTAGTGTAAAAACTATTAAGAGAACACCAGTCTGGCAACTTCCCCGGTGGAGTTGTGCATGGGGTGTTTTTGGAACATTTTGTCACCGGCCGACTCCAAAATTCAGCGGTTCCCCATCTCAGCCCAGAAAGCAGGTAAAACAACTTTTGTGGTGTCTTTCAGGTGCCTACCAAGGTAGTGTAAAAACTTCCAACAGAACTCGTTCCTGGCACCTTCCCCGGTGGAGTTGTGCATGGGGTGTGTTTGGAACATTTTGTCACCAGCCGAGTCCAAAATTCAGCGGTTCCCCATCTCAGCCCAGAAAGCAGGTAGAACAACTTTTGTGGTGCCTTTCAAATGCCTACCAAGGTAGTGTAAAAACTATCAAGAGAACTCTTGTCTGGCACCTTCCCCGGTGGAGTTGTGCATGGGGTGTGTTTGGAACATTTTGTCACCAGCCGAGTCCAAAATTCAGCTGCTCCCCATCTCAGCCCAGAAAGCAGGTAGAACAACTTTTGTGGTGTCTTTCAGATGCCTACCGGAGCAATGTAAAAACTACCAGGAGAACTCCTGTCTGGCACCTTCGCTAGTGGAGTTGTGCATGGGGTGTATTTATTAAAATTTTGTCACCAGCCGAGTCCAAAATTCAGCTGTTCCCCATCTCATCCCAGAAAGCAGGTAGAACAACTTTTGTGGTGCCTTTCAGCTGCCTACCAAGGTAGTGTAAAAACTACCAGGAGAACTCCTGTCTGGCACCTTCCCCGGTGGAGTTGTGCAGGGGGTGTGTTTGGAACATTTTGTCACCAGCCGAGTCCAAAATTCAGCGGTTCCCCATCTCAGCCCAGAAAGCAGGTAGAACAACTTTTGTAGTGTCTTTTTGATGCCTACCGGAGCAATGTAAAAACTATCAACAGAATTCCTTCCTGGCACCTTCGCTAGTGGAGTTGTGCATGGGGTGTATTTATTAAAATTTTGTCACCAGCCGACTCCAAAATTCAGCTGTTCCCCATCTCAGCCCAGAAAGCAGGTAGAACAACTTTTGTGGTGCCTTTCAAATGCCTACCAAGGTAGTGTAAAAACTATCAAGAGAACTCTTGTCTGGCACCTTCCCCGGTGGAGTTGTGCATGGGGTGTGTTTGGAACATTTTGTCACCAGCCGAGTCCAAAATTCAGCTGTTCCCCATCTCAGCCCAGAAAGCAGGTAAAACAACTTTTGTGGTGTCTTTCAGGTGCCTACCAAGGTAGTGTAAAAACTACCAACAGAACTCTTGTCTGGCACCTTCCCCGGTGGAGTTGTGCATGGGGTGTGTTTGGAACATTTTGTCACCAGCCGAGTCCAAAATTCAGCTGTTCCCCATCTCAGCCCAGAAAGCAGGTAGAACAACTTTTGTGGTGTCTTTTTGATGCCTACCGGAGCAATGTAAAAACTTCCAAGAGAACTCGTTCCTGGCACCTTCCCCGGTGGAGTTGTGCATGGGGTGTGTTTGGAACATTTTGTCACCAGCCGAGTCCAAAATTCAGCTGTTCCCCATCTCAGCCCAGAAAGCAGGTAGAACAACTTTTGTGGTGTCTTTCAGATGCCTACCAAGGTAGTGTAAAAACTTCCAACAGAACTCTTGTCTGGCACATTCCCCGGTGGAGTTGTGCAGGGGGTGTGTTTGGAACATTTCGTCACCAGCCAAGTCCAAAATTCAGAGGTTCCCCATCTCAGCCCAGAAAGCAGGTAGAACAACTTCTGTGGTGCCTTTCAGCTGCCTACCAAGGTAGTGTAAAAACTACCAGGAGAACTCGTTTCTGGCACCTTCCCCGGTGGAGTTGTGCAGGGGGTGTGTTTGGAACATTTTGTCACCAGCCGACTCCAAAATTCAGCTGTTCCCCATCTCAGCCCAGAAAGCAGGTAGAACAACTTTTGTAGTGTCTTTTTGATGCCTACCGGAGCAATGTAAAAACTTCCAAGAGAATTCCTTCCTGGCACCTTCGCTAGTGGAGTTGTGCATGGGGTGTATTTATTAAAATTTTGTCACCAGCCGAGTCCAAAATTCAGCGGTTCCCCAACTCAGCCCAGAAAGCAGGTAGAACAACTTTTGTGGTGCCTTTCAGCTGCCTACCAAGGTAGTGTAAAAACTACTAAGAGAACTCCTGTCTGGCACCTTCCCCGGTGGAGTTGTGCATGGGGTGTGTTTGGAACATTTTGTCACCAGCCGAGTCCAAAATTCAGCTGTTCCCCATCTCAGCCCAGAAAGCAGGTAGAACAACTTTTGTGGTGTCTTTCAGATGCCTACCAAGGTAGTGTAAAAACTACCAGGAGAACTCCTGTCTGGCACCTTCCCCGGTGGAGTTGTGCAGGGGGTGTGTTTGGGACATTTTGTCACCAGCCGACTCCAAAATTCAGCGGTTCCCCATCTCAGCCCAGAAAGCAGGTAGAACAACTTTTGTGGTGTCTTTCAGATGCCTACCGGAGCAATGTAAAAACTACCAACAGAACTCCTGTCTGGCACCTTCCCCGGTGGAGTTGTGCAGGGGGTGTGTTTGGAACATTTTGTCACCAGCCGAGTCCAAAATTCAGCGGTTCCCCATCTCAGCCCAGAAAGCAGGTAGAACAACTTTTGTGGTGCCTTTCAAATGCCTACCAAGGCAGTGTAAACACTACCAAGAGAACTCTTGTCTGGCACCTTCCCCGGTGGAGTTGTGCATGGGGTGTATTTATTAAAATTTTGTCACCAGCCGAGTCCAAAATTCAGCGGTTCCCCATCTCAGCCCAGAAAGCAGGTAGAACAACTTTTGTGGTGTCTTTCAGATGCCTACCAAGGTAGTGTAAAAACTACCAACAGAACTCGTTTCTGGCACCTTCCCCGGTGGAGTTGTGTAGGGGGTGTGTTTGGAACATTTTGTCACCAGCCGACTCCAAAATTCAGCTGTTCCCCATCTCAGCCCAGAAAGCAGGTAGAACAACTTTTGTGGTGTCTTTCAGGTGCCTACCAAGGTAGTGTAAAAACTACCAGGAGAACTCCTCTCTGGCACCTTCCCCAGTGGAGTTGTGCATGGGGTGTGTTTGGAACATTTTGTCACCGGCCGAGTCCAAAATTCAGCGGTTCCCCATCTCAGCCCAGAAAGCAGGAAGAACAACTTTTGTGGTCCCTTTCAGATGCCTACCGGAGCAATGTAAAAACTACCAACAGAATTCCTTCCTGGCACCTTCCCCGGTGGAGTTGTGCATGGGGTGTGTTTGGAACATTTTGTCACCAGCCGACTCCAAAATTCAGCTGTTCCCCATCTCAGCCCAGAAAGCAGGTAGAACAACTTTTGTGGTGCCTTTCAAATGCCTACCAAGTTAGTGTAAAAACTACCAACAGAACTCCTGTCTGGCACCTTCCCCGGTGGAGTTGTGCATGGGGTGTCTTTGGAACATTTTGTCTCCGGCCGAGTCCAAAATTCAGCGATTCCCCATCTCAGCCCAGAAAGCAGGAAGAACAACTTTTGTGGTGTTCTTTTGATGCCTACCGGAGCAATGTAAAAACTTCCAACAGAACTCGTCCCTGGCACCTTCGCTAGTGGAGTTGTGCATGGGGTGTATTTATTAAAATTTTGTCACCAGCCGACTCCAAAATTCAGCTGTTCCCCATCTCATCCCAGAAAGCAGGTAGAACAACTTTTGTAGTGTCTTTTTGATGCCTACCGGAGCAATGTAAAAATTATCAACAGAATTCGTTCTTGGCATTTTCGCTAGTGGAGTTGTGCATGGGGTGTATTTATTAAAATTTTGTCACCAGCCGACTCCAAAATTCAGCGGTTCCCCATCTCAGCCCAGAAAGCAGGTAGAACAACTTTTGTGGTGTCTTTCAGATGCCTACCAAGGTAGTGTAAAAACTACCAACAGAACTCCTGTCTGGCACCTTCCCCGGTGGAGTTGTGTAGGGGGTGTGTTTGGAACATTTTGTCACCAGCCGACTCCAAAATTCAGCTGTTCCCCATCTCAGCCCAGAAAGCAGGTAGAACAACTTTTGTGGTGTCTTTCAGGTGCCTACCAAGGTAGTGTAAAAACTACCAGGAGAACTCCTCTCTGGCACCTTCCCCAGTGGAGTTGTGCATGGGGTGTGTTTGGAACATTTTGTCACCGGCCGAGTCCAAAATTCAGCGGTTCCCCATCTCAGCCCAGAAAGCAGGAAGAACAACTTTTGTGGTGCCTTTCAGATGCCTACCGGAGCAATGTAAAAACTACCAACAGAATTCCTTCCTGGCACCTTCCCCGGTGGAGTTGTGCATGGGGTGTGTTTGGAACATTTTGTCACCAGCCGACTCCAAAATTCAGCTGTTCCCCATCTCAGCCCAGAAAGCAGGTAGAACAACTTTTGTGGTGCCTTTCAAATGCCTACCAAGTTAGTGTAAAAACTACCAACAGAACTCCTGTCTGGCACCTTCCCCGGTGGAGTTGTGCATGGGGTGTCTTTGGAACATTTTGTCTCCGGCCGAGTCCAAAATTCAGCGATTCCCCATCTCAGCCCAGAAAGCAGGAAGAACAACTTTTGTGGTGTTCTTTTGATGCCTACCGGAGCAATGTAAAAACTTCCAACAGAACTCGTCCCTGGCACCTTCGCTAGTGGAGTTGTGCATGGGGTGTATTTATTAAAATTTTGTCACCAGCCGACTCCAAAATTCAGCTGTTCCCCATCTCATCCCAGAAAGCAGGTAGAACAACTTTTGTAGTGTCTTTTTGATGCCTACCGGAGCAATGTAAAAACTATCAACAGAATTCGTTCTTGGCATTTTCGCTAGTGGAGTTGTGCATGGGGTGTATTTATTAAAATTTTGTCACCAGCCGACTCCAAAATTCAGCGGTTCCCCATCTCAGCCCAGAAAGCAGGTAGAACAACTTTTGTGGTGTCTTTCAGATGCCTACCAAGGTAGTGTAAAAACTACCAACAGAACTCCTGTCTGGCACCTTCCCCGGTGGAGTTGTGTAGGGGGTGTGTTTGGAACATTTTGTCACCAGCCGACTCCAAAATTCAGCTGTTCCCCATCTCAGCCCAGAAAGCAGGTAGAACAACTTTTGTGGTGTCTTTCAGGTGCCTACCAAGGTAGTGTAAATACTACCAGGAGAACTCCTCTCTGGCACCTTCCCCAGTGGAGTTGTGCATGGGGTGTGTTTGGAACATTTTGTCACCGGCCGAGTCCAAAATTCAGCGGTTCCCCATCTCAGCCCAGAAAGCAGGTAGAACAACTTTTGTGGTGTCTTTCAGATGCCTACCGGAGCAATGTAAAAACTACCAACAGAATTCCTTCCTGGCACCTTCCCCGGTGGAGTTGTGCATGGGGTGTATTTATTAAAATTTTGTCACCAGCCGAGTCCAAAATTCAGCGGTTCCCCATCTCAGCCCAGAAAGCAGGTAGAACAACTTTTGTGGTGTCTTTCAGATGCCTACCGGAGCAATGTAAAAACTACCAGGAGAACTCCTGTCTGGCACCTTCCCTACTGGACTTGTGCATAGGATGTGTTAGGAACATTTTGTCACCGGCCGAGTCCAAAATTCAGCTGTTCCCCATCTTAGCCCAGAAAGCAGGTAAAACAACTTTTGTGGTGTCTTTCAGCTGCCTACCAAGGTAGTGTAAAACCTACCAACAGAACTCCTGTCTGGCACCTTCCCCGGTGGAGTTGTGCATGGGGTGTGTTTGGAACATTTTGTCACCGGCCGACTCCAAAATTCAGCGGTTCCCCATCTCAGCCCAGAAAGCAGGTAAAACAACTTTTGTGGTGTCTTTCAGGTGCCTACCAAGGTAGTGTAAAAACTTCCAACAGAACTCTTGTCTGGCACATTCCCCGGTGGAGTTGTGCAGGGGGTGTGTTTGGAACATTTTGTCACCGGCCGAGTCCAAAATTCAGCGGTTCCCCATCTCAGCCCAGAAAGCAGGTAGAACAACTTTTGTGGTGCCTTTCAGCTGCCTACCAAGGTAGTGTAAAAACTACTAAGAGAACTCCTGTCTGGCACCTTCCCCGGTGGAGTTGTGCAGGGGGTGTTTTTGGAACATTTTGTCACCAGCCGAGTCCAAAATTCAGCAGTTCCCCATCTCAGCCCAGAAAGCAGGTAGAACAACTTTTGTGGTGCCTTTCAGCTGCCTACCAAGGTAGTGTAAAAACTACTAAGAGAACTCCTGTCTGGCACCTTCCCCGGTGGAGTTGTGCAGGGGGTGTTTTTGGAACATTTTGTCACCAGCCGACTCCAAAATTCAGCGGTTCCCCATCTCAGCCCAGAAAGCAGGTAGAACAACTTTTGTAGTGTCTTTTTGATGCCTACCGGAGCAATGTAAAAACTACCAAGAGAATTCCTTCCTGGCACCTTCGCTAGTGGAGTTGTGCATGGGGTGTATTTATTAAAATTTTGTCACCAGCCGAGTCCAAAATTCAGCGGTTCCCCAACTCAGCCCAGAAAGCAGGTAGAACAACTTTTGTGGTGCCTTTCAGCTGCCTACCAAGGTAGTGTAAAAACTATTAAGAGAACTCCTGTCTGGCACCTTCCCCGGTGGAGTTGTGCAGGGGGTGTGTTTGGAACATTTTGTCACCAGCCGAGTCCAAAATTCAGCTGTTCCCCATCTCAGCCCAGAAAGCAGGTAGAACAACTTTTGTGGTGTCTTTCAGATGCCTACCAAGGTAGTGTAAAAACTACCAGGAGAACTCCTGTCTGGCACCTTCCCCGGTGGAGTTGTGCATGGGGTGTGTTTGGAACATTTTGTCACCGGCCGAGTCCAAAATTCAGCTGTTCCCCATCTCAGCCCAGAAAGCAGGTAGAACAACTTTTGTGGTGTCTTTCAGATGCCTACCGGAGCAATGTAAAAACTACCAACAGAACTCCTGTCTGGCACCTTCCCCGGTGGAGTTGTGCATGGGGTGTGTTTGGAACATTTTGTCACCAGCCGAGTCCAAAATTCAGCGGTTCCCCATCTCAGCCCAGAAAGCAGGTAGAACAACTTTTGTGGTGCCTTTCAAATGCCTACCAAGGCAGTGTAAACACTACCAAGAGAACTCTTGTCTGGCACCTTCCCCGGTGGAGTTGTGCATGGGGTGTATTTATTAAAATTTTGTCACCAGCCGAGTCCAAAATTCAGCTGTTCCCCATCTCAGCCCAGAAAGCAGGTAGAACAACTTTTGTGGTGCCTTTCAAATGCCTACCAAGGTAGTGTAAAAACTATCAAGAGAACTCTTGTCTGGCACCTTCCCCGGTGGAGTTGTGCATGGGGTGTGTTTGGAACATTTTGTCACCAGCCCAGTCCAAAATTCAGCTGTTCCCCATCTGAGCCCAGAAAGCAGGTAAAACAACTTTTGTGGTGTCTTTCAGGTGCCTACCAAGGTAGTGTAAAAACTATCAAGAGAACTCCTGTCTGGCACCTTCCCCGGTGGAGTTGTGCATGGGGTGTGTTTGGAACATTTTGTCACCAGCCCAGTCCAAAATTCAGCTGTTCCCCATCTCAGCCCAGAATGCAGGAAGAAAAAACTTTTGTAGTGTCTTTCAGGTGCCTACCAAGGTAGTGTAAAAACTACCAACAGAACTCCTTTCTGGCACCTTCCCCGGTGGAGTTGTGCATGGGGTGTGTTTGGAACATTTTGTCACCAGCCGAGTCCAAAATTCAGCGGTTCCCCATCTCAGCCCAGAAAGCAGGTAGAACAAGTTTGGTGGTGCCTTTCAGATGCCTACCAAGTTAGTGTAAAAACTACCAACAGAACTCCTGTCTGGCACCTTCCCCGGTGGAGTTGTGCATGGGGTGTGTTTGGAACATTTTGTCACCAGCCGACTCCAAAATTCAGCTGTTCCCCATCTCAGCCCAGAAAGCAGGTAGAACAACTTTTGTGGTGTCTTTCAGATGCCTACCGGAGCAATGTAAAAACTACCAGGAGAACTCCTGTCTGGCACCTTCCCCGGTGGAGTTGTGCATGGGGTGTGTTTGGAACATTTTGTCACCAGCCGAGTCCAAAATTCAGCGGTTCCCCATCTCAGCCCAGAAAGCAGGTAGAACAACTTTTGTGGTGTCTTTCAGATGCCTACCAAGGTAGTGTAAAAACTATTAAGAGAACTCCAGTCTGGCAACTTCCCCGGTGGAGTTGTGCATGGGGTGTGTTTGGAACATTTTGTCACCGGCCGACTCCGAAATTCAGCGGTTCCCCATCTCAGCCCAGAAAGCAGGTAGAACAACTTTTGTGGTGTCTTTCAGATGCCTACCAAGGTAGTGTAAAAACTATTAAGAGAACTCCAGTCTGGCAACTTCCCCGGTGGAGTTGTGCATGGGGTGTGTTTGGAACATTTTGTCACCGGCCGACTCCGAAATTCAGCGGTTCCCCATCTCAGCCCAGAAAGCAGGTAAAACAACTTTTGTGGTGTCTTTCAGGTGCCTACCGGAGCAATGTAAAAACTACCAGGAGAACTCCTCTCTGGCACCTTCCCCAGTGGAGTTGTGCATGGGGTGTGTTTGGAACATTTTGTCACCAGCCGACTCCAAAATTCAGCCATTACCCATCTCAGCCCAGAAAGCAGGTAGAACAACTTTTGTGGTGTCTTTCATATGCCTACCGGAGCAATGCAAAAACGACCAGGAGAACTCCTGTCTGACACCTTCCCCGGTGGAGTTGTGCATGGGGTGTGTTTGGAACATTTTGTCACCAGCCGACTCCAAAATTCAGCTGTTCCCCATCTCAGCCCAGAAAGCAGGTAGAACAACTTTTGTGGTGCCTTTCAAATGCCTACCAAGTTAGTGTAAAAACTACCAACAGAACTCCTGTCTGGCACCTTCCCCGGTGGAGTTGTGCATGGGGTGTCTTTGGAACATTTTGTCTCCGGCCGAGTCCAAAATTCAGCGATTCCCCATCTCAGCCCAGAAAGCAGGAAGAACAACTTTTGTGGTGTCCTTTTGATGCCTACCGGAGCAATGTAAAAACTTCCAACAGAACTCGTCCCTGGCACCTTCGCTAGTGGAGTTGTGCATGGGGTGTATTTATTAAAATTTTGTCACCAGCCGACTCCAAAATTCAGCTGTTCCCCATCTCATCCCAGAAAGCAGGTAGAACAACTTTTGTAGTGTCTTTTTGATGCCTACCGGAGCAATGTAAAAACTATCAACAGAATTCGTTCTTGGCATTTTCGCTAGTGGAGTTGTGCATGGGGTGTATTTATTAAAATTTTGTCACCAGCCGAGTCCAAAATTCAGCGGTTCCCCATCTCAGCCCAGAAAGCAGGTAGAACAACTTTTGTGGTGTCTTTCAGATGCCTACCAAGGTAGTGTAAAAACTACCAACAGAACTCGTTTCTGGCACCTTCCCCGGTGGAGTTGTGTAGGGGGTGTGTTTGGAACATTTTGTCACCAGCCGACTCCAAAATTCAGCTGTTCCCCATCTCAGCCCAGAAAGCAGGTAGAACAACTTTTGTGGTGTCTTTCAGGTGCCTACCAAGGTAGTGTAAAAACTACCAGGAGAACTCCTCTCTGGCACCTTCCCCAGTGGAGTTGTGCATGGGGTGTGTTTGGAACATTTTGTCACCGGCCGAGTCCAAAATTCAGCGGTTCCCCATCTCAGCCCAGAAAGCAGGAAGAACAACTTTTGTGGTCCCTTTCAGATGCCTACCGGAGCAATGTAAAAACTACCAACAGAATTCCTTCCTGGCACCTTCCCCGGTGGAGTTGTGCATGGGGTGTGTTTGGAACATTTTGTCACCAGCCGACTCCAAAATTCAGCTGTTCCCCATCTCAGCCCAGAAAGCAGGTAGAACAACTTTTGTGGTGCCTTTCAAATGCCTACCAAGTTAGTGTAAAAACTACCAACAGAACTCCTGTCTGGCACCTTCCCCGGTGGAGTTGTGCATGGGGTGTCTTTGGAACATTTTGTCTCCGGCCGAGTCCAAAATTCAGCGATTCCCCATCTCAGCCCAGAAAGCAGGAAGAACAACTTTTGTGGTGTTCTTTTGATGCCTACCGGAGCAATGTAAAAACTTCCAACAGAACTCGTCCCTGGCACCTTCGCTAGTGGAGTTGTGCATGGGGTGTATTTATTAAAATTTTGTCACCAGCCGACTCCAAAATTCAGCTGTTCCCCATCTCATCCCAGAAAGCAGGTAGAACAACTTTTGTAGTGTCTTTTTGATGCCTACCGGAGCAATGTAAAAACTATCAACAGAATTCGTTCTTGGCATTTTCGCTAGTGGAGTTGTGCATGGGGTGTATTTATTAAAATTTTGTCACCAGCCGACTCCAAAATTCAGCGGTTCCCCATCTCAGCCCAGAAAGCAGGTAGAACAACTTTTGTGGTGTCTTTCAGATGCCTACCAAGGTAGTGTAAAAACTACCAACAGAACTCCTGTCTGGCACCTTCCCCGGTGGAGTTGTGTAGGGGGTGTGTTTGGAACATTTTGTCACCAGCCGACTCCAAAATTCAGCTGTTCCCCATCTCAGCCCAGAAAGCAGGTAGAACAACTTTTGTGGTGTCTTTCAGGTGCCTACCAAGGTAGTGTAAATACTACCAGGAGAACTCCTCTCTGGCACCTTCCCCAGTGGAGTTGTGCATGGGGTGTGTTTGGAACATTTTGTCACCGGCCGAGTCCAAAATTCAGCGGTTCCCCATCTCAGCCCAGAAAGCAGGTAGAACAACTTTTGTGGTGTCTTTCAGATGCCTACCGGAGCAATGTAAAAACTACCAACAGAATTCCTTCCTGGCACCTTCCCCGGTGGAGTTGTGCATGGGGTGTATTTATTAAAATTTTGTCACCAGCCGAGTCCAAAATTCAGCGGTTCCCCATCTCAGCCCAGAAAGCAGGTAGAACAACTTTTGTGGTGTCTTTCAGATGCCTACCGGAGCAATGTAAAAACTACCAGGAGAACTCCTGTCTGGCACCTTCCCTACTGGACTTGTGCATAGGATGTGTTAGGAACATTTTGTCACCGGCCGAGTCCAAAATTCAGCTGTTCCCCATCTTAGCCCAGAAAGCAGGTAAAACAACTTTTGTGGTGTCTTTCAGCTGCCTACCAAGGTAGTGTAAAACCTACCAACAGAACTCCTGTCTGGCACCTTCCCCGGTGGAGTTGTGCATGGGGTGTGTTTGGAACATTTTGTCACCGGCCGACTCCAAAATTCAGCGGTTCCCCATCTCAGCCCAGAAAGCAGGTAAAACAACTTTTGTGGTGTCTTTCAGGTGCCTACCAAGGTAGTGTAAAAACTTCCAACAGAACTCTTGTCTGGCACATTCCCCGGTGGAGTTGTGCAGGGGGTGTGTTTGGAACATTTTGTCACCGGCCGAGTCCAAAATTCAGCGGTTCCCCATCTCAGCCCAGAAAGCAGGTAGAACAACTTTTGTGGTGCCTTTCAGCTGCCTACCAAGGTAGTGTAAAAACTACTAAGAGAACTCCTGTCTGGCACCTTCCCCGGTGGAGTTGTGCAGGGGGTGTTTTTGGAACATTTTGTCACCAGCCGAGTCCAAAATTCAGCAGTTCCCCATCTCAGCCCAGAAAGCAGGTAGAACAACTTTTGTGGTGCCTTTCAGCTGCCTACCAAGGTAGTGTACAACCTATTAAGAGAACTCCTGTCTGGCACCTTCCCCGGTGGAGTTGTGCATGGGGTGTGTTTGGAACATTTTGTCACCGGCCGAGTCCAAAATTCAGCGGTTCCCCATCTCAGCCCAGAAAGCAGGTAGAACAACTTTTGTGGTGTCTTTTTGATGCCTACCGGAGCAATGTAAAAACTACCAACAGAATTCCTTCCTGGCACCTTCGCTAGTGGAGTTGTGCATGGGGTGTATTTATTAAAATTTTGTCACCAGCCGAGTCCAAAATTCAGCTGTTCCCCATCTCAGCCGAGAAAACAGGTAGAACAACTTTTGTGGTGCCTTTCAAATGCCTACCAAGGTAGCGTAAAAACTATCAAGAGAACTCTTGTCTGGCACCTTCCCCGGTGGAGTTGTGCATGGGGTGTGTTTGGAACATTTTGTCACCAGCCGACTCCAAAATTCAGCGGTTCCCCATCTCAGCCCAGAAAGCAGGTAGAACAACTTTTATGGTGCCTTTCAGCTGCCTACCAAGGTACTGTAAAAACTACTAAGAGAACTCCTGTCTGGCACCTTCCCCGGTGGAGTTGTGCATGGGGTGTGTTTGGAACATTTTGTCACCAGCCGACTCCAAAATTCAGCTGCTCCCCATCTCAGCCCAGAAAGCAGGTAAAACAACTTTTGTGGTGTCTTTCAGGTGCCTACCAAGGTAGTGTAAAAACTACCAGGAGAACTCTTGTCTGGCACCTTCCCTAGTGGAGTTGTGCATGGGGTGTGTTTGGAACATTTTGTCACCAGCCGACTCCAAAATTCAGCTGTTCCCCATCTCAGCCCAGAAAGCAGGTAGAACAACTTTTGTGGTGCCTTTCAGGTGCCTACCAAGGTAGTGTAAAAACTTCCAACAGAACTCGTTCCTGGCACCTTCCCCGGTGGAGTTGTGCATGGGGTGTGTTTGGAACATTTGTGTCACCAGCCGAGTCCAAAATTCAGCGGTTCCCCATCTCAGCCCAGAAAGCAAGTAGAACAACTTTTGTGGTGCCTTTCAAACGCCTACCAAGGTAGTGTAAAAACTATCAAGAGAACTCTTGTCTGGCACCTTCCCCGGTGGAGTTGTGCATGGGGTGTGTTTGGAACATTTCGTCACCAGCCGAGTCCAAAATTCAGCTGCTCCCCATCTCAGCCCAGAAAGCAGGTAGAACAACTTTTGTGGTGTCTTTTTGATGCCTACCGGAGCAATGTAAAAACTATCAACAGAATTCCTTCCTGGCACCTTCGCTAGTGGAGTTGTGCATGGGGTGTATTTATTAAAATTTTGTCACCAGCCGAGTCCAAAATTCAGCTGTTCCCCATCTCAGCCCAGAAAGCAGGTAGAACAACTTTTGTGGTGTCTTTCAGATGCCTACCGGAGATATGTAAAAACTACCAGGAGAACTCCTGTCTGGCACCTTCCCCGGTGGAGTTGTGCATGGGGTGTGTTTGGAACATTTTGTCACCAGCCGAGTCCAAAATTCAGCGGTTCCCCATCTCAGCCCAGAAAGCAGGAAGAACAACTTTTGTAGTGTCTTTTTGATGCCTACCGGAGCAATGTAAAAACTATCAACAGAATTCCTTCCTGGCACCTTCGCTAGTGGAGTTGTGCATGGGGTGTATTTATTAAAATTTTGTCACCAGCCGAGTCCAAAATTCAGCGGTTCCCCATCTCAGCCCAGAAAGCAGGTAGAACAACTTTTGTGGTGCCTTTCAAATGCCTACCAAGGTAGTGTAAAAACTATCAAGAGAACTCTTGTCTGGCACCTTCCCCGGTGGAGTTGTG
Source organism: Falco biarmicus (assembly GCF_023638135.1). Taxonomy (NCBI): domain Eukaryota; kingdom Metazoa; phylum Chordata; class Aves; order Falconiformes; family Falconidae; genus Falco; species Falco biarmicus. Next base: position 683,422 of record NC_079298.1, on the reverse strand, counting down.
CATGGGGTGTGTTTGGAACATTTTGTCACCAGCCGAGTCCAAAATTCAGCTGTTCCCCATCTCAGCCCAGAAAGCAGGTAAAACAACTTTTGTGGTGTCTTTCAGGTGCCTACCAAGGTAGTGTAAAAACTACCAACAGAACTCTTGTCTGGCACCTTCCCCGGTGGAGTTGTGCAGGGGGTGTGTTTGGAACATTTTGTCACCAGCCGACTCCAAAATTCAGCTGTTCCCCATCTCAGCCCAGAAAGCAGGTAGAACAACTTTTGTGGTGTCTTTCAGATACCTACCAAGGTAGTGTAAAAACTATTAAGAGAACTCCTGTCTGGCACCTTCCCCGGTGGAGTTGTGCAGGGGGTGTGTTTGGAACATTTTGTCACCAGCCGACTCCAAAATTCAGCTGTTCCCCATCTCAGCCCAGAAAGCAGGTAGAACAACTTTTGTGGTGTCTTTCAGATGCCTACCAAGGTAGTGTAAAAACTACTAAGAGAACTCCTGTCTGGCACCTTCCCCGGTGGAGTTGTGCATGGGGTGTGTTTGGAACATTTTGTCACCAGCCGAGTCCAAAATTCAGCTGTTCCCCATCTCAGCCCAGAAAGCAGGTAGAACAACTTTTGTGGTGTCTTTCAGATGCCTACCAAGGTAGTGTAAAAACTTCCAACAGAACTCTTGTCTGGCACCTTCCCCGGTGGAGTTGTGCAGGGGGTGTGTTTGGAACATTTCGTCACCAGCCAAGTCCAAAATTCAGAGGTTCCCCATCTCAGCCCAGAAAGCAGGTAGAACAACTTTTGTGGTGCCTTTCAGCTGCCTACCAAGGTAGTGTAAAATCTACCAACAGAACTCCTGTCTGGCACCTTCCCCGGTGGAGTTGTGCAGGGGGTGTGTTTGGAACATTTTGTCACCAGCCGACTCCAAAATTCAGCTGTTCCCCATCTCAGCCCAGAAAGCAGGTAGAACAACTTTTGTAGTGTCTTTTTGATGCCTACCGGAGCAATGTAAAAACTACCAAGAGAATTCCTTCCTGGCACCTTCGCTAGTGGAGTTGTGCATGGGGTGTATTTATTAAAATTTTGTCACCAGCCGAGTCCAAAATTCAGCGGTTCCCCATCTCAGCCCAGAAAGCAGGTAGAACAACTTTTGTGGTGCCTTTCAGCTGCCTACCAAGGTAGTGTAAAAACTACTAAGAGAACTCCTGTCTGGCACCTTCCCCGGTGGAGTTGTGCAGGGGGTGTGTTTGGAACATTTTGTCACCAGCCGAGTCCAAAATTCAGCTGTTCCCCATCTCATCCCAGAAAGCAGGTAGAACAACTTTTGTGGTGTCTTTCAGATGCCTACCGGAGCAATGTAAAAACTACCAGGAGAACTCCTGTCTGGCACCTTCCCCGGTGGAGTTGTGCATGGGGTGTGTTTGGAACATTTTGTCACCAGCCGAGTCCAAAATTCAGCGGTTCCCCATCTCAGCCCAGAAAGCAGGAAGAAGAACTTTTGTAGTGTCTTTTTGATGCCTACCGGAGCAATGTAAAAACTATCAACAGAATTCCTTCCTGGCACCTTCGCTAGTGGAGTTGTGCATGGGGTGTATTTATTAAAATTTTGTCACCAGCCGAGTCCAAAATTCAGCGGTTCCCCATCTCAGCCCAGAAAGCAGGTAGAACAACTTTTGTGGTGTCTTTCAGATGCCTACCAAGGTAGTGTAAAAACTATCAAGAGAACTCTTGTCTGGCACCTTCCCCGGTGGAGTTGTGCATGGGGTGTGTTTGGAACATTTTGTCACCAGCCGAGTCCAAAATTCAGCTGTTCCCCATCTCAGCCCAGAAAGCAGGTAAAACAACTTTTGTGGTGTCTTTCAGGTGCCTACCAAGGTAGTGTAAAAACTACCAACAGAACTCTTGTCTGGCACCTTCCCCGGTGGAGTTGTGCAGGGGGTGTGTTTGGAACATTTTGTCACCAGCCGAGTCCAAAATTCAGCTGTTCCCCATCTCAGCCCAGAAAGCAGGTAGAACAACTTTTGTGGTGTCTTTCAGATACCTACCAAGGTAGTGTAAAAACTATTAAGAGAACTCCTGTCTGGCACCTTCCCCGGTGGAGTTGTGCAGGGGGTGTGTTTGGAACATTTTGTCACCAGCCGACTCCAAATTTCAGCTGTTCCCCATCTCAGCCCAGAAAGCAGGTAGAACAACTTTTGTGGTGTCTTTCAGATGCCTACCGGAGCAATGTAAAAACTACCAGGAGAACTCCTGTCTGGCACCTTCCCCGTGGAGTTGTGCATGGGGTGTGTTTGGAACATTTTGTCACCAGCCGAGTCCAAAATTCAGCTGTTCCCCATCTCAGCCCAGAAAGCAGGTAGAACAACTTTTGTGGTGTCTTTCAGATGCCTACCAAGGTAGTGTAAAAACTTCCAACAGAACTCTTGTCTGGCACCTTCCCCGGTGGAGTTGTGCAGGGGGTGTGTTTGGAACATTTTGTCACCAGCCAAGTCCAAAATTCAGAGGTTCCCCATCTCAGCCCAGAAAGCAGGTAGAACAACTTTTGTGGTGCCTTTCAGCTGCCTACCGGGGTAGTGTAAAATCTACCAACAGAACTCCTGTCTGGCACCTTCCCCGGTGGAGTTGTGCAGGGGGTGTGTTTGGAACATTTTGTCACCAGCCGACTCCAAAATTCAGCTGTTCCCCATCTCAGCCCAGAAAGCAGGTAGAACAACTTTTGTAGTGTCTTTTTGATGCCTAACGGAGCAATGTAAAAACTACCAAGAGAATTCCTTCCTGGCACCTTCGCTAGTGGAGTTGTGCATGGGGTGTATTTATTAAAATTTTGTCACCAGCCGAGTCCAAAATTCAGCGGTTCCCCATCTCAGCCCAGAAAGCAGGTAGAACAACTTTTGTGGTGCCTTTCAGCTGCCTACCAAGGTAGTGTAAAAACTACTAAGAGAACTCCTGTCTGGCACCTTCCCCGGTGGAGTTGTGCAGGGGGTGTGTTTGGAACATTTTGTCACCAGCCGAGTCCAAAATTCAGCTGTTCCCCATCTCAGCCCAGAAAGCAGGTAGAACAACTTTTGTGGTGTCTTTCAGATGCCTACCAAGGTAGTGTAAAAACTATCAAGAGAACTCTTGTCTGGCACCTTCCCCGGTGGAGTTGTGCATGGGGTGTTTTTGGAACATTTTGTCACCAGCCGAGTCCAAAATTCAGCGGTTCCCCATCTCAGCCCAGAAAGCAGGTAGAACAACTTTTGTAGTGTCTTTTTGATGCCTACCGGAGCAATGTAAAAACTACCAACAGAATTCCTTCCTGGCACCTTCGCTAGTGGAGTTGTGCATGGGGTGTATTTATTAAAATTTTGTCACCAGCCGAGTCCAAAATTCAGCTGTTCCCCATCTCAGCCCAGAAAGCAGGTAGAACAACTTTTGTGGTGTCTTTCAGGTGCCTACCAAGGTAGTGTAAAAACTTCCAACAGAATGCTTGTCTGGCACCTTCCCCGGTGGAGTTGTGCATGGGGTGTGTTTGGAACATTTCGTCACCAGCCGAGTCCAAAATTCAGCGGTTCCCCATCTCAGCCCAGAAAGCAGGTAGAACAACTTTTGTGGTGCCTTTCAGCTGCCTACCAAGGTAGTGTAAAAACTATCAAGAGAACTCTTGTCTGGCACCTTCCCCGGTGGAGTTGTGCATGGGGTGTGTTTGGAACATTTTGTCACCAGCCGACTCCAAAATTCAGCTGCTCCCCATCTCAGCCCAGAAAGCAGGTAAAACAACTTTTGTGGTGTCTTTCAGGTGCCTACCAAGGTAGTGTAAAAACTACCAGGAGAACTCTTGTCTGGCACCTTCCCTAGTGGAGTTGTGCATGGGGTGTGTTTGGAACATTTTGTCACCAGCCGACTCCAAAATTCAGCTGTTCCCCATCTCAGCCCAGAAAGCAGGTAGAACAACTTTTGTGGTGCCTTTCAGGTGCCTACCAAGGTAGTGTAAAAACTTCCAACAGAACTCGTTCCTGGCACCTTCCCCGGTGGAGTTGTGCATGGGGTGTGTTTGGAACATTTTGTCACCAGCCGAGTCCAAAATTCAGCGGTTCCCCATCTCAGCCCAGAAAGCAAGTAGAACAACTTTTGTGGTGCCTTTCAAATGCCTACCAAGGTAGTGTAAAAACTATCAAGAGAACTCTTGTCTGGCACCTTCCCCGGTGGAGTTGTGCATGGGGTGTGTTTGGAACATTTCGTCACCAGCCGAGTCCAAAATTCAGCTGCTCCCCATCTCAGCCCAGAAAGCAGGTAGAACAACTTTTGTGGTGTCTTTTTGATGCCTACCGGAGCAATGTAAAAACTACCAACAGAATTCCTTCCTGGCACCTTCGCTAGTGGAGTTGTGCATGGGGTGTATTTATTAAAATTTTGTCACCAGCCGAGTCCAAAATTCAGCTGTTCCCCATCTCATCCCAGAAAGCAGGTAGAACAACTTTTGTGGTGTCTTTCAGATGCCTACCGGAGCAATGTAAAAACTATCAGGAGAACTCCTGTCTGGCACCTTCCCCGGTGGAGTTGTGCATGGGGTGTGTTTGGAACATTTTGTCACCAGCCGAGTCCAAAATTCAGCGGTTCCCCATCTCAGCCCAGAAAGCAGGTAGAACAACTTTTGTAGTGTCTTTTTGATGCCTACCGGAGCAATGTAAAAACTATCAACAGAATTCCTTCCTGGCACCTTCGCTAGTGGAGTTGTGCATGGGGTGTATTTATTAAAATTTTGTCACCAGCCGACTCCAAAATTCAGCTGTTCCCCATCTCAGCCCAGAAAGCAGGTAGAACAACTTTTGTGGTGCCTATCAAATGCCTACCAAGGTAGTGTAAAAACTATCAAGAGAACTCTTGTCTGGCACCTTCCCCGGTGGAGTTGTGCATGGGGTGTGTTTGGAACATTTCGTCACCAGCCGAGTCCAAAATTCAGCGGTTCCCCATCTCAGCCCAGAAAGCAGGTAGAACAACTTTTGTGGTGCCTTTCAGCTGCCTACCAAGGTAGTGTAAAAACTATCAAGAGAACTCTTGTCTGGCACCTTCCCCGGTGGAGTTGTGCATGGGGTGTGTTTGGAACATTTTGTCACCAGCCGACTCCAAAATTCAGCTGCTCCCCATCTCAGCCCAGAAAGCAGGTAAAACAACTTTTGTGGTGTCTTTCAGGTGCCTACCAAGGTAGTGTAAAAACTACCAGGAGAACTCTTGTCTGGCACCTTCCCTAGTGGAGTTGTGCATGGGGTGTGTTTGGAACATTTTGTCACCAGCCGACTCCAAAATTCAGCTGTTCCCCATCTCAGCCCAGAAAGCAGGTAGAACAACTTTTGTGGTGCCTTTCAGGTGCCTACCAAGGTAGTGTAAAAACTTCCAACAGAACTCGTTCCTGGCACCTTCCCCGGTGGAGTTGTGCATGGGGTGTGTTTGGAACATTTTGTCACCAGCCGAGTCCAAAATTCAGCGGTTCCCCATCTCAGCCCAGAAAGCAAGTAGAACAACTTTTGTGGTGCCTTTCAAATGCCTACCGGAGCAATGTAAAAACTACCAACAGAATTCCTTCCTGGCACCTTCGCTAGTGGAGTTGTGCATGGGGTGTATTTATTAAAATTTTGTCACCAGCCGAGTCCAAAATTCAGCTGTTCCCCATCTCATCCCAGAAAGCAGGTAGAACAACTTTTGTGGTGTCTTTCAGATGCCTACCGGAGCAATGTAAAAACTATCAGGAGAACTCCTGTCTGGCACCTTCCCCGGTGGAGTTGTGCATGGGGTGTGTTTGGAACATTTTGTCACCAGCCGAGTCCAAAATTCAGCGGTTCCCCATCTCAGCCCAGAAAGCAGGTAGAACAACTTTTGTAGTGTCTTTTTGATGCCTACCGGAGCAATGTAAAAACTATCAACAGAATTCCTTCCTGGCACCTTCGCTAGTGGAGTTGTGCATGGGGTGTATTTATTAAAATTTTGTCACCAGCCGACTCCAAAATTCAGCTGTTCCCCATCTCAGCCCAGAAAGCAGGTAGAACAACTTTTGTGGTGCCTATCAAATGCCTACCAAGGTAGTGTAAAAACTATCAAGAGAACTCTTGTCTGGCACCTTCCCCGGTGGAGTTGTGCATGGGGTGTGTTTGGAACATTTTGTCACCAGCCGAGTCCAAAATTCAGCTGTTCCCCATCTCAGCCCAGAAAGCAGGTAAAACAACTTTTGTGGTGTCTTTCAGGTGCCTACCAAGGTAGTGTAAAAACTACCAGGAGAACTCTTGTCTGGCACATTCCCCGGTGGAGTTGTGCAGGGGGTGTGTTTGGGACATTTTGTCACCGGCCGACTCCAAAATTCAGCGGTTCCCCATCTCAGCCCAGAAAGCAGGAAGAACAACTTTTGTGGTGTCTTTCAGATGCCTACCAAGGTAGTGTAAAAACTATTAAGAGAACTCCTCTCTGGCACCTTCCCCGGTGGAGTTGTGCATGGGGTGTGTTTGGAACATTTTGTCACCGGCCGACTCCAAAATTCAGCGGTTCCCCATCTCAGCCCAGAAAGCAGGTAGAACAACTTTTGTGGTGTCTTTCAGATGCCTACCAAGGTAGTGTAAAAACTATCAAGAGAACTCTTGTCTGGCACCTTCCCCGGTGGAGTTGTGCATGGGGTGTGTTTGGAACATTTTGTCACCAGCCGAGTCCAAAATTCAGCTGCTCCCCATCTCAGCCCAGAAAGCAGGTAAAACAACTTTTGTGGTGTCTTTCAGGTGCCTACCAAGGTAGTGTAAAAACTACCAACAGAACTCTTGTCTGGCACCTTCCCCGGTGGAGTTGTGCAGGGGGTGTGTTTGGAACATTTTGTCACCAGCCGACTCCAAAATTCAGCTGTTCCCCATCTCAGCCCAGAAAGCAGGTAGAACAACTTTTGTGGTGTCTTTCAGATACCTACCAAGGTAGTGTAAAAACTATCAAGAGAACTCCTGTCTGGCACCTTCCCCGGTGGAGTTGTGCATGGGGTGTGTTTGGAACATTTTGTCACCAGCCGACTCCAAAATTCAGCTGTTCCCCATCTCAGCCCAGAAAGCAGGTAGAACAACTTTTGTGGTGTCTTTTTGATGCCTACCGGAGCAATGTAAAAACTTCCAACAGAACTCGTTCCTGGCACCTTCCCCGGTGGAGTTGTGCATGGGGTGTGTTTGGAACATTTTGTCACCAGCCGACTCCAAAATTCAGCTGTTCCCCATCTCAGCCCAGAAAGCAGGTAGAACAACTTTTGTGGTGTCTTTCAGATGCCTACCAAGGTAGTGTAAAAACTTCCAACAGAACTCTTGTCTGGCACATTCCCCGGTGGAGTTGTGCATGGGGTGTGTTTGGAACATTTCGTCACCAGCCAAGTCCAAAATTCAGAGGTTCCCCATCTCAGCCCAGAAAGCAGGTAGAACAACTTCTGTGGTGCCTTTCAGCTGCCTACCAAGGTAGTGTAAAAACTACTAAGAGAACTCCTCTCTGGCACCTTCCCCGGTGGAGTTGTGCAGGGGGTGTGTTTGGAACATTTTGTCACCAGCCGACTCCAAAATTCAGCTGTTCCCCATCTCAGCCCAGAAAGCAGGTAGAACAACTTTTGTAGTGTCTTTTTGATGCCTACCGGAGCAATGTAAAAACTACCAAGAGAATTCCTTCCTGGCACCTTCGCTAGTGGAGTTGTGCATGGGGTGTATTTATTAAAATTTTGTCACCAGCCCAGTCCAAAATTCAGCGGTTCCCCATCTCAGCCCAGAAAGCAGGTAGAACAACTTTTGTGGTGCCTTTCAGCTGCCTACCAAGGTAGTGTAAAAACTACCAGGAGAACTCCTGTCTGGCACCTTCCCCGGTGGAGTTGTGCATGGGGTGTGTTTGGAACATTTTGTCACCAGCCGAGTCCAAAATTCAGCGGTTCCCCATCTCAGCCCAGAAAGCAGGTAGAACAACTTTTGTGGTGTCTTTCAGATGCCTACCAAGGTAGTGTAAAAACTATAAAGAGAACTCCAGTCTGGCACCTTCCCCGGTGGAGTTGTGCATGGGGTGTGTTTGGAACATTTTGTCACCGGCCGACTCCAAAATTCAGCGGTTCCCCATCTCAGCCCAGAAAGCAGGTAGAACAACTTTTGTGGTGTCTTTCAGGTGCCTACCAAGGTAGTGTAAAAACTACCAGGAGAACTCTTGTCTGGCACCTTCTCCGGTGGAGTTGTGCAGGGGGTGTGTTTGGAACATTTTGTCACCAGCCGGAATCAAAATTCAGCGGTTCCCCATCTCAGCCCAGAAAGCAGGTAGAACAACTTTTGTGGTGCCTTTCAAATGCCTACCAAGGTAGTGTAAAAACTATCAAGAGAACTCTTGTCTGGCACCTTCCCCGGTGGAGTTGTGCATGGGGTGTGTTTGGAACATTTTGTCACCAGCCGAGTCCAAAATTCAGCTGCTCCCCATCTCAGCCCAGAAAGCAGGTAAAACAACTTTTGTGGTGTCTTTCAGGTGCCTACCAAGGTAGTGTAAAAACTACCAACAGAACTCTTGTCTGGCACCTTCCCCGGTGGAGTTGTGCAGGGGGTGTGTTTGGAACATTTTGTCACCAGCCGACTCCAAAATTCAGCTGTTCCCCATCTCAGCCCAGAAAGCAGGTAGAACAACTTTTGTGGTGTCTTTCAGATACCTACCAAGGTAGTGTAAAAACTATTAAGAGAACTCCTGTCTGGCACCTTCCCCGGTGGAGTTGTGCAGGGGGTGTGTTTGGAACATTTTGTCACCAGCCGAGTCCAAATTTCAGCCGTTCCCCATCTCAGCCCAGAAAGCAGGTAGAACAACTTTTGTGGTGCCTTTCATCTGCCTACCGGGGTAGTGTAAAAACTACCAACAGAACTCGTTTCTGGCACCTTCCCCGGTGGAGTTGTGCATGGGGTGTGTTTGGAACATTTTGTTACCAGCCGAGTCCAAAATTCAGCGATTCCCCATCTAAGCCCAGAAAGTAGGTAGAACAACTTTTGTGGTGCCTTTCAGCTGCCTACCGGGGTAGTGTAAAAACTACCAACAGAACTCCTTTCTGGCACCTTCCCCGGTGGAGTTGTGCATGGGGTGTGTTTAGAACATTTTGTCACCAGCCGAGTCCAAAATTCAGCGGTTCCCCATCTCAGCCCAGAAAGCAGGTAGAACAACTTTTGTGGTGTCTTTCAGATGCCTACCAAGGTAGTGTAAAAACTTCCAACAGAACTCTTGTCTGGCACATTCCCCGGTGGAGTTGTGCAGGGGGTGTGTTTGGAACATTTCGTCACCAGCCAAGTCCAAAATTCAGAGGTTCCCCATCTCAGCCCAGAAAGCAGGTAGAACAACTTCTGTGGTGCCTTTCAGCTGCCTACCAAGGTAGTGTAAAAACTACTAAGAGAACTCCTGTCTGGCACCTTCCCCGGTGGAGTTGTGCAGGGGGTGTGTTTGGAACATTTTGTCACCAGCCGAGTCCAAAATTCAGCGGTTCCCCATCTCAGCCCAGAAAGCAGGTAGAACAACTTTTGTAGTGTCTTTTTGATGCCTACCGGAGCAATGTAAAAACTACCAACAGAATTCCTTCCTGGCACCTTCGCTAGTGGAGTTGTGCAGGGGGTGTATTTATTAAAATTTTGTCACCAGCCGAGTCCAAAATTCAGCTGTTCCGCATCTCAGCCCAGAAAGCAGGTAGAACAACTTTTGTGGTGCCTTTCAGGTGCCTACCAAGGTAGTGTAAAAACTATCAAGAGAACTCTTGTCTGGCACCTTCCTTGGTGGAGTTGTGCATGGGGTGTGTTTGGAACATTTCGTCACCAGCCGAGTCCAAAATTCAGCTGTTCCCCATCTCAGCCCAGAAAGCAGGTAGAACAACTTTTGTGGTGTCTTTCAGATGCCTACCGGAGCAATGTAAAAACTACCAAAAGAACTCCTGTCTGGCACCTTCCCCGGTGGAGTTGTGCAGGGGGTGTGTTTGGAACATTTTGTCACCAGCCGAGTCCAAAATTCAGCGGTTCCCCATCTCAGCCCAGAAAGCAGGTAGAACAACTTTTGTGGTGCCTTTCAGGTGCCTACCATGGTAGTGTAAAAACTACTAAGAGAACTCCTGTCTGGCACCTTCCCCGGTGGAGTTGTGCATGGGGTGTGTTTGGAACATTTTGTCACCAGCCGAGTCCAAAATTCAGCGGATCCCCATCTCAGCCCAGAAAGCAGGTAGAACAACTTTTGTGGTCCCTTTCAGATGCCTACCGGAGCAATGTAAAAACTACCAGGAGAACTCCTGTCTGGCACCTTCCCCGGTGGAGTTGTGCATGGGGTGTGTTTGGAACATTTTGTCACCAGCCGACTCCAAAATTCAGCTGTTCCCCATCTCAGCCCAGAAAGCAGGTAGAACAACTTTTGTAGTGTCTTTCAGATGCCTACCGGAGCAATGTAAAAACTACCAACAGAATTCCTTCCTGGCACCTTCCCCGGTGGAGTTGTGCATGGGGTGTATTTATTAAAATTTTGTCACCAGCCGAGTCCAAAATTCAGCTGTTCCCCATCTCAGCCCAGAAAGCAGGTAGAACAACTTTTGTGGTGCCTTTCAAATGCCTACCAAGGTAGTGTAAAAACTATCAAGAGAACTCTTGTCTGGACCTTCCCTGGTGGAGTTGTGCATGGGGTGTGTTTGGAACATTTCGTCACCAGCCGAGTCCAAAATTCAGCGGTTCCCCATCTCAGCCCAGAAAGCAGGTAAAACAACTTTTGTGGTGTCTTTCAGGTGCCTACCAAGGTAGTGTAAAAACTACCAGGAGAACTCCTGTCTGGCACCTTCCCCGGTGGAGTTGTGCATGGGGTGTGTTTGGAACATTTTGTCACCAGCCGACTCCAAAATTCAGCGGTTCCCCATCTCAGCCCAGAAAGCAGGTAGAACAACTTTTGTGGTGTCTTTCAGATGCCTACCAAGGTAGTGTAAAAACTATTGAGAGAACTCGTTTCTGGCACCTTCCCCGGTGGAGTTGTGCAGGGGGTGTGTTTGGAACATTTTGTCACCAGCCGAGTCCAAAAGTCATCGGTTCCCCATCTCAGCCCAGAAAGCAGGTAAAACAACTTTTGTGGTGTCTTTCAGGTGCCTACCAAGGTAGTGTAAAAACTTCCAACAGAATTCCTGTCTGGCACCTTCCCCGGTGGAGTTGTGCATGGGGTGTGTTTGGAACATTTTGTCACCAGCCGAGTCCAAAATTCAGCGGATCCCCATCTCAGCCCAGAAAGCAGGTAGAACAACTTTTGTGGTGCCTTTCAGCTGCCTACCAAGGTAGTGTAAAAACCACTAAGAGAACTCCTGTCTGGCACATTCCCCGGTGGAGTTGTGCATGGGGTGTGTTTGGAACATTTTGTCACCGGCCGAGTCCAAAATTCAGCGGTTCCCCATCTCAGCCCAGAAAGCAGGTAGAACAACTTTTGTGGTGCCTTTCAGCTGCCTACCAAGGTAGTGTAAAAACTACCAGGAGAACTCCTGTCTGGCACCTTCCCCGGTGGAGTTGTGCATGGGGTGTGTTTGGAACATTTTGTCACCGGCCGACTCCAAAATTCAGTTGTTCCCCATCTCAGCCCAGAAAGCAGGTAGAACAACTTTTGTGGTGTCTTTCAGATGCCTACCGGAGCAATGTAAAAACTACCAGGAGAACTCCTCTCTGGCACCTTCCCCGTGGAGTTGTGCATGGGGTGTGTTTGGAACATTTTGTCACCAGCCGAGTCCAAAATTCAGCGGTTCCCCATCTCAGCCCAGAAAGCAGGTAGAACAACTTTGTAGTGTCTTTTTGATGCCTACCGGAGCAATGTAAAAACTACCAACAGAATTCCTTCCTGGCACCTTCGCTAGTGGAGTTGTGCATGGGGTGTATTTATTAAAATTTTGTCACCAGCCGAGTCCAAAATTCAGCGGTTCCCCATCTCAGCCCAGAAAGCAGGTAGAACAACTTTTGTAGTGTCTTTTTGATGCCTACCGGAGCAATGTAAAAACTACCAACAGAATTCCTTCCTGGCACCTTCGCTAGTGGAGTTGTGCATGGGGTGTATTTATTAAAATTTTGTCACCAGCCGAGTCCAAAATTTAGATGTTCCCCATCTCAGCCCAGAAAGCAGGTAGAACAACTTTTGTGGTGCCTTTCAGCTGCCTACCATGGTATTGTAAAAACTATCAAGAGAACTCTTGTCTGGCACCTTCCCCGGTGGAGTTGTGCATGGGGTGTGTTTGGAAAATTTTGTCACCGGCCGACTCCAAAATTCAGCGGTTCCCCATCTCAGCCCAGAAAGCAGGTAAAACAACTTTTGTGGTGTCTTTCAGATGCCTACCGGAGCAATGTAAAAACTACCAGGAGAACTCCTGTCTGGCACCTTCCCCGGTGGAGTTGTGCATGGGGTGTGTTTGGAACATTTTGTCACCAGCCGAGTCCAAAATTCAGCGGTTCCCCATCTCAGCCCAGAAAGCAGGTAGAACAACTTTTGTAGTGTCTTTTTGATGCCTACCGGAGCAATGTAAAAACTACCAACAGAATTCCTTCCTGGCACCTTCGCTAGTGGAGGTGTGCATGGGGTGTATTTATTAAAATTTTGTCACCAGCCGAGTCCAAAATTCAGCTGTTCCCCATCTCAGCCCAGAAAGCAGGTAGAACAACTTTTGTGGTGCCTTTCAAATGCCTACCAAGGTAGTGTAAAAACTATCAAGAGAACTCTTGTCTGGACCTTCCCTGGTGGAGTTGTGCATGGGGTGTGTTTGGAACATTTCGTCACCAGCCGAGTCCAAAATTCAGCGGTTCCCCATCTCAGCCCAGAAAGCAGGTAGAACAACTTTTGTGGTGTCTTTCAGATGCCTACCAAGGTAGTGTAAAAACTATTGAGAGAACTCGTTTCTGGCACCTTCCCCGGTGGAGTTGTGCAGGGGGTGTGTTTGGAACATTTTGTCACCAGCCGAGTCCAAAAGTCATCGGTTCCCCATCTCAGCCCAGAAAGCAGGTAAAACAACTTTTGTGGTGTCTTTCAGGTGCCTACCAAGGTAGTGTAAAAACTTCCAACAGAATTCCTGTCTGGCACCTTCCCCGGTGGAGTTGTGCATGGGGTGTGTTTGGAACATTTTGTCACCAGCCGAGTCCAAAATTCAGCGGATCCCCATCTCAGCCCAGAAAGCAGGTAGAACAACTTTTGTGGTGCCTTTCAGCTGCCTACCAAGGTAGTGTAAAAACCACTAAGAGAACTCCTGTCTGGCACATTCCCCGGTGGAGTTGTGCATGGGGTGTGTTTGGAACATTTTGTCACCGGCCGAGTCCAAAATTCAGCGGTTCCCCATCTCAGCCCAGAAAGCAGGTAGAACAACTTTTGTGGTGTCTTTCAGATGCCTACCAGAGCAATGTAAAAACTACCAGGAGAACTCCTCTCTGGCACCTTCCCCGTGGAGTTGTGCATGGGGTGTGTTTGGAACATTTTGTCACCAGCCGAGTCCAAAATTCAGCGGTTCCCCATCTCAGCCCAGAAAGCAGGTAGAACAACTTTGTAGTGTCTTTTTGATGCCTACCGGAGCAATGTAAAAACTACCAACAGAATTCCTTCCTGGCACCTTCGCTAGTGGAGTTGTGCATGGGGTGTATTTATTAAAATTTTGTCACCAGCCGAGTCCAAAATTCAGCGGTTCCCCATCTCAGCCCAGAAAGCAGGTAGAACAACTTTTGTAGTGTCTTTTTGATGCCTACCGGAGCAATGTAAAAACTACCAACAGAATTCCTTCCTGGCACCTTCGCTAGTGGAGTTGTGCATGGGGTGTATTTATTAAAATTTTGTCACCAGCCGAGTCCAAAATTTAGATGTTCCCCATCTCAGCCCAGAAAGCAGGTAGAACAACTTTTGTGGTGCCTTTCAGCTGCCTACCATGGTATTGTAAAAACTATCAAGAGAACTCTTGTCTGGCACCTTCCCCGGTGGAGTTGTGCATGGGGTGTGTTTGGAACATTTTGTCACCGGCCGACTCCAAAATTCAGCGGTTCCCCATCTCAGCCCAGAAAGCAGGTAAAACAACTTTTGTGGTGTCTTTCAGATGCCTACCGGAGCAATGTAAAAACTACCAGGAGAACTCCTGTCTGGCACCTTCCCCGGTGGAGTTGTGCAGGGGGTGTGTTTGGAACATTTTGTCACCAGCCGAGTCCAAAATTCAGCGGTTCCCCATCTCAGCCCAGAAAGCAGGTAGAACAACTTTTGTGGTGCCTTTCAGGTGCCTACCAAGTAGTGTAAAAACTACCAAGAGAACTCCTCTCTGGCACCTTCCCCGGTGGAGTTGTGCATGGGGTGTGTTTGGAACATTTTGTCACCAGCCGAGTCCAAAATTCAGCGGTTCCCCATCTCAGCCCAGAAAGCAGGTAGAACAACTTTTGTGGTGCCTTTCAGATGCCTACCGGAGCAATGTAAAAACTACCAGGAGAACTCCTGTCTGGCACCTTCCCCGGTGAAGTTGTGCATGGGGTGTGTTTGGAACATTTTGTCACCAGCCGAGTCCAAAATTCAGCGGTTCCCCATCTCAGCCCAGAAAGCAGGTAGAACAACTTTTGTAGTGTCTTTTTGATGCCTACCGGAGCAATGTAAAAACTACCAACAGAATTCCTTCCTGGCACCTTCGCTAGTGGAGGTGTGCATGGGGTGTATTTATTAAAATTTTGTCACCAGCCGAGTCCAAAATTCAGCTGTTCCCCATCTCAGCCCAGAAAGCAGGTAGAACAACTTTTGTGGTGCCTTTCAAATGCCTACCAAGGTAGTGTAAAAACTATCAAGAGAACTCTTGTCTGGACCTTCCCTGGTGGAGTTGTGCAGGGGGTGTGTTTGGAACATTTCGTCACCAGCCGAGTCCAAAATTCAGCGGTTCCCCATCTCAGCCCAGAAAGCAGGTAGAACAACTTTTGTGGTGCCTTTCAGCTGCCTACCAAGGTAGTGTAAAAACTACCAACAGAACTCCTGTCTGGCACCTTCCCCGGTGGAGTTGTGCATGGGGTGTGTTTGGAACATTTTGTCACCGGCCGACTCCAAAATTCAGTTGTTCCCCATCTCAGCCCAGAAAGCAGGTAGAACAACTTTTGTGGTGTCTTTCAGATGCCTACCGGAGCAATGTAAAAACTACCAGGAGAACTCCTCTCTGGCACCTTCCCCGTGGAGTTGTGCATGGGGTGTGTTTGGAACATTTTGTCACCAGCCGAGTCCAAAATTCAGCGGTTCCCCATCTCAGCCCAGAAAGCAGGTAGTGTAAAAACTACCAGGAGAACTGGTGTCTGGCACCTTCCCCGGTGGAGTTGTGCATGGGGTGTGTTTGGAACATTTTGTCTCCGGCCGACTCCAAAATTCAGCTGTTCCCCATCTCAGCCCAGAAAGC
Organism: Falco biarmicus; assembly: GCF_023638135.1. Taxonomy (NCBI): domain Eukaryota; kingdom Metazoa; phylum Chordata; class Aves; order Falconiformes; family Falconidae; genus Falco; species Falco biarmicus. Next base: position 668,068 of record NC_079298.1, on the reverse strand, counting down.
AGGTAGAACAACTTTTGTGGTGTCTTTTTGATGCCTACCGGAGCAATGTAAAAACTTCCAACAGAACTCGTTCCTGGCACCTTCCCCGGTGGAGTTGTGCATGGGGTGTGTTTGGAACATTTTGTCACCAGCCGACTCCAAAATTCAGCTGTTCCCCATCTCAGCCCAGAAAGCAGGTAGAACAACTTTTGTGGTGTCTTTCAGATGCCTACCAAGGTAGTGTAAAAACTTCCAACAGAACTCTTGTCTGGCACATTCCCCGGTGGAGTTGTGCAGGGGGTGTGTTTGGAACATTTCGTCACCAGCCAAGTCCAAAATTCAGAGGTTCCCCATCTCAGCCCAGAAAGCAGGTAGAACAACTTCTGTGGTGCCTTTCAGCTGCCTACCAAGGTAGTGTAAAAACTACTAAGAGAACTCCTGTCTGGCACCTTTCTCGGTGGAGTTGTGCAGGGGGTGTGTTTGGAACATTTTGTCACCAGCCGACTCCAAAATTCAGCTGTTCCCCATCTCAGCCCAGAAAGCAGGTAGAACAACTTTTGTAGTGTCTTTTTGATGCCTACCGGAGCAATGTAAAAACTACCAAGAGAATTCCTTCCTGGCACCTTCGCTAGTGGAGTTGTGCATGGGGTGTATTTATTAAAATTTTGTCACCAGCCGAGTCCAAAATTCAGCGGTTCCCCATCTCAGCCCAGAAAGCAGGTAGAACAACTTTTGTGGTGCCTTTCAGCTGCCTACCAAGGTAGTGTAAAAACTACCAGGAGAACTCCTGTCTGGCACCTTCCCCGGTGGAGTTGTGCATGGGGTGTGTTTGGAACATTTTGTCACCAGCCGAGTCCAAAATTCAGCGGTTCCCCATCTCAGCCCAGAAAGCAGGTAGAACAACTTTTGTGGTGTCTTTCAGATGCCTACCAAGGTAGTGTAAAAACTATAAAGAGAACTCCAGTCTGGCACCTTCCCCGGTGGAGTTGTGCATGGGGTGTGTTTGGAACATTTTGTCACCGGCCGACTCCAAAATTCAGCGGTTCCCCATCTCAGCCCAGAAAGCAGGTAGAACAACTTTTGTGGTGTCTTTCAGGTGCCTACCAAGGTAGTGTAAAAACTACCAGGAGAACTCTTGTCTGGCACCTTCTCCGGTGGAGTTGTGCAGGGGGTGTGTTTGGAACATTTTGTCACCAGCCGGAATCAAAATTCAGCGGTTCCCCATCTCAGCCCAGAAAGCAGGTAGAACAACTTTTGTGGTGCCTTTCAAATGCCTACCAAGGTAGTGTAAAAACTATCAAGAGAACTCTTGTCTGGCACCTTCCCCGGTGGAGTTGTGCATGGGGTGTGTTTGGAACATTTTGTCACCAGCCGAGTCCAAAATTCAGCTGCTCCCCATCTCAGCCCAGAAAGCAGGTAAAACAACTTTTGTGGTGTCTTTCAGGTGCCTACCAAGGTAGTGTAAAAACTACCAACAGAACTCTTGTCTGGCACCTTCCCCGGTGGAGTTGTGCAGGGGGTGTGTTTGGAACATTTTGTCACCAGCCGACTCCAAAATTCAGCTGTTCCCCATCTCAGCCCAGAAAGCAGGTAGAACAACTTTTGTGGTGTCTTTCAGATACCTACCAAGGTAGTGTAAAAACTATTAAGAGAACTCCTGTCTGGCACCTTCCCCGGTGGAGTTGTGCAGGGGGTGTGTTTGGAACATTTTGTCACCAGCCGAGTCCAAATTTCAGCCGTTCCCCATCTCAGCCCAGAAAGCAGGTAGAACAACTTTTGTGGTGCCTTTCATCTGCCTACCGGGGTAGTGTAAAAACTACCAACAGAACTCGTTTCTGGCACCTTCCCCGGTGGAGTTGTGCATGGGGTGTGTTTGGAACATTTTGTTACCAGCCGAGTCCAAAATTCAGCGATTCCCCATCTAAGCCCAGAAAGTAGGTAGAAAAACTTTTGTGGTGCCTTTCAGCTGCCTACCGGGGTAGTGTAAAAACTACCAACAGAACTCCTTTCTGGCACCTTCCCCGGTGGAGTTGTGCATGGGGTGTGTTTAGAACATTTTGTCACCAGCCGAGTCCAAAATTCAGCCGTTCCCCATCTCAGCCCAGAAAGCAGGTAGAACAACTTTTGTGGTGTCTTTCAGATGCCTACCAAGGTAGTGTAAAAACTTCCAACAGAACTCTTGTCTGGCACATTCCCCGGTGGAGTTGTGCAGGGGGTGTGTTTGGAACATTTCGTCACCAGCCAAGTCCAAAATTCAGAGGTTCCCCATCTCAGCCCAGAAAGCAGGTAGAACAACTTCTGTGGTGCCTTTCAGCTGCCTACCAAGGTAGTGTAAAAACTACTAAGAGAACTCCTGTCTGGCACCTTCCCCGGTGGAGTTGTGCAGGGGGTGTGTTTGGAACATTTTGTCACCAGCCGAGTCCAAAATTCAGCGGTTCCCCATCTCAGCCCAGAAAGCAGGTAGAACAACTTTTGTAGTGTCTTTTTGATGCCTACCGGAGCAATGTAAAAACTACCAACAGAATTCCTTCCTGGCACCTTCGCTAGTGGAGTTGTGCAGGGGGTGTATTTATTTAAATTTTGTCACCAGCCGAGTCCAAAATTCAGCTGTTCCGCATCTCAGCCCAGAAAGCAGGTAGAACAACTTTTGTGGTGTCTTTCAGGTGCCTACCAAGGTAGTGTAAAAACTATCAAGAGAACTCTTGTCTGGCACCTTCCTTGGTGGAGTTGTGCATGGGGTGTGTTTGGAACATTTTGTCGCCGGCGGACTCCAAAATTCAGCTGTTCCCCATCTCAGCCCAGAAAGCAGGTAGAACAACTTTTGTGGTGTCTTTCAGATGCCTACCGGAGCAATGTAAAAACTACCAAAAGAACTCCTGTCTGGCACCTTCCCCGGTGGAGTTGTGCAGGGGGTGTGTTTGGAACATTTTGTCACCAGCCGACTCCAAAATTCAGCGGTTCCCCATCTCAGCCCAGAAAGCAGGTAGAACAACTTTTGTGGTGCCTTTCAGGTGCCTACCATGGTAGTGTAAAAACTACTAAGAGAACTCCTGTCTGGCACCTTCCCCGGTGGAGTTGTGCATGGGGTGTGTTTGGAACATTTTGTCACCAGCCGAGTCCAAAATTCAGCGGATCCCCATCTCAGCCCAGAAAGCAGGTAGAACAACTTTTGTGGTCCCTTTCAGATGCCTACCGGAGCAATGTAAAAACTACCAGGAGAACTCCTGTCTGGCACCTTCCCCGGTGGAGTTGTGCATGGGGTGTGTTTGGAACATTTTGTCACCAGCCGACTCCAAAATTCAGCTGTTCCCCATCTCAGCCCAGAAAGCAGGTAGAACAACTTTTGTAGTGTCTTTCAGATGCCTACCGGAGCAATGTAAAAACTACCAACAGAATTCCTTCCTGGCACCTTCGCTAGTGGAGTTGTGCATGGGGTGTATTTATTAAAATTTTGTCACCAGCCAAGTCCAAAATTCAGCTGTTCCCCATCTCAGCCCAGAAAGCAGGTAGAACAACTTTTGTGGTGCCTTTCAAATGCCTACCAAGGTAGTGTAAAAACTATCAAGAGAACTCTTGTCTGGACCTTCCCTGGTGGAGTTGTGCATGGGGTGTGTTTGGAACATTTCGTCACCAGCCGAGTCCAAAATTCAGCTGTTCCCCATCTCAGCCCAGAAAGCAGGTAAAACAACTTTTGTGGTGTCTTTCAGGTGCCTACCAAGGTAGTGTAAAAACTACCAGGAGAACTCCTGTCTGGCACCTTCCCCGGTGGAGTTGTGCATGGGGTGTGTTTGGAACATTTTGTCACCAGCCGACTCCAAAATTCAGCGGTTCCCCATCTCAGCCCAGAAAGCAGGTAGAACAACTTTTGTGGTGTCTTTCAGATGCCTACCAAGGTAGTGTAAAAACTATTGAGAGAACTCGTTTCTGGCACCTTCCCCGGTGGAGTTGTGCAGGGGGTGTGTTTGGAACATTTTGTCACCAGCCGAGTCCAAAAGTCATCGGTTCCCCATCTCAGCCCAGAAAGCAGGTAAAACAACTTTTGTGGTGTCTTTCAGGTGCCTACCAAGGTAGTGTAAAAACTTCCAACAGAATTCCTGTCTGGCACCTTCCCCGGTGGAGTTGTGCATGGGGTGTGTTTGGAACATTTTGTCACCAGCCGAGTCCAAAATTCAGCGGATCCCCATCTCAGCCCAGAAAGCAGGTAGAACAACTTTTGTGGTGCCTTTCAGCTGCCTACCAAGGTAGTGTAAAAACCACTAAGAGAACTCCTGTCTGGCACATTCCCCGGTGGAGTTGTGCATGGGGTGTGTTTGGAACATTTTGTCACCGGCCGAGTCCAAAATTCAGCGGTTCCCCATCTCAGCCCAGAAAGCAGGTAGAACAACTTTTGTGGTGCCTTTCAGCTGCCTACCAAGGTAGTGTAAAAACTACCAGGAGAACTCCTGTCTGGCACCTTCCCCGGTGGAGTTGTGCATGGGGTGTGTTTGGAACATTTTGTCACCGGCCGACTCCAAAATTCAGTTGTTCCCCATCTCAGCCCAGAAAGCAGGTAGAACAACTTTTGTGGTGTCTTTCAGATGCCTACCAGAGCAATGTAAAAACTACCAGGAGAACTCCTCTCTGGCACCTTCCCCGTGGAGTTGTGCATGGGGTGTGTTTGGAACATTTTGTCACCAGCCGAGTCCAAAATTCAGCGGTTCCCCATCTCAGCCCAGAAAGCAGGTAGAACAACTTTGTAGTGTCTTTTTGATGCCTACCGGAGCAATGTAAAAACTACCAACAGAATTCCTTCCTGGCACCTTCGCTAGTGGAGTTGTGCATGGGGTGTATTTATTAAAATTTTGTCACCAGCCGAGTCCAAAATTCAGCGGTTCCCCATCTCAGCCCAGAAAGCAGGTAGAACAACTTTTGTAGTGTCTTTTTGATGCCTACCGGAGCAATGTAAAAACTACCAACAGAATTCCTTCCTGGCACCTTCGCTAGTGGAGTTGTGCATGGGGTGTATTTATTAAAATTTTGTCACCAGCCGAGTCCAAAATTTAGATGTTCCCCATCTCAGCCCAGAAAGCAGGTAGAACAACTTTTGTGGTGCCTTTCAGCTGCCTACCATGGTATTGTAAAAACTATCAAGAGAACTCTTGTCTGGCACCTTCCCCGGTGGAGTTGTGCATGGGGTGTGTTTGGAACATTTTGTCACCGGCCGAGTCCAAAATTCAGCGGTTCCCCATCTCAGCCCAGAAAGCAGGTAAAACAACTTTTGTGGTGTCTTTCAGATGCCTACCGGAGCAATGTAAAAACTACCAGGAGAACTCCTGTCTGGCACCTTCCCCGGTGGAGTTGTGCAGGGGGTGTGTTTGGAACATTTTGTCACCAGCCGAGTCCAAAATTCAGCTGTTCCCCATCTCAGCCCAGAAAGCAGGTAGAACAACTTTTGTGGTGCCTTTCAGGTGCCTACCAAGTAGTGTAAAAACTACCAAGAGAACTCCTCTCTGGCACCTTCCCCGGTGGAGTTGTGCATGGGGTGTGTTTGGAACATTTTGTCACCAGCCGAGTCCAAAATTCAGCGGTTCCCCATCTCAGCCCAGAAAGCAGGTAGAACAACTTTTGTGGTGCCTTTCAGATGCCTACCGGAGCAATGTAAAAACTACCAGGAGAACTCCTGTCTGGCACCTTCCCCGGTGGAGTTGTGCATGGGGTGTGTTTGGAACATTTTGTCACCAGCCGAGTCCAAAATTCAGCGGTTCCCCATCTCAGCCCAGAAAGCAGGTAGAACAACTTTTGTAGTGTCTTTTTGATGCCTACCGGAGCAATGTAAAAACTACCAACAGAATTCCTTCCTGGCACCTTCGCTAGTGGAGGTGTGCATGGGGTGTATTTATTAAAATTTTGTCACCAGCCGAGTCCAAAATTCAGCTGTTCCCCATCTCAGCCCAGAAAGCAGGTAGAACAACTTTTGTGGTGCCTTTCAAATGCCTACCAAGGTAGTGTAAAAACTATCAAGAGAACTCTTGTCTGGACCTTCCCTGGTGGAGTTGTGCAGGGGGTGTGTTTGGAACATTTCGTCACCAGCCGAGTCCAAAATTCAGCGGTTCCCCATCTCAGCCCAGAAAGCAGGTAGAACAACTTTTGTGGTGCCTTTCAGCTGCCTACCAAGGTAGTGTAAAAACTACCAACAGAACTCCTGTCTGGCACCTTCCCCGGTGGAGTTGTGCATGGGGTGTGTTTGGAACATTTTGTCACCGGCCGACTCCAAAATTCAGTTGTTCCCCATCTCAGCCCAGAAAGCAGGTAGAACAACTTTTGTGGTGTCTTTCAGATGCCTACCGGAGCAATGTAAAAACTACCAGGAGAACTCCTCTCTGGCACCTTCCCCGTGGAGTTGTGCATGGGGTGTGTTTGGAACATTTTGTCACCAGCCGAGTCCAAAATTCAGCGGTTCCCCATCTCAGCCCAGAAAGCAGGTAGTGTAAAAACTACCAGGAGAACTGGTGTCTGGCACCTTCCCCGGTGGAGTTGTGCATGGGGTGTGTTTGGAACATTTTGTCTCCGGCCGACTCCAAAATTCAGCGGTTCCCCATCTCAGCCCAGAAAGCAGGTAGAACAACTTTTGTGGTGTCTTTCAGATGCCTACCGGAGCAATGTAAAAACTACCAGGAGAACTCCTCTCTGGCACCTTCGCTAGTGGAGTTGTGCATGGGGTGTATTTATTAAAATTTTGTCACCAGCCGACTCCAAAATTCAGCGGTTCCCCATCTCAGCCCAGAAAGCAGGTAGAACAACTTTTGTGGTGCCTTTCAGCTGCCTACCAAGGTAGTGTAAAAACTACTAAGAGAACTCCTGTCTGGCACCTTCCCCGGTGGAGTTGTGCATGGGGTGTGTTTGGAACATTTTGTCACCGGCCGACTCCAAAATTCAGCTGTTCCCCATCTCAGCCCAGAAAGCAGGTAGAACAACTTTTGTGGTGTCTTTCAGATGCCTACCGGAGCAATGTAAAAACTACCAGGAGAACTCCTCTCTGGCACCTTCCCCGGTGGAGTTGTGCATGGGGTGTGTTTGGAACATTTTGTCACCAGCCGAGTCCAAAATTCAGCGGTTCCCCATCTCAGCCCAGAAAGCAGGTAGAACAACTTTTGTGGTGTCTTTCAGGTGCCTACCAAGGTAGTGTAAAAACTACCAACAGAACTCCTGTCTGGCACCTTCCCCGGTGGAGTTGTGCAGGGGGTGTGTTTGGAACATTTTGTCACCAGCCGAGTCCAAAATTCAGCTGTTCCCCATCTCAGCCCAGAAAGCAGGTAGAACAACTTTTGTGGTGTCTTTCAGATGCCTACCGGAGCAATGTAAAAACTACCAGGAGAACTCCTCTCTGGCACCTTCCCCGGTGGAGTTGTGCATGGGGTGTGTTTGGAACATTTTGTCACCAGCCGAGTCCAAAATTCAGCGGTTCCCCATCTCAGCCCAGAAAGCAGGTAGAACAACTTTTGTGGTGTCTTTCAGGTGCCTACCAAGGTAGTGTAAAAACTACCAACAGAACTCCTGTCTGGCACCTTCCCCGGTGGAGTTGTGCAGGGGGTGTGTTTGGAACATTTTGTCACCAGCCGAGTCCAAAATTCAGCTGTTCCCCATCTCAGCCCAGAAAGCAGGTAGAACAACTTTTGTGGTGCCTTTCAAATGCCTACCAAGGTAGTGTAAAAACTAGCAAGAGAACTCTTGTCTGGCACCTTCCCCGGTGGAGTTGTGCATGGGGTGTGTTTGGAACATTTTGTCACCAGCCGACTCCAAAATTCAGCTGTTCCCCATCTGAGCCCAGAAAGCAGGTAGAACAACTTTTGTGGTGTCTTTCAGATGCCTACCGGAGCAATGTAAAAACTACCAACAGAACTCGTTTCTGGCACCTTCCCCGGTGGAGTTGTGCAGGGGGTGTGTTTGGAACATTTTGTCACCGGCCGACTCCAAAATTCAGCTGTTCCCCATCTCAGCCCAGAAAGCAGGTAGAACAACTCTTGTGGTGTCTTTCAGATGCCTACCAAGGTAGTGTAAAAACTATTAAGAGAACTCCTGTCTGGCACCTTCCCCGGTGGAGTTGTGCATGGGGTGTGTTTGGAACATTTTGTCACCGGCCGACTCCAAAATTCAGCGGTTCCCCATCTCAGCCCAGAAAGCAGGTAAAACAACTTTTGTGGTGTCTTTCAGGTGCCTACCAAGGTAGTGTAAAAACTTCCAACAGAACTCGTTCCTGGCACCTTCCCCGGTGGAGTTGTGCATGGGGTGTGTTTGGAACATTTTGTCACCAGCCGAGTCCAAAATTCAGCGGTTCCCCATCTCAGCCCAGAAAGCAGGTAAAACAACTTTTGTGGTGCCTTTCAGGTGCCTACCAAGGTAGTGTAAAAACTACCAGGAGAACTCCTGTCTGGCACCTTCCCCGGTGGAGTTGTGCAGGGGGTGTGTTTGGAACATTTTGTCACCAGCCGACTCCAAAATTCAGCGGTTCCCCATCTCAGCCCAGAAAGCAGGTAGAACAACTTTTGTGGTGTCTTTCAGATGCCTACCAAGGTAGTGTAAAAACTATTAAGAGAACTCCTGTCTGGCACCTTCCCCGTTGGAGTTGCGCATGGGCTGTGTTTGGAACATTTTTTCTCGGGCCGAGTCCAAAATTCAGCGGTTCCCCATCTCAGCCCAGAAAGCAGGTAGAACAACTTTTGTGGTGTCTTTTTGATGCCTACCGGAGCAATGTAAAAACTACCAGGAGAACTCCTCTCTGGCACCTTCGCTAGTGGAGTTGTGCATGGGGTGTATTTATTAAAATTTTGTCACCAGCCGACTCCAAAATTCAGCGGTTCCCCATCTCAGCCCAGAAAGCAGGTAGAACAACTTTTGTGGTGTCTTTCAGATGCCTACCAAGGTAGTGTAAAAACTACCAACAGAATTCCTTCCTGGCACCTTCGGTAGTGGAGTTGTGCATGGGGTGTATTTATTAAAATTTTGTCAGCAGCCGAGTCCAAAATTCAGCGGTTCCCCATCTCAGCCCAGAAAGCAGGTAGAACAACTCTTGTGGTGTCTTTCAGATGCCTACCGGAGCAATGTAAAAACTACCAGGAGAACTCCTCTCTGGCACCTTCGCTAGTGGAGTTGTGCATGGGGTGTATTTATTAAAATTTTGTCACCGGCCGAGTCCAAAATTCAGCGGTTCCCCATCTCAGCCCAGAAAGCAGGTAGAACAACTTTTGTGGTGCCTATCAAATGCCTACCAAGGTAGTGTAAAAACTATCAAGAGAACTCCTGTCTGGCACCTTCCCCGGTGGAGTTGTGCATGGGGTGTGTTTGGAACATTTTGTCACCGGCCGACTCCAAAATTCAGCTGTTCCCCATCTCAGCCCAGAAAGCAGGTAGAACAACTTTTGTGGTGTCTTTCAGATGCCTACCGGAGCAATGTAAAAACTACCAGGAGAACTCCTGTCTGGAACCTTCCCCGGTGGAGTTGTGCAGGGGGTGTGTTTGGAACATTTTGTCACCAGCCGAGTCCAAAATTCAGCGGTTCCCCATCTCAGCCCAGAAAGCAGGTAGAACAACTTTTGTGGTGTCTTTCAGGTGCCTACCAAGGTAGTGTAAAAACTACCAACAGAACTCCTGTCTGGCACCTTCCCCGGTGGAGTTGTGCAGGGGGTGTGTTTGGAACATTTTGTCACCAGCCGAGTCCAAAATTCAGCTGTTCCCCATCTCAGCCCAGAAAGCAGGTAGAACAACTTTTGTGGTGCCTTTCAAATGCCTACCAAGGTAGTGTAAAAACTAGCAAGAGAACTCTTGTCTGGCACCTTCCCCGGTGGAGTTGTGCATGGGGTGTGTTTGGAACATTTTGTCACCAGCCGACTCCAAAATTCAGCGGTACCCCATCTGAGCCCAGAAAGCAGGTAAAACAACTTTTGTGGTGTCTTTCAGGTGCCTACCAAGGTAGTGTAAATACTTCCAACAGAACTCGTTCCTGGCACCTTCCCCGGTGGAGTTGTGCATGGGGTGTGTTTGGAACATTTTGTCACCAGCCGAGTCCAAAATTCAGCGGTTCCCCATCTCAGCCCAGAAAGCAGGTAAAACAACTTTTGTGGTGCCTTTCAGGTGCCTACCAAGGTAGTGTAAAAACTACCAGGAGAACTCCTGTCTGGCACCTTCCCCGGTGGAGTTGTGCAGGGGGTGTGTTTGGAACATTTTGTCACCAGCCGACTCCAAAATTCAGCGGTTCCCCATCTCAGCCCAGAAAGCAGGTAGAACAACTTTTGTGGTGTCTTTCAGATGCCTACCAAGGTAGTGTAAAAACTATTAAGAGATCTCCTGTCTGGCACCTTCCCCGTTGGAGTTGCGCATGGGCTGTGTTTGGAACATTTTTTCTCGGGCCGAGTCCAAAATTCAGCGGTTCCCCATCTCAGCCCAGAAAGCAGGTAGAACAACTTTTGTGGTGTCTTTCAGATGCCTACCAAGGTAGTGTAAAAACTACCAACAGAATTCCTTCCTGGCACCTTCGCTACTGGAGTTGTGCATGGGGTGTATTTATTAAAATTTTGTCAGCAGCCGAGTCCAAAATTCAGCGGTTCCCCATCTCAGCCCAGAAAGCAGGTAGAACAACTCTTGTGGTGTCTTTCAGATGCCTACCGGAGCAATGTAAAAACTACCAGGAGAACTCCTCTCTGGCACCTTCCCCGGTGGAGTTGTGCATGGGGTGTGTTTGGAACATTTTGTCACCGGCCGACTCCAAAATTCAGCTGTTCCCCATCTCAGCCCAGAAAGCAGGTAGAACAACTTTTGTGGTGTCTTTCAGATGCCTACCGGAGCAATGTAAAAACTACCAGGAGAACTCCTGTCTGGAACCTTCCCCGGTGGAGTTGTGCATGGGGTGTGTTTGGAACATTTTGTCACCAGCCGAGTCCAAAATTCAGCGGTTCCCCATCTCAGCCCAGAAAGCAGGTAGAACAACTTTTGTGGTGTCTTTCAGGTGCCTACCAAGGTAGTGTAAAAACTACCAACAGAACTCCTGTCTGGCACCTTCCCCGGTGGAGTTGTGCAGGGGGTGTGTTTGGAACATTTTGTCACCAGCCGAGTCCAAAATTCAGCTGTTCCCCATCTCAGCCCAGAAAGCAGGTAGAACAACTTTTGTGGTGCCTTTCAAATGCCTACCAAGGTAGTGTAAAAACTATCAAGAGAACTCTTGTCTGGCACCTTCCCCGGTGGAGTTGTGCATGGGGTGTGTTTGGAACATTTTGTCACCAGCCGACTCCAAAATTCAGCTGTTCCCCATCTGAGCCCAGAAAGCAGGTAAAACAACTTTTGTGGTGTCTTTCAGGTGCCTACCAAGGTAGTGTAAAAACTATCAAGAGAACTCTTGTCTGGCACCTTCCCCGGTGGAGTTGTGCAGGGGGTGTGTTTGGAACATTTTGTCACCAGCCGAGTCCAAAATTCAGCGGTTCCCCATCTCAGCCCAGAAAGCAGGAAGAAAAAACTTTTGTGGTGTCTTTCAGGTGCCTACCAAGGTAGTGTAAAAACTACCAGGAGAACTCCTTTCTGGCACCTTCCCCGGTGGAGTTGTGCATGGGGTGTTTTTGGAACATTTCGTCACCAGCCGACTCCAAAATTCAGCTGTTCCCCATCTCAGCCCAGAAAGCAGGTAGAACAACTTTTGTGGTGTCTTTCAGATGCCTACCGGAGCAATGTAAAAACTAGCAACAGAACTCATTTCTGGCACCTTCCCCGGTGGAGTTGTGCAGGGGGTGTGTTTGGAACATTTTGTCACCAGCCGACTCCAAAATTCAGCTGTTCCCCATCTCAGCCCAGAAAGCAGGTAGAACAACTTTTGTGGTGTCTTTCAGATGCCTACCAAGGTAGTGTAAAAACTACTAAGAGAACTCTTGTCTGGCACCTTCCCCGGTGGAGTTGTGCAGGGGGTGTGTTTGGAACATTTTGTCACCAGCCGAGTCCAAAATTCAGCTGTTCCCCATCTCAGCCCAGAAAGCAGGTAGAACAACTTTTGTGGTGTCTTTCAGATGCCTACCAAGGTAGTGTAAAAACTATTAAGAGAACTCCTGTCTGGCACCTTCCCCGGTGGAGTTGTGCATGGGGTGTGTTTGGAACATTTTGTCACCGGCCGAGTCCAAAATTCAGCGGTTCCCCATCTCAGCCCAGAAAGTAGGTAGAACAACTTTTGTGGTGTCTTTTTGATGCCTACCGGAGCAATGTAAAAACTACCCACAGAATTCCTTCCTGGCACCTTCCCCGGTGGAGTTGTGCAGGGGGTGTATTTATTAAAATTTTGTCACCAGCCGAGTCCAAAATTCAGCTGTTCCCCATCTCAGCCCAGAAAGCAGGTAGAACAACTTTTGTGGTGTCTTTCAGATGCCTACCAAGGTAGTGTAAAAACTATTAAGAGAACTCCTGTCTGGCACCTTCCCCGGTGGAGTTGTGCATGGGGTGTGTTTGGAACATTTTGTCACCGGCCGAGTCCAAAATTCAGCGGTTCCCCATCTCAGCCCAGAAAGCAGGTAGAACAACTTTTGTGGTGTCTTTCAGATGCCTACCGGAGCAATGTAAAAACTTCCAACAGAACTCGTTCCTGGCACCTTCCCCGGTGGAGTTGTGCATGGGGTGTGTTTGGAACATTTTGTAACCAGCCGAGTCCAAAATTCAGCGGTTCCCCATCTCAGCCCATAAAGCAGGTAGAACAACTTTTGTGGTGCCTTTCAGCTGCCTACCATGGTAGTGTAAAAACTACTAAGAGAACTCCTGTCTGGCACCTTCCCCGGTGGAGTTGTGCAGGGGGTGTGTTTGGAACATTTTGTCACCAGCCGAGTCCAAAATTCAGCGGTTCCCCATCTCAGCCCAGAAAGCAGGTAGAACAACTTTTGTGGTGCCTTTCAGATGCCTACCGGAGCAATGTAAAAACTACCAACAGAACTCGTTTCTGGCACCTTCCCCGGTGGATTTGTGCAGGGGGTGTGTTTGGAACATTTTGTCACCGGCCGACTCCAAAATTCAGCTGTTCCCCATCTCAGCCCAGAAAGCAGGTAGAACAACTTTTGTGGTGTCTTTCAGATGCCTACCAAGGTAGTGTAAAAACTATTAAGAGAACTCCTGTCTGGCACCTTCCCCGGTGGAGTTGTGCAGGGGGTGTGTTTGGAACATTTTGTCACCAGCCGACTCCAAAATTCAGCGGTTCCCCATCTCAGCCCAGAAAGCAGGTAGAACAACTTTTGTGGTGTCTTTCAGATGCCTACCAAGGTAGTGTAAAAACTATTAAGAGAACTCCTGTCTGGCACCTTCCCCGTTGGAGTTGCGCATGGGCTGTGTTTGGAACATTTTTTCTCCGGCTGAGTCCAAAATTCAGCGGTTCCCCATCTCAGCCCAGAAAGCAGGTAGAACAACTTTTGTAGTGTCTTTTTGATGCCTACCGGAGCAATGTAAAAACTACCAAGAGAATTCCTTCCTGGCACCTTCGCTAGTGGAGTTGTGCATGGGGTGTATTTATTAAAATTTTGTCAGCAGCCGAGTCCAAAATTCAGCGGTTCCCCATCTCAGCCCAGAAAGCAGGTAGAACAACTCTTGTGGTGTCTTTCAGATGCCTACCGGAGCAATGTAAAAACTACCAGGAGAACTCCTCTCTGGCACCTTCGCTAGTGGAGTTGTGCATGGGGTGTATTTATTAAAATTTTGTCACCACCCGAGTCCAAAATTCAGCGGTTCCCCATCTCAGCCCAGAAAGCAGGTAGAACAACTTTTGTGGTGCCTTTCAAATGCCTACCAAGGTAGTGTAAAAACTATCAAGAGAACTCCTGTCTGGCACCTTCCCCGGTGGAGTTGTGCATGGGGTGTGTTTGGAACATTTTGTCACCGGCCGACTCCAAAATTCAGCTGTTCCCCATCTCAGCCCAGAAAGCAGGTAGAACAACTTTTGTGGTGTCTTTCAGATGCCTACCGGAGCAATGTAAAAACTACTAAGAGAACTCCTGTCTGGAACCTTCCCCGGTGGAGTTGTGCATGGGGTGTGTTTGGAACATTTTGTCACCAGCCGAGTCCAAAATTCAGCGGTTCCCCATCTCAGCCCAGAAAGCAGGTAGAACAACTTTTGTGGTGTCTTTCAGGTGCCTACCAAGGTAGTGTAAAAACTACCAACAGAACTCCTGTCTGGCACCTTCCCCGGTGGAGTTGTGCAGGGGGTGTGTTTGGAACATTTTGTCACCAGCCGAGTCCAAAATTCAGCGGTTCCCCATCTCAGCCCAGAAAGCAGGTAGAACAACTTTTGTGGTGCCTTTCAAATGCCTACCAAGGTAGTGTAAAAACTAGCAAGAGAACTCTTGTCTGGCACCTTCCCCGGTGGAGTTGTGCATGGGGTGTGTTTGGAACATTTTGTCACCAGCCGACTCCAAAATTCAGCTGTTCCCCATCTCAGCCCAGAAAGCAGGTAAAACAACTTTTGTGGTGTCTTTCAGGTGCCTACCAAGGTAGTGTAAAAACTATCAAGAGAACTCTTGTCTGGCACCTTCCCCGGTGGAGTTGTGCATGGGGTGTGTTTGGAACATTTTGTCACCAGCCGAGTCCAAAATTCAGCGGTTCCCCATCTCAGCCCAGAAAGCAGGAAGAAAAAACTTTTGTGGTGTCTTTCAGGTGCCTACCAAGGTAGTGTAAAAACTACCAGGAGAACTCCTTTCTGGCACCTTCCCCGGTGGAGTTGTGCATGGGGTGTTTTTGGAACATTTCGTCACCAGCCGAGTCCAAAATTCAGCGGTTCCCCATCTCAGCCCAGAAAGCAGGTAGAACAACTTTTGTGGTGTCTTTCAGATGCCTACCGGAGCAATGTAAAAACTACCAGGAGAACTCGTTTCTGGCACCTTCCCCGGTGGAGTTGTGCAGGGGGTGTGTTTGGAACATTTTGTCACCAGCCGACTCCAAAATTCAGCTGTTCCCCATCTCAGCCCAGAAAGCAGGTAGAACAACTTTTGTGGTGTCTTTCAGATGCCTACCAAGGTAGTGTAAAAACTACTAAGAGAACTCTTGTCTGGCACCTTCCCCGGTGGAGTTGTGCATGGGGTGTGTTTGGAACATTTTCTCACTGGCCGACTCCAAAATTCAGCGGTTCCCCATCTCAGCCCAGAAAGCAGGTAAAACAACTTTTGTGGTGCCTTTCAGGTGCCTACCAAGGTAGTGTAAAAACTACTAAGAGAACTCCTGTCTGGCACCTTCCCCGGTGGAGTTGTGCAGGGGGTGTGTTTGGAACATTTTGTCACCAGCCGAGTCCAAAATTCAGCGGTTCCCCATCTCAGCCCAGAAAGCAGGTAGAACAACTTTTGTGGTGCCTTTCAGGTGCCTACCAAGGTAGTGTAAAAACTACCAGGAGAACTCCTGTCTGGCACCTTCCCCGGTGGAGTTGTGCATGGGGTGTGTTTGGAACATTTTGTCACCAGCCGAGTCCAAAATTCAGCGGTTCCCCATCTCAGCCCAGAAAGCAGGTAGAACAACTTTTGTGGTGTCTTTCAGATGCCTACCAAGGTAGTGTAAAAACTATTAAGAGAACTCCTGTCTGGCACCTTCCCCGGTGGAGTTGTGCATGGGGTGTGTTTGGAACATTTTGTCACCGGCCGAGTCCAAAATTCAGCGGTTCCCCATCTCAGCCCAGAAAGTAGGTAGAACAACTTTTGTGGTGTCTTTTTGATGCCTACCGGAGCAATGTAAAAACTACCCACAGAACTCCTGTCTGGCACCTTCCCCGGTGGAGTTGTGCATGGGGTGTATTTATTAAAATTTTGTCACCAGCCGAGTCCAAAATTCAGCTGTTCCCCATCTCAGCCCAGAAAGCAGGTAGAACAACTTTTGTGGTGTCTTTCAGATGCCTACCAAGGTAGTGTAAAAACTATTAAGAGAACTCCTGTCTGGCACCTTCCCCGGTGGAGTTGTGCATGGGGTGTGTTTGGAACATTTTGTCACCGGCCGAGTCCAAAATTCAGCTGTTCCCCATCTCAGCCCAGAAAGCAGGTAAAACAACTTTTGTGGTGTCTTTCAGGTGCCTACCAAGGTAGTGTAAAAACTACCAGGAGAACTCTTGTCTGGACCTTCCCTGGTGGAGTTGTGCATGGGGTGTGTTTGGAACATTTCGTCACCAGCCGAGTCCAAAATTCAGCTGTTCCCCATCTCAGCCCAGAAAGCAGGTAAAACAACTTTTGTGGTGTCTTTTTGATGCCTACCAAGGTAGTGTAAAAACTACCAAAAGAACTCCTGTCTGGCACCTTCCCCGGTGGAGTTGTGCATGGGGTGTGTTTGGAACATTTTGTCACCAGCCGACTCCAAAATTCAGCGGTTCCCCATCTCAGCCCAGAAAGCAGGTAGAACAACTTTTATGGTGTCTTTCAGACGCCTACCAAGGTAGTCTAAAAACTATTAAGAGAACTCCTGTCTGGCACCTTCCCTGTTGGAGTTGCGCATGGGCTGTGTTTGGAACATTTTGTCACCGGCCGAGTCCAAAATTCAGCGGTTCCCCATCTCAGCCCAGAAAGTAGGTAGAACAACTTTTGTGGTGTCTTTTTGATGCCTACCGGAGCAATGTAAAAACTACCCACAGAATTCCTTCCTGGCACCTTCGCTAGTGGAGTTGTGCATGGGGTGTATTTATTAAAATTTTGTCACCAGCCGAGTCCAAAATTCAGCTGTTCCCCATCTCAGCCCAGAAAGCAGGTAGAACAACTTTTGTGGTGTCTTTCAGATGCCTACCAAGGTAGTGTAAAAACTATTAAGAGAACTCCTGTCTGGCACCTTCCCCGGTGGAGTTGTGCATGGGGTGTGTTTGGAACATTTTGTCACCGGCCGAGTCCAAAATTCAGCGGTTCCCCATCTCAGCCCAGAAAGCAGGTAGAACAACTTTTGTGGTGTCTTTCAGATGCCTACCGGAGCAATGTAAAAACTACCAGGAGAACTCCTCTCTGGCACCTTCCCCGGTGGAGTTGTGCATGGGGTGTGTTTGGAACATTTTGTCACCAGCCGAGTCCAAAATTCAGCGGTTCCCCATCTCAGCCCAGAAAGCAGGTAGAACAACTTCTGTGGTGCCTTTCAGCTGCCTACCATGGTAGTGTAAAAACTTCTAAGAGAACTCCTGTCTGGCACCTTCCCCGGTGGAATTGTGCAGGGGGTGTGTTTGGAACATTTTGTCACCAGCCGACTCCAAAATTCAGCGGTTCCCCATCTCAGCCCAGAAAGCAGGTAGAACAACTTTTGTGGTGTCTTTCAGATGCCTACCGGAGCAATGTAAAAACTACCAGGAGAACTCCTCTCTGGCACCTTCCCCGGTGGAGTTGTGCATGGGGTGTGTTTGGAACATTTTGTCACCGGCCGAGTCCAAAATTCAGCGGTTCCCCATCTCAGCCCAGAAAGCAGGTAGAACAACTTTTGTAGTGTCTTTTTGATGCCTACCGGAGCAATGTAAAAACTACCAACAGAATTCCTTCCTGGCACCTTCGCTAGTGGAGTTGTGCATGGGGTGTATTTATTAAAATTTTGTCACCAGCCGAGTCCAAAATTCAGCTGCTCCCCATCTCAGCCCAGAAAGCAGGTAGAACAACTTTTGTGGTGCCTTTCAGGTGCCTACCAAGGTAGTGTAAAAACTTCCAACAGAACTCTTGTCTGGCACCTTCCCCGGTGGAGTTGTGCATGGGGTGTGTTTGGAACATTTCGTCACCAGCCAAGTCCAAAATTCAGCGCTTCGCCATCTCAGCCCAGAAAGCAGGTAGAACAACTTCTGTGGTGCCTTTCAGCTGCCTACCAAGGTAGTGTAAAAACTACTAAGAGAACTCCTGTCTGGCACCTTCCCCGGTGGAGTTGTGCATGGGGTGTGTTTGGAACATTTTGTCACCAGCCGAGTCCAAAATTCAGCGGTTCCCCATCTCAGCCCAGAAAGGAGGTAGAACAACTTTTGTAGTGTCTTTTTGATGCCTACCGGAGCAATGTAAAAACTACCAAGAGAATTCCTTCCTGGCACCTTCGCTAGTGGAGTTGTGCATGGGGTGTATTTATTAAAATTTTGTCACCAGCCGAGTCCAAAATTCAGCGGTTCCCCATCTCAGCCCAGAAAGCAGGTAGAACAACTTTTGTGGTGTCTTTCAGATGCCTACCAAGGTAGTGTAAAAACTATTAAGAGAACTCCTGTCTGGCACCTTCCCCGGTGGAGTTGTGCAGGGGGTGTGTTTGGAACATTTTGTCACCGGCCGAGTCCAAAATTCAGCGGTTCCCCATCTCAGCCCAGAAAGTAGGTAGAACAACTTTTGTGGTGTCTTTTTGATGCCTACCGGAGCAATGTAAAAACTACCCACAGAACTCCTGTCTGGCACCTTCCCCGGTGGAGTTGTGCATGGGGTGTATTTATTAAAATTTTGTCACCAGCCGAGTCCAAAATTCAGCTGTTCCCCATCTCAGCCCAGAAAGCAGGTAGAACAACTTTTGTGGTGTCTTTCAGATGCCTACCAAGGTAGTGTAAAAACTATTAAGAGAACTCCTGTCTGGCACCTTCCCCGGTGGAGTTGTGCATGGGGTGTGTTTGGAACATTTTGTCACCGGCCGAGTCCAAAATTCAGCTGTTCCCCATCTCAGCCCAGAAAGCAGGTAAAACAACTTTTGTGGTGTCTTTCAGGTGCCTACCAAGGTAGTGTAAAAACTACCAGGAGAACTCTTGTCTGGACCTTCCCTGGTGGAGTTGTGCATGGGGTGTGTTTGGAACATTTCGTCACCAGCCGAGTCCAAAATTCAGCTGTTCCCCATCTCAGCCCAGAAAGCAGGTAAAACAACTTTTGTGGTGTCTTTTTGATGCCTACCAAGGTAGTGTAAAAACTACCAGGAGAACTCCTTTCTGGCACCTTCCCCGGTGGAGTTGTGCATGGGGTGTGTTTGGAACATTTTGTCACCAGCCGACTCCAAAATTCAGCGGTTCCCCATCTCAGCCCAGAAAGCAGGTAGAACAACTTTTATGGTGTCTTTCAGACGCCTACCAAGGTAGTCTAAAAACTATTAAGAGAACTCCTGTCTGGCACCTTCCCTGTTGGAGTTGCGCATGGGCTGTGTTTGGAACATTTTGTCACCGGCCGAGTCCAAAATTCAGCGGTTCCCCATCTCAGCCCAGAAAGTAGGTAGAACAACTTTTGTGGTGTCTTTTTGATGCCTACCGGAGCAATGTAAAAACTACCCACAGAATTCCTTCCTGGCACCTTCGCTAGTGGAGTTGTGCATGGGGTGTATTTATTAAAATTTTGTCACCAGCCGAGTCCAAAATTCAGCTGTTCCCCATCTCAGCCCAGAAAGCAGGTAGAACAACTTTTGTGGTGTCTTTCAGATGCCTACCAAGGTAGTGTAAAAACTATTAAGAGAACTCCTGTCTGGCACCTTCCCCGGTGGAGTTGTGCATGGGGTGTGTTTGGAACATTTTGTCACCGGCCGAGTCCAAAATTCAGCGGTTCCCCATCTCAGCCCAGAAAGCAGGTAGAACAACTTTTGTGGTGTCTTTCAGATGCCTACCGGAGCAATGTAAAAACTACCAGGAGAACTCCTCTCTGGCACCTTCCCCGGTGGAGTTGTGCATGGGGTGTGTTTGGAACATTTTGTCACCAGCCGAGTCCAAAATTCAGCGGTTCCCCATCTCAGCCCATAAAGCAGGTAGAACAACTTCTGTGGTGCCTTTCAGCTGCCTACCATGGTAGTGTAAAAACTACTAAGAGAACTCCTGTCTGGCACCTTCCCCGGTGGAATTGTGCAGGGGGTGTGTTTGGAACATTTTGTCACCAGCCGACTCCAAAATTCAGCGGTTCCCCATCTCAGCCCAGAAAGCAGGTAGAACAACTTTTGTGGTGTCTTTCAGATGCCTACCGGAGCAATGTAAAAACTACCAGGAGAACTCCTCTCTGGCACCTTCCCCGGTGGAGTTGTGCATGGGGTGTGTTTGGAACATTTTGTCACCGGCCGAGTCCAAAATTCAGCGGTTCCCCATCTCAGCCCAGAAAGCAGGTAGAACAACTTTTGTAGTGTCTTTTTGATGCCTACCGGAGCAATGTAAAAACTACCAACAGAATTCCTTCCTGGCACCTTGGCTAGTGGAGTTGTGCATGGGGTGTATTTATTAAAATTTTGTCACCAGCCGAGTCCAAAATTCAGCTGCTCCCCATCTCAGCCCAGAAAGCAGGTAGAACAACTTTTGTGGTGCCTTTCAGGTGCCTACCAAGGTAGTGTAAAAACTTCCAACAGAACTCTTGTCTGGCACCTTCCCCGGTGGAGTTGTGCATGGGGTGTGTTTGGAACATTTCGTCACCAGCCAAGTCCAAAATTCAGCGGTTCCCCATCTCAGCCCAGAAAGCAGGTAGAACAACTTCTGTGGTGCCTTTCAGCTGCCTACCAAGGTAGTGTAAAAACTACTAAGAGAACTCCTGTCTGGCACCTTCCCCGGTGGAGTTGTGCATGGGGTGTGTTTGGAACATTTTGTCACCAGCCGAGTCCAAAATTCAGCGGTTCCCCATCTCAGCCCAGAAAGGAGGTAGAACAACTTTTGTAGTGTCTTTTTGATGCCTACCGGAGCAATGTAAAAACTACCAAGAGAATTCCTTCCTGGCACCTTCGCTAGTGGAGTTGTGCATGGGGTGTATTTATTAAAATTTTGTCACCAGCCGAGTCCAAAATTCAGCGGTTCCCCATCTCAGCCCAGAAAGCAGGTAGAACAACTTTTGTGGTGTCTTTCAGATGCCTACCAAGGTAGTGTAAAAACTATTAAGAGAACTCCTGTCTGGCACCTTCCCCGGTGGAGTTGTGCAGGGGGTGTGTTTGGAACATTTTGTCACCGGCCGAGTCCAAAATTCAGCGGTTCCCCATCTCAGCCCAGAAAGTAGGTAGAACAACTTTTGTGGTGTCTTTTTGATGCCTACCGGAGCAATGTAAAAACTACCCACAGAACTCCTGTCTGGCACCTTCCCCGGTGGAGTTGTGCATGGGGTGTGTTTGGAACATTTTGTCACCGGCCGAGTCCAAAATTCAGCGGTTCCCCATCTCAGCCCAGAAAGCAGGTAGAACAACTTTTGTGGTGTCTTTCAGATGCCTACCGGAGCAATGTAAAAACTACCAGGAGAACTCCTCTCTGGCACCTTCCCCGGTGGAGTTGTGCATGGGGTGTGTTTGGAACATTTTGTCACCAGCCGAGTCCAAAATTCAGCGGTTCCCCATCTCAGCCCATAAAGCAGGTAGAACAACTTCTGTGGTGCCTTTCAGCTGCCTACCATGGTAGTGTAAAAACTACTAAGAGAACTCCTGTCTGGCACCTTCCCCGGTGGAATTGTGCAGGGGGTGTGTTTGGAACATTTTGTCACCAGCCGACTCCAAAATTCAGCGGTTCCCCATCTCAGCCCAGAAAGCAGGTAGAACAACTTTTGTGGTGTCTTTCAGATGCCTACCGGAGCAATGTAAAAACTACCAGGAGAACTCCTCTCTGGCACCTTCCCCGGTGGAGTTGTGCATGGGGTGTGTTTGGAACATTTTGTCACCGGCCGAGTCCAAAATTCAGCGGTTCCCCATCTCAGCCCAGAAAGCAGGTAGAACAACTTTTGTAGTGTCTTTTTGATGCCTACCGGAGCAATGTAAAAACTACCAACAGAATTCCTTCCTGGCACCTTGGCTAGTGGAGTTGTGCATGGGGTGTATTTATTAAAATTTTGTCACCAGCCGAGTCCAAAATTCAGCTGCTCCCCATCTCAGCCCAGAAAGCAGGTAGAACAACTTTTGTGGTGCCTTTCAGGTGCCTACCAAGGTAGTGTAAAAACTTCCAACAGAACTCTTGTCTGGCACCTTCCCCGGTGGAGTTGTGCATGGGGTGTGTTTGGAACATTTCGTCACCAGCCAAGTCCAAAATTCAGCGGTTCCCCATCTCAGCCCAGAAAGCAGGTAGAACAACTTCTGTGGTGCCTTTCAGCTGCCTACCAAGGTAGTGTAAAAACTACTAAGAGAACTCCTGTCTGGCACCTTCCCCGGTGGAGTTGTGCATGGGGTGTGTTTGGAACATTTTGTCACCAGCCGAGTCCAAAATTCAGCGGTTCCCCATCTCAGCCCAGAAAGGAGGTAGAACAACTTTTGTAGTGTCTTTTTGATGCCTACCGGAGCAATGTAAAAACTACCAAGAGAATTCCTTCCTGGCACCTTCGCTAGTGGAGTTGTGCATGGGGTGTATTTATTAAAATTTTGTCACCAGCCGAGTCCAAAATTCAGCGGTTCCCCATCTCAGCCCAGAAAGCAGGTAGAACAACTTTTGTGGTGTCTTTCAGATGCCTACCAAGGTAGTGTAAAAACTATTAAGAGAACTCCTGTCTGGCACCTTCCCCGGTGGAGTTGTGCAGGGGGTGTGTTTGGAACATTTTGTCACCGGCCGAGTCCAAAATTCAGCGGTTCCCCATCTCAGCCCAGAAAGTAGGTAGAACAACTTTTGTGGTGTCTTTTTGATGCCTACCGGAGCAATGTAAAAACTACCCACAGAACTCCTGTCTGGCACCTTCCCCGGTGGAGTTGTGCATGGGGTGTATTTATTAAAATTTTGTCACCAGCCGAGTCCAAAATTCAGCTGTTCCCCATCTCAGCCCAGAAAGCAGGTAGAACAACTTTTGTGGTGTCTTTCAGATGCCTACCAAGGTAGTGTAAAAACTATTAAGAGAACTCCTGTCTGGCACCTTCCCCGGTGGAGTTGTGCATGGGGTGTGTTTGGAACATTTTGTCACCGGCCGAGTCCAAAATTCAGCTGTTCCCCATCTCAGCCCAGAAAGCAGGTAAAACAACTTTTGTGGTGTCTTTCAGGTGCCTACCAAGGTAGTGTAAAAACTACCAGGAGAACTCTTGTCTGGACCTTCCCTGGTGGAGTTGTGCATGGGGTGTGTTTGGAACATTTCGTCACCAGCCGAGTCCAAAATTCAGCTGTTCCCCATCTCAGCCCAGAAAGCAGGTAAAACAACTTTTGTGGTGTCTTTTTGATGCCTACCAAGGTAGTGTAAAAACTACCAGGAGAACTCCTTTCTGGCACCTTCCCCGGTGGAGTTGTGCATGGGGTGTGTTTGGAACATTTTGTCACCAGCCGACTCCAAAATTCAGCGGTTCCCCATCTCAGCCCAGAAAGCAGGTAGAACAACTTTTATGGTGTCTTTCAGACGCCTACCAAGGTAGTCTAAAAACTATTAAGAGAACTCCTGTCTGGCACCTTCCCTGTTGGAGTTGCGCATGGGCTGTGTTTGGAACATTTTGTCACCGGCCGAGTCCAAAATTCAGCGGTTCCCCATCTCAGCCCAGAAAGTAGGTAGAACAACTTTTGTGGTGTCTTTTTGATGCCTACCGGAGCAATGTAAAAACTACCCACAGAATTCCTTCCTGGCACCTTCGCTAGTGGAGTTGTGCATGGGGTGTATTTATTAAAATTTTGTCACCAGCCGAGTCCAAAATTCAGCTGTTCCCCATCTCAGCCCAGAAAGCAGGTAGAACAACTTTTGTGGTGTCTTTCAGATGCCTACCAAGGTAGTGTAAAAACTATTAAGAGAACTCCTGTCTGGCACCTTCCCCGGTGGAGTTGTGCATGGGGTGTGTTTGGAACATTTTGTCACCGGCCGAGTCCAAAATTCAGCGGTTCCCCATCTCAGCCCAGAAAGCAGGTAGAACAACTTTTGTGGTGTCTTTCAGATGCCTACCGGAGCAATGTAAAAACTACCAGGAGAACTCCTCTCTGGCACCTTCCCCGGTGGAGTTGTGTATGGGGTGTGTTTGGAACATTTTGTCACCAGCCGAGTCCAAAATTCAGCGGTTCCCCATCTCAGCCCATAAAGCAGGTAGAACAACTTCTGTGGTGCCTTTCAGCTGCCTACCATGGTAGTGTAAAAACTACTAAGAGAACTCCTGTCTGGCACCTTCCCCGGTGGAATTGTGCAGGGGGTGTGTTTGGAACATTTTGTCACCAGCCGACTCCAAAATTCAGCGGTTCCCCATCTCAGCCCAGAAAGCAGGTAGAACAACTTTTGTGGTGTCTTTCAGATGCCTACCGGAGCAATGTAAAAACTACCAGGAGAACTCCTCTCTGGCACCTTCCCCGGTGGAGTTGTGCATGGGGTGTGTTTGGAACATTTTGTCACCGGCCGAGTCCAAAATTCAGCGGTTCCCCATCTCAGCCCAGAAAGCAGGTAGAACAACTTTTGTAGTGTCTTTTTGATGCCTACCGGAGCAATGTAAAAACTACCAACAGAATTCCTTCCTGGCACCTTCGCTAGTGGAGTTGTGCATGGGGTGTATTTATTAAAATTTTGTCACCAGCCGACTCCAAAATTCAGCTGCTCCCCATCTCAGCCCAGAAAGCAGTTAGAACAACTTTTGTGGTGTCTTTCAGATGCCTACCAAGGTAGTGTAAAAACTTCCAACAGAACTCTTGTCTGGCACATTCCCCGGTGGAGTTGTGCAGGGGGTGTGTTTGGAACATTTCGTCACCAGCCAAGTCCAAAATTCAGAGGTTCCCCATCTCAGCCCAGAAAGCAGGTAAAACAACTTTTGTGGTGCCTTTCAGCTGCCTACCAAGGTAGTGTAAAAACTACTAAGAGAACTCCTGTCTGGCACCTTCCCCGGTGGAGTTGTGCAGGGGGTGTGTTTGGAACATTTTGTCACCAGCCGACTCCAAAATTCAGCTGTTCCCCATCTCAGCCCAGAAAGCAGGTAGAACAACTTTTGTGGTGTCTTTCAGATGCCTACCGGAGCAATGTAAAAACTTCCAACAGAACTCGTTCCTGGCACCTTCCCCGGTGGAGTTGTGCATGGGGTGTGTTTGGAACATTTTGTCACCAGCCGACTCCAAAATTCAGCTGTTCCCCATCTCAGCCCAGAAAGCAGGTAGAACAACTTTTGTGGTGTCTTTCAGATGCCTACCAAGGTAGTGTAAAAACTACCAACAGAACTCCTGTCTGGCACCTTCCCCGGTGGAGTTGTGCAGGGGGTGTGTTTGGAACATTTTGTCACCAGCCGACTCCAAAATTCAGCGGTTCCCCATCTCAGCCCAGAAAGCAGGTAGAACAACTTTTGTAGTGTCTTTTTGATGCCTACCGGAGCAATGTAAAAACTACCAACAGAATTCCTTCCTGGCACCTTCGCTAGTGGAGTTGTGCATGGGGTGTATTTATTAAAATTTTGTCACCAGCCGACTCCAAAATTCAGCTGTTCCGCATCTCAGCCCAGAAAGCAGGTAGAACAACTTTTGTGGTGTCTTTCAGGTGCCTACCAAGGTAGTGTAAAAACTTCCAACAGAATGCTTGTCTGGCACCTTCCCCGGTGGAGTTGTGCATGGGGTGTGTTTGGAACATTTCGTCACCAGCCGAGTCCAAAATTCAGCTGTTCCCCATCTCAGCCCAGAAAGCAGGTAAAACAACTTTTGTGGTGTCTTTCAGGTGCCTACCAAGGTAGTGTAAAAACTACCAGGAGAACTCTTGTCTGGCACCTTCCCCGGTGGAGTTGTGCATGGGGTGTATTTATTAAAATTTTGTCACCAGCCGACTCCAAAATTCAGCTGTTCCCCATCTCAGCCCAGAAAGCAGGTAGAACAACTTTTGTGGTGTCTTTCAGATGCCTACCAAGGTAGTGTAAAAACTATTAAGAGAACTTCAGTCTGGCAACTTCCCCGGTGGAGTTGTGCATGGGGTGTGTTTGAACATTTTGTCACCGGCCGACTCCAAAATTCAGCGGTTCCCCATCTCAGCCCAGAAAGCAGGTAAAACAACTTTTGTGGTGCCTTTCAAATGCCTACCAAGGTAGTGTAAAAACTATCAAGAGAACTCTTGTCTGGCACCTTCCCCGGTGGAGTTGTGCATGGGGTGTGTTTGGAACATTTTGTCACCAGCCGAGTCCAAAATTCAGCTGCTCCCCATCTCAGCCCAGAAAGCAGGTAGAACAACTTTTGTGGTGTCTTTCAGGTGCCTACCAAGGTAGTGTAAAAACTACCAACAGAACTCTTGTCTGGCACCTTCCCCGGTGGAGTTGTGCAGGGGGTGTGTTTGGAACATTTTGTCACCAGCCGAGTCCAAAATTCAGCTGTTCCCCATCTCAGCCCAGAAAGCAGGTAGAACAACTTTTGTGGTGTCTTTCAGGTGCCTACCAAGGTAGTGTAAAAACTACCAGGAGAACTCCTGTCTGGCACCTTCCCCGGTGGAGTTGTGCATGGGGTGTGTTTGGAACATTTTGTCACCAGCCGACTCCAAAATTCAGCTGTTCCCCATCTCAGCCCAGAAAGCAGGTAGAACAACTTTTGTGGTGTCTTTTTGATGCCTACCGGAGCAATGTAAAAACTTCCAACAGAACTCGTTCCTGGCACCTTCCCCGGTGGAGTTGTGCATGGGGTGTGTTTGGAACATTTTGTCACCAGCCGAGTCCAAAATTCAGCTGCTCCCCATCTCAGCCCAGAAAGCAGGTAGAACAACTTTTGTGGTGTCTTTCAGATGCCTACCAAGGTAGTGTAAAAACTTCCAACAGAACTCTTGTCTGGCACATTCCCCGGTGGAGTTGTGCAGGGGGTGTGTTTGGAACATTTCGTCACCAGCCAAGTCCAAAATTCAGAGGTTCCCCATCTCAGCCCACAAAGCAGGTACAACAACTTTTGTGGTGCCTTTCAGCTGCCTACCAAGGTAGTGTAAAATCTACCAACAGAACTCCTGTCTGGCACCTTCCCCGGTGGAGTTGTGCAGGGGGTGTGTTTGGAACATTTTGTCACCAGCCGAGTCCAAAATTCAGCGGTTCCCCATCTGAGCCCAGAAAGCAGGTAGAACAACTTTTGTGGTGTCTTTTTGATGCCTACCGGAGCAATGTAAAAACTACCAACAGAATTCATTCCTGGCACCTTCGCTAGTGGAGTTGTGCATGGGGTGTATTTATTAAAATTTTGTCACCAGCCGAGTCCAAAATTCAGCGGTTCCCCCTCTCAGCCCAGAAAGCAGGTAGAACAACTTTTGTGGTGCCTTTCAGCTGCCTACCAAGGTAGTGTAAAAACTACTAAGAGAACTCCTGTCTGGCACCTTCCCCGGTGGAGTTGTGCATGGGGTGTGTTTGGAACATTTTGTCACCGGCCGAGTCCAAAATTCAGCGGTTCCCCATCTCAGCCCAGAAAGCAGGTAGAACAACTTTTGTAGTGTCTTTTTGATGCCTACCGGAGCAATGTAAAAACTACCAACAGAATTCCTTCCTGGCACCTTCGCTAGTGGAGTTGTGCATGGGGTGTATTTATTAAAATTTTGTCACCAGCCGAGTCCAAAATTTAGATGTTCCCCATCTCAGCCCAGAAAGCAGGTAGAACAACTTTTGTGGTGCCTTTCAAATGCCTACCAAGGTAGTGTAAAAACTATCAAGAGAACTCTTGTCTGGCACCTTCCCCGGTGGAGTTGTGCATGGGGTGTGTTTGGAACATTTTGTCGCCGGCGGACTCCAAAATTCAGCTGTTCCCCATCTCAGCCCAGAAAGCAGGTAGAACAACTTTTGTGGTGTCTTTCAGATGCCTACCGGAGCAATGTAAAAACTACCAAAAGAACTCCTGTCTGGCACCTTCCCCGGTGGAGTTGTGCAGGGGGTGTGTTTGGAACATTTTGTCACCAGCCGAGTCCAAAATTCAGCGGTTCCCCATCTCAGCCCAGAAAGCAGGTAGAACAACTTTTGTGGTGCCTTTCAGGTGCCTACCATGGTAGTGTAAAAACTACTAAGAGAACTCCTGTCTGGCACCTTCCCCGGTGGAGTTGTGCATGGGGTGTGTTTATTAAAATTTTGTCACCAGCCGAGTCCAAAATTCAGCTGTTCCCCATCTCAGCCCAGAAAGCAGGTAGAACAACTTTTGTGGTGTCTTTCAGATGCCTACCGGAGCAATGTAAAAACTACCAGGAGAACTCCTGTCTGGAACCTTCCCCGGTGGAGTTGTGCATGGGGTGTGTTTGGAACATTTTGTCACCGGCCGACTCCAAAATTCAGCGGTTCCCCATCTCAGCCCAGAAAGCAGGTAGAACAACTTTTGTAGTGTCTTTCAGATGCCTACCGGAGCAATGTAAAAACTACCAACAGAACTCCTGTCTGGCACCTTCGCTAGTGGAGTTGTTCATGGGGTGTATTTATTAAAATTTTGTCACCAGCCGAGTCCAAAATTCAGCTGTTCCCCATCTCAGCCCAGAAAGCAGGTAGAACAACTTTTGTGGTGCCTTTCAAATGCCTACCAAGGTAGTGTAAAAACTATCAAGAGAACTCTTGTCTGGCACCTTCCCCGGTGGAGTTGTGCATGGGGTGTGTTTGGAACATTTTGTCACCAGCCGAGTCCAAAATTCAGCTGTTCCCCATCTCAGCCCAGAAAGCAGGTAAAACAACTTTTGTGGTGTCTTTCAGGTGCCTACCAAGGTAGTGTAAAAACTACCAGGAGAACTCCTTTCTGGCACCTTCCCCGGTGGAGTTGTGCATGGGGTGTATTTGGAACATTTTGTCACCAGCCGACTCCAAAATTCAGCGGTTCCCCATCTCAGCCCAGAAAGCAGGTAGAACAACTTTTGTGGTGTCTTTCAGATGCCTACCAAGGTAGTGTAAAAACTATTGAGAGAACTCGTTTCTGGCACCTTCCCCGGTGGAGTTGTGCATGGGGTGTGTTTGGAACATTTTGTCACCAGCCGAGTCCAAAATTCAGCGGTTCCCCATCTCAGCCCAGAAAGCAGGTAAAACAACTTTTGTGGTGTCTTTCAGGTGCCTACCAAGGTAGTGTAAAAACTTCCAACAGAATTCCTGTCTGGCACCTTCCCCGGTGGAGTTGTGCATGGGGTGTGTTTGGAACATTTTGTCACCAGCCGAGTCCAAAATTCAGCGGATCCCCATCTCAGCCCAGAAAGCAGGTAGAAGAACTTTTGTGGTGTCTTTCAAATGCCTACCAAGGTAGTGTAAAAACTATCAAGAGAACTCCTGTCTGGCACCTTCCCCGGTGGAGTTGTGCATGGGGTGTGTTTGGAACATTTTGTCACCAGCCGAGTCCAAAATTCAGCTGTTCCCCATCTCAGCCCAGAAAGCAGGTAGAACAACTTTTGTGGTGTCTTTCAGATGCCTACCAAGGTAGTGTAAAAACTATTGAGAGAACTCGTTTCTGGCACCTTCCCCGGTGGAGTTGTGCATGGGGTGTGTTTGGAACATTTTGTCACCGGCCGACTCCAAAATTCAGCGGTTCCCCATCTCAGCCCAGAAAGCAGGTAAAACAACTTTTGTGGTGTCTTTCAGGTGCCTACCAAGGTAGTGTAAAAACTTCCAACAGAATTCCTTCCTGGCACCTTCCCCGGTGGAGTTGTGCAGGGGGTGTGTTTGGAACATTTTGTCACCGGCCGAGTCCAAAATTCAGCGGATCCCCATCTCAGCCCAGAAAGCAGGTAGAACAACTTTTGTGGTGCCTTTCAGCTGCCTACCAAGGTAGTGTAAAAACCACTAAGAGAACTCCTGTCTGGCACCTTCCCCGTTGGAGTTGTGCATGGGGTGTGTTTGGAACATTTTGTCACCGGCCGAGTCCAAAATTCAGCGGTTCCCCATCTCAGCCCAGAAAGCAGGTAGAACAGTTTTTGTGGTGCCTTTCAGATGCCTACCGGAGCAATGTAAAAACTACCAGGAGAACTCCTGTCTGGCACCTTCCCCGTGGAGTTGTGCATGGGGTGTGTTTGGAACATTTTGTCACCAGCCGAGTCCAAAATTCAGCGGTTCCCCATCTCAGCCCAGAAAGCAGGTAGAACAACTTTGTAGTGTCTTTTTGATGCCTACCGGAGCAATGTAAAAACTACCAAGAGAATTCCTTCCTGGCACCTTCGCTAGTGGAGTTGTGCATGGGGTGTATTTATTAAAATTTTGTCACCACCCGAGTCCAAAATTTAGATGTTCCCCATCTCAGCCCAGAAAGCAGGTAGAACAACTTTTGTGGTGCCTTTCAGCTGCCTACCATGGTAGTGTAAAAACTATCAAGAGAACTCCTGTCTGGCACCTTCCCCGGTGGAGTTGTGCATGGGGTGTGTTTGGAACATTTTGTCACCGGCTGACTCCAAAATTCAGCTGTTCCCCATCTCAGCCCAGAAAGCAGGTAGAACAACTTTTGTGGTGTCTTTCAGATGCCTACCGGAGTAATGTAAAAACTACCAGGAGAACTCCTGTCTGGCACCTTCCCCGGTGGAGTTGTGCATGGGGTGTGTTTGGAACATTTTGTCACCAGCCGAGTCCAAAATTCAGCGGTTCCCCATCTCAGCCCAGAAAGCAGGTAGAACAACTTTTCTTGTGCCTTTCAGGTGCTTACCGGAGCAATGTAAAAACTACCAGGAGAACTCGTTTCTGGCACCTTCCCCGGTGGAGTTGTGCATGGGGTGTGTTTGGAACATTTTGTCACCAGCCGAGTCCAAAATTCAGCGGTTCCCCATCTCAGCCCAGAAAGCAGGTAGAACAACTTTTGTAGTGTCTTTTTGATGCCTACCGGAGCAATGTAAAAACTACCAACAGAATTCCTTCCTGGCACCTTCGCTAGTGGAGTTGTGCATGGGGTGTATTTATTAAAATTTTGTCACCAGCCGAGTCCAAAATTCAGCGGATCCCCATCTCAGCCCAGAAAGCAGGTAGAACAACTTTTGTGGTGCCTTTCAGCTGCCTACCAAGGTAGTGTAAAAACCACTAAGAGAACTCCTGTCTGGCACCTTCCCCGTTGGAGTTGTGCATGGGGTGTGTTTGGAACATTTTGTCACCAGCCGAGTCCAAAATTCAGCGGTTCCCCATCTCAGCCCAGAAAGCAGGTAGAACAACTTTTGTGGTGCCTTTCAGGTGCCTACCAAGGTAGTGTAAAAACTACCAACAGAACTCCTGTCTGGCACCTTCCCCGGTGGAGTTGTGCATGGGGTGTGTTTGGAACATTTTGTCACCGGCCGACTCCAAAATTCAGCGGTTCCCCATCTCAGCCCAGAAAGCAGGTAGAACAACTTTTGTGGTGTCTTTCAGATGCCTACCGGAGCAATGTAAAAACTACCAGGAGAACTCCTCTCTGGCACCTTCCCCGTGGAGTTGTGCATGGGGTGTGTTTGGAACATTTTGTCACCAGCCGAGTCCAAAATTCAGCGGTTCCCCATCTCAGCCCAGAAAGCAGGTAGAACAACTTTTGTAGTGTCTTTTTGATGCCTACCGGAGCAATGTAAAAACTACCAGGAGAACTCCTGTCTGGCACCTTCGCTAGTGGAGTTGTGCATGGGGTGTATTTATTAAAATTTTGTCACCAGCCGAGTCCAAAATTCAGCGGTTCCCCATCTCAGCCCAGAAAGCAGGTAGAACAACTTTTGTAGTGTCTTTTTGATGCCTACCGGAGCAATGTAAAAACTACCAACAGAATTCCTTCCTGGCACCTTCGCTAGTGGAGTTGTGCATGGGGTGTATTTATTAAAATTTTGTCACCAGCCGAGTCCAAAATTTAGATGTTCCCCATCTCAGCCCAGAAAGCAGGTAGAACAACTTTTGTGGTGCCTTTCAAATGCCTACCAAGGTAGTGTAAAAACTATCAAGAGAACTCTTGTCTGGCACCTTCCCCGGTGGAGTTGTGCAGGGGGTGTGTTTGGAACATTTTGTCACCAGCCGAGTCCAAAATTCAGCGGTTCCCCATCTCAGCCCAGAAAGCAGGTAGAACAACTTTTGTGGTGCCTTTCAGGTGCCTACCATGGTAGTGTAAAAACTACTGAGAGAACTCCTGTCTGGCACCTTCCCCGGTGGAGTTGTGCATGGGGTGTGTTTGGAACATTTTGTCACCAGCCGAGTCCAAAATTCAGCTGTTCCCCATCTCAGCCCAGAAAGCAGGTAGAACAACTTTTGTGGTGTCTTACAGATGCCTACCAAGGTAGTGTAAAAACTATTAAGAGAACTCACTCTGGCACCTTCCCCGGTGGAGTTGTGCATGGGGTGAGTTTGGAACATTTTGTCACCAGCCGACTCCAAAATTCAGCGGTTCCCCATCTCAGCCCAGAAAGCAAGTAAAACAACTTTTGTGGTGTCTTTCAGGTGCCTACCAAGGTAGTGTAAAAACTTCCAACAGAATTCCTTCCTGGCACCTTCCCCGGTGGAGTTGTGCATGGGGTGTGTTTGGAACATTTTGTCACCAGCCGAGTCCAAAATTCAGCGGATCCCCATCTCAGCCCAGAAAGCAGGTAGAACAACTTTTGTGGTGTCTTTCAGATGCCTACCAAGGTAGTGTAAAAACTACTAAGACAACTCCTGTCTGGCACCTTCCCCGGTGGAGTTGTGCATGGGGTGTGTTTGGAACATTTTGTCACCGGCCGAGTCCAAAATTCAGCGGTTCCCCATCTCAGCCCAGAAAGCAGGTAGAACAACTTTTGTGGTGTCTTTCAGATGCCTACCGGAGCAATGTAAAAACTACCAACAGAATTCCTTCCTGGCACCTTCGCTAGTGGAGTTGTGCATGGGGTGTATTTATTAAAATTTTGTCACCAGCCGAGTCCAAAATTCAGCTGTTCCCCATCTCAGCCCAGAAAGCAGGTAGAACAACTTTTGTGGTGTCTTTCAGATGCCTACCAAGGTAGTGTAAAAACTACCAACAGAACTCCTGTCTGGCACCTTCCCCGGTGGAGTTGTGCAGGGGGTGTGTTTGGAACATTTTGTCACCGGCCGAGTCCAAAATTCAGCGGTTCCCCATCTCAGCCCAGAAAGCAGGTAGAACAACTCTTGTGGTGTCTTTCAGATGCCTACCGGAGCAATGTAAAAACTACCAGGAGAACTCCTGTCTGGAACCTTCCCCGGTGGAGTTGTGCATGGGGTGTGTTTGGAACATTTTGTCACCAGCCGAGTCCAAAATTCAGCGGTTCCCCATCTCAGCCCAGAAAGCAGGTAGAACAACTTTTGTGGTGTCTTTCAGGTGCCTACCAAGGTAGTGTGAAAACTATCAAGAGAACTCCTGTCTGGCACCTTCCCCGGTGGAGTTGTGCAGGGGGTGTGTTTGGAACATTTTGTCACCAGCCGACTCCAAAATTCAGCGGTTCCCCATCTCAGCCCAGAAAGCAGGTAGAACAACTTTTGTAGTGTCTTTTTGATGCCTACCGGAGCAATGTAAAAACTACTAACAGAATTCCTTCCTGGCACCTACGCTAGTGGAGTTGTGCATGGGGTGTATTTATTAAAATTTTGTCACCAGCCGAGTCCAAAATTCAGCTGTTCCCCATCTCAGCCCAGAAAGCAGGTAAAACAACTTTTGTGGTGTCTTTCAGGTGCCTACCAAGGTAGTGTAAAAACTATCAAGAGAACTCTTGTCTGGCACCTTCCCCGGTGGAGTTGTGCATGGGGTGTGTTTGGAACATTTTGTCACCAGCCGAGTCCAAAATTCAGCGGTTCCCCATCTCAGCCCAGAAAGCAGGAAGAAAAAACTTTTGTGGTGTCTTTCAGGTGCCTACCAAGGTAGTGTAAAAACTACCAGGAGAACTCCTTTCTGGCACCTTCCCCGGTGGAGTTGTGCAGGGGGTGTGTTTGGAACATTTCGTCACCAGCCGAGTCCAAAATTCAGCGGTTCCCCATCTCAGCCCATAAAGCAGGTAGAACAACTTTTGTGGTGCCTTTCAGCTGCCTACCATGGTAGTGTAAAAACTACTAAGAGAACTCCTGTCTGGCACCTTCCCCGGTGGAGTTGTGCAGGGGGTGTGTTTGGAACATTTTGTCACCAGCCGACTCCAAAATTCAGCTGTTCCCCATCTCAGCCCAGAAAGCAGGTAAAACAACTTTTGTGGTGCCTTTCAAATGCCTACCAAGGTAGTGTAAAAACTTCCAACAGAACTCGTTCCTGGCACCTTCCCCGGTGGAGTTGTGCATGGGGTGTGTTTGGAACATTTTGTCACCAGCCGAGTCCAAAATTCAGCGGTTCCCCATCTCAGCCCAGAAAGCAGGTAGAACAACTTTTGTGGTGCCTTTCAGGTGCCTACCAAGGTAGTGTAAAAACTACCAGGAGAACTCCTGTCTGGCACCTTCCCCGGTGGAGTTGTGCAGGGGGTGTGTTTGGAACATTTTGTCACCGGCCGACTCCAAAATTCAGCGGTTCCCCATCTCAGCCCAGAAAGCAGGTAGAACAACTTTTGTGGTGTCTTTCAGATGCCTACCAAGGTAGTGTGAAAACTATTAAGAGAACTCCTGTCTGGCACCTTCCCCGTTGGAGTTGCGCATGGGGTGTGTTTGGAACATTTTTTCTCCGGCCGAGTCCAAAATTCAGCGGTTCCTCATCTCAGCCCAGAAAGCAGGTAGAACAACTTTTGTAGTGTCTTTTTGATGCCTACCGGAGCAATGTAAAAACTACCAACAGAATTCCTTCCTGGCACCTTCGCTAGTGGAGTTGTGCATGGGGTGTATTTATTAAAATTTTGTCACCAGCCGAGTCCAAAATTCAGCTGTTCCCCATCTCAGCCCAGAAAGCAGGTAGAACAACTTTTGTGGTGTCTTTCAGATGCCTACCAAGGTAGTGTAAAAACTACCAACAGAATTCCTTCCTGGCACCTTCGCTAGTGGAGTTGTGCATGGGGTGTATTTATTAAAATTTTGTCAGCAGCCGAGTCCAAAATTCAGCGGTTCCCCATCTCAGCCCAGAAAGCAGGTAAAACAACTTTTGTGGTGTCTTTCAGATGCCTACCGGAGCAATGTAAAAACTACCAGGAGAACTCCTCTCTGGCACCTTCGCTAGTGGAGTTGTGCATGGGGTGTATTTATTAAAATTTTGTCACCAGCCGAGTCCAAAATTCAGCGGTTCCCCATCTCAGCCCAGAAAGCAGGTAGAACAACTTTTGTGGTGCCTTTCAAATGCCTACCAAGGTAGTGTAAAAACTATCAAGAGAACTCCTGTCTGGCACCTTCCCCGGTGGAGTTGTGCATGGGGTGTGTTTGGAACATTTTGTCACCAGCCGAGTCCAAAATTCAGCGGATCCCCATCTCAGCCCAGAAAGCAGGTAGAAGAACTTTTGTGGTGTCTTTCAAATGCCTACCAAGGTAGTGTAAAAACTATCAAGAGAACTCCTGTCTGGCACCTTCCCCGGTGGAGTTGTGCATGGGGTGTGTTTGGAACATTTTGTCACCAGCCGAGTCCAAAATTCAGCTGTTCCCCATCTCAGCCCAGAAAGCAGGTAGAACAACTTTTGTGGTGTCTTTCAGATGCCTACCAAGGTAGTGTAAAAACTATTGAGAGAACTCGTTTCTGGCACCTTCCCCGGTGGAGTTGTGCATGGGGTGTGTTTGGAACATTTTGTCACCGGCCGAGTCCAAAATTCAGCGGTTCCCCATCTCAGCCCAGAAAGCAGGTAAAACAACTTTTGTGGTGTCTTTCAGGTGCCTACCAAGGTAGTGTAAAAACTTCCAACAGAATTCCTTCCTGGCACCTTCCCCGGTGGAGTTGTGCAGGGGGTGTGTTTGGAACATTTTGTCACCGGCCGAGTCCAAAATTCAGCGGATCCCCATCTCAGCCCAGAAAGCAGGTAGAACAACTTTTGTGGTGCCTTTCAGCTGCCTACCAAGGTAGTGTAAAAACCACTAAGAGAACTCCTGTCTGGCACCTTCCCCGTTGGAGTTGTGCATGGGGTGTGTTTGGAACATTTTGTCACCGGCCGAGTCCAAAATTCAGCGGTTCCCCATCTCAGCCCAGAAAGCAGGTAGAACAGTTTTTGTGGTGCCTTTCAGATGCCTACCGGAGCAATGTAAAAACTACCAGGAGAACTCCTGTCTGGCACCTTCCCCGTGGAGTTGTGCATGGGGTGTGTTTGGAACATTTTGTCACCAGCCGAGTCCAAAATTCAGCGGTTCCCCATCTCAGCCCAGAAAGCAGGTAGAACAACTTTGTAGTGTCTTTTTGATGCCTACCGGAGCAATGTAAAAACTACCAAGAGAATTCCTTCCTGGCACCTTCGCTAGTGGAGTTGTGCATGGGGTGTATTTATTAAAATTTTGTCACCACCCGAGTCCAAAATTTAGATGTTCCCCATCTCAGCCCAGAAAGCAGGTAGAACAACTTTTGTGGTGCCTTTCAGCTGCCTACCATGGTAGTGTAAAAACTATCAAGAGAACTCCTGTCTGGCACCTTCCCCGGTGGAGTTGTGCATGGGGTGTGTTTGGAACATTTTGTCACCGGCTGACTCCAAAATTCAGCTGTTCCCCATCTCAGCCCAGAAAGCAGGTAGAACAACTTTTGTGGTGTCTTTCAGATGCCTACCGGAGTAATGTAAAAACTACCAGGAGAACTCCTGTTTGGCACCTTCCCCGGTGGAGTTGTGCATGGGGTGTGTTTGGAACATTTTGTCACCAGCCGAGTCCAAAATTCAGCGGTTCCCCATCTCAGCCCAGAAAGCAGGTAGAACAACTTTTCTTGTGCCTTTCAGGTGCTTACCGGAGCAATGTAAAAACTACCAGGAGAACTCGTTTCTGGCACCTTCCCCGGTGGAGTTGTGCATGGGGTGTGTTTGGAACATTTTGTCACCAGCCGAGTCCAAAATTCAGCGGTTCCCCATCTCAGCCCAGAAAGCAGGTAGAACAACTTTTGTAGTGTCTTTTTGATGCCTACCGGAGCAATGTAAAAACTACCAACAGAATTCCTTCCTGGCACCTTCGCTAGTGGAGTTGTGCATGGGGTGTATTTATTAAAATTTTGTCACCAGCCGAGTCCAAAATTCAGCGGATCCCCATCTCAGCCCAGAAAGCAGGTAGAACAACTTTTGTGGTGCCTTTCAGCTGCCTACCAAGGTAGTGTAAAAACCACTAAGAGAACTCCTGTCTGGCACCTTCCCCGTTGGAGTTGTGCATGGGGTGTGTTTGGAACATTTTGTCACCGGCCGAGTCCAAAATTCAGCGGTTCCCCATCTCAGCCCAGAAAGCAGGTAGAACAACTTTTGTGGTGCCTTTCAGGTGCCTACCAAGGTAGTGTAAAAACTACCAACAGAACTCCTGTCTGGCACCTTCCCCGGTGGAGTTGTGCATGGGGTGTGTTTGGAACATTTTGTCACCGGCCGACTCCAAAATTCAGCGGTTCCCCATCTCAGCCCAGAAAGCAGGTAGAACAACTTTTGTGGTGTCTTTCAGATGCCTACCGGAGCAATGTAAAAACTACCAGGAGAACTCCTCTCTGGCACCTTCCCCGTGGAGTTGTGCATGGGGTGTGTTTGGAACATTTTGTCACCAGCCGAGTCCAAAATTCAGCGGTTCCCCATCTCAGCCCAGAAAGCAGGTAGAACAACTTTTGTAGTGTCTTTTTGATGCCTACCGGAGCAATGTAAAAACTACCAGGAGAACTCCTGTCTGGCACCTTCGCTAGTGGAGTTGTGCATGGGGTGTATTTATTAAAATTTTGTCACCAGCCGAGTCCAAAATTCAGCGGTTCCCCATCTCAGCCCAGAAAGCAGGTAGAACAACTTTTGTAGTGTCTTTTTGATGCCTACCGGAGCAATGTAAAAACTACCAACAGAATTCCTTCCTGGCACCTTCGCTAGTGGAGTTGTGCATGGGGTGTATTTATTAAAATTTTGTCACCAGCCGAGTCCAAAATTTAGATGTTCCCCATCTCAGCCCAGAAAGCAGGTAGAACAACTTTTGTGGTGCCTTTCAAATGCCTACCAAGGTAGTGTAAAAACTATCAAGAGAACTCTTGTCTGGCACCTTCCCCGGTGGAGTTGTGCAGGGGGTGTGTTTGGAACATTTTGTCACCAGCCGAGTCCAAAATTCAGCGGTTCCCCATCTCAGCCCAGAAAGCAGGTAGAACAACTTTTGTGGTGCCTTTCAGGTGCCTACCATGGTAGTGTAAAAACTACTGAGAGAACTCCTGTCTGGCACCTTCCCCGGTGGAGTTGTGCATGGGGTGTGTTTGGAACATTTTGTCACCAGCCGAGTCCAAAATTCAGCGGTTCCCCATCTCAGCCCAGAAAGCAGGTAGAACAACTTTTGTGGTGTCTTACAGATGCCTACCAAGGTAGTGTAAAAACTATTAAGAGAACTCACTCTGGCACCTTCCCCGGTGGAGTTGTGCATGGGGTGAGTTTGGAACATTTTGTCACCAGCCGACTCCAAAATTCAGCGGTTCCCCATCTCAGCCCAGAAAGCAAGTAAAACAACTTTTGTGGTGTCTTTCAGGTGCCTACCAAGGTAGTGTAAAAACTTCCAACAGAATTCCTTCCTGGCACCTTCCCCGGTGGAGTTGTGCATGGGGTGTGTTTGGAACATTTTGTCACCAGCCGAGTCCAAAATTCAGCGGATCCCCATCTCAGCCCAGAAAGCAGGTAGAACAACTTTTGTGGTGTCTTTCAGATGCCTACCAAGGTAGTGTAAAAACTACTAAGACAACTCCTGTCTGGCACCTTCCCCGGTGGAGTTGTGCATGGGGTGTGTTTGGAACATTTTGTCACCGGCCGAGTCCAAAATTCAGCGGTTCCCCATCTCAGCCCAGAAAGCAGGTAGAACAACTTTTGTGGTGTCTTTCAGATGCCTACCGGAGCAATGTAAAAACTACCAACAGAATTCCTTCCTGGCACCTTCGCTAGTGGAGTTGTGCATGGGGTGTATTTATTAAAATTTTGTCACCAGCCGAGTCCAAAATTCAGCGTTTCCCCATCTCAGCCCAGAAAGCAGGTAGAACAACTTTTGTGGTGTCTTTCAGATGCCTACCAAGGTAGTGTAAAAACTAGCAACAGAACTCCTGTCTGGCACCTTCCCCGGTGGAGTTGTGCAGGGGGTGTGTTTGGAACATTTTGTCACCGGCCGAGTCCAAAATTCAGCGGTTCCCCATCTCAGCCCAGAAAGCAGGTAGAACAACTCTTGTGGTGTCTTTCAGATGCCTACCGGAGCAATGTAAAAACTACCAGGAGAACTCCTGTCTGGAACCTTCCCCGGTGGAGTTGTGCATGGGGTGTGTTTGGAACATTTTGTCACCAGCCGAGTCCAAAATTCAGAGGTTCCCCATCTCAGCCCAGAAAGCAGGTAGAACAACTTTTGTGGTGTCTTTCAGGTGCCTACCAAGGTAGTGTAAAAACTACCAACAGAACTCCTGTCTGGCACCTTCCCCGGTGGAGTTGTGCATGGGGTGTGTTTGGAACATTTTGTCACCAGCCGAGTCCAAAATTCAGCGGTTCCCCATCTCAGCCCAGAAAGCAGGTAGAACAACTTTTGTGGTGCCTTTCAAATGCCTACCAAGGTAGTGTAAAAACTAGCAAGAGAACTCTTGTCTGGCACCTTCCCCGGTGGAGTTGTGCATGGGGTGTGTTTGGAACATTTTGTCACCAGCCGAGTCCAAAATTCAGCTGTTCCCCATCTCAGCCCAGAAAGCAGGTAAAACAACTTTTGTGGTGTCTTTCAGGTGCCTACCAAGGTAGTGTAAAAACTATCAAGAGAACTCTTGTCTGGCACCTTCCCCGGTGGAGTTGTGCATGGGGTGTGTTTGGAACATTTTGTCACCAGCCGAGTCCAAAATTCAGCGGTTCCCCATCTCAGCCCAGAAAGCAGGAAGAAAAAACTTTTGTGGTGTCTTTCAGGTGCCTACCAAGGTAGTGTAAAAACTACCAGGAGAACTCCTTTCTGGCACCTTCCCCGGTGGAGTTGTGCATGGGGTGTGTTTTTGGAACATTTCGTCACCAGCCGAGTCCAAAATTCAGCGGTTCCCCATCTCAGCCCATAAAGCAGGTAGAACAACTTTTGTGGTGCCTTTCAGCTGCCTACCATGGTAGTGTAAAAACTACTAAGAGAACTCCTGTCTGGCACCTTCCCCGGTGGAGTTGTGCAGGGGGTGTGTTTGGAACATTTTGTCACCAGCCGACTCCAAAATTCAGCTGTTCCCCATCTCAGCCCAGAAAGCAGGTAAAACAACTTTTGTGGTGCCTTTCAAATGCCTACCAAGGTAGTGTAAAAACTTCCAACAGAACTCGTTCCTGGCACCTTCCCCGGTGGAGTTGTGCATGGGGTGTGTTTGGAACATTTTGTCACCAGCCGAGTCCAAAATTCAGCGGTTCCCCATCTCAGCCCAGAAAGCAGGTAGAACAACTTTTGTGGTGCCTTTCAGGTGCCTACCAAGGTAGTGTAAAAACTACCAGGAGAACTCCTGTCTGGCACCTTCCCCGGTGGAGTTGTGCAGGGGGTGTGTTTGGAACATTTTGTCACCGGCCGACTCCAAAATTCAGCGGTTCCCCATCTCAGCCCAGAAAGCAGGTAGAACAACTTTTGTGGTGTCTTTCAGATGCCTACCAAGGTAGTGTGAAAACTATTAAGAGAACTCCTGTCTGGCACCTTCCCCGTTGGAGTTGCGCATGGGCTGTGTTTGGAACATTTTTTCTCCGGCCGAGTCCAAAATTCAGCGGTTCCCCATCTCAGCCCAGAAAGCAGGTAGAACAACTTTTGTAGTGTCTTTTTGATGCCTACCGGAGCAATGTAAAAACTACCAACAGAATTCCTTCCTGGCACCTTCGCTAGTGGAGTTGTGCATGGGGTGTATTTATTAAAATTTTGTCACCAGCCGAGTCCAAAATTCAGCTGTTCCCCATCTCAGCCCAGAAAGCAGGTAGAACAACTTTTGTGGTGTCTTTCAGATGCCTACCAAGGTAGTGTAAAAACTACCAACAGAATTCCTTCCTGGCACCTTCGCTAGTGGAGTTGTGCATGGGGTGTATTTATTAAAATTTTGTCAGCAGCCGAGTCCAAAATTCAGCGGTTCCCCATCTCAGCCCAGAAAGCAGGTAAAACAACTTTTGTGGTGTCTTTCAGATGCCTACCGGAGCAATGTAAAAACTACCAGGAGAACTCCTCTCTGGCACCTTCGCTAGTGGAGTTGTGCATGGGGTGTATTTATTAAAATTTTGTCACCAGCCGAGTCCAAAATTCAGCGGTTCCCCATCTCAGCCCAGAAAGCAGGTAGAACAACTTTTGTGGTGCCTTTCAAATGCCTACCAAGGTAGTGTAAAAACTATCAAGAGAACTCCTGTCTGGCACCTTCCCCGGTGGAGTTGTGCATGGGGTGTGTTTGGAACATTTTGTCACCGGCCGACTCCAAAATTCAGCTGTTCCCCATCTCAGCCCAGAAAGCAGGTAGAACAACTTTTGTGGTGTCTTTCAGATGCCTACCGGAGCAATGTAAAAACTACCAGGAGAACTCCTGTCTGGCACCTTCCCCGGTGGAGTTGTGCATGGGGTGTGTTTGGAACATTTTGTCACCGGCCGACTCCAAAATTCAGCGGTTCCCCATCTCAGCCCAGAAAGCAGGTAGAACAACTTTTGTGGTGTCTTTCAGGTGCCTACCAAGGTAGTGTAAAAACTACCAACAGAACCCCTGTCTGGCACCTTCCCCGGTGGAGTTGTGCAGGGGGTGTGTTTGGAACATTTTGTCACCAGCCGAGTCCAAAATTCAGCTGTTCCCCATCTCAGCCCAGAAAGCAGGTAGAACAACTTTTGTGGTGCCTTTCAAATGCCTACCAAGGTAGTGTAAAAACTAGCAAGAGAACTCTTGTCTGGCACCTTCCCCGGTGGAGTTGTGCATGGGGTGTGTTTGGAACATTTTGTCACCAGCCGACTCCAAAATTCAGCTGTTCCCCATCTCAGCCCAGAAAGCAGGTAGAACAACTTTTGTGGTGTCTTTCAGATGCCTACCGGAGCAATGTAAAAACTACCAAGAGAATTCCTTCCTGGCACCTTCGCTAGTGGAGTTGTGCATGGGGTGTATTTATTAAAATTTTGTCACCACCCGAGTCCAAAATTTAGATGTTCCCCATCTCAGCCCAGAAAGCAGGTAGAACAACTTTTGTGGTGCCTTTCAGCTGCCTACCATGGTAGTGTAAAAACTATCAAGAGAACTCTTGTCTGGCACCTTCCCCGGTGGAGTTGTGCATGGGGTGTGTTTGGAACATTTTGTCACCGGCTGACTCCAAAATTCAGCTGTTCCCCATCTCAGCCCAGAAAGCAGGTAGAACAACTTTTGTGGTGCCTTTCAAATGCCTACCAAGGTAGTGTAAAAACTAGCAAGAGAACTCTTGTCTGGCACCTTCCCCGGTGGAGTTGTGCATGGGGTGTGTTTGGAACATTTTGTCACCAGCCGACTCCAAAATTCAGCTGTTCCCCATCTCAGCCCAGAAAGCAGGTAAAACAACTTTTGTGGTGTCTTTCAGGTGCCTACCAAGGTAGTGTAAAAACTATCAAGAGAACTCTTGTCTGGCACCTTCCCCGGTGGAGTTGTGCAGGGGGTGTGTTTGGAACATTTTGTCACCAGCCGACTCCAAAATTCAGCGGTTCCCCATCTCAGCCCAGAAAGCAGGAAGAAAAAACTTTTGTGGTGTCTTTCAGGTGCCTACCAAGGTAGTGTAAAAACTACCAGGAGAACTCCTTTCTGGCACCTTCCCCGGTGGAGTTGTGCATGGGGTGTTTTTGGAACATTTCGTCACCAGCCGACTCCAAAATTCAGCGGTTCCCCATCTCAGCCCAGAAAGCAGGTAGAACAACTTTTGTGGTGTCTTTCAGATGCCTACCAAGGTAGTGTAAAAACTACTAAGAGAACTCTTGTCTGGCACCTTCCCCGGTGGAGTTGTGCATGGGCTGTGTTTGGAACATTTTGTCACCAGCCGACTCCAAATTCAGCGGTTCCCCATCTCAGCCCAGAAAGCAGGTAAAACAACTTTTGTGGTGTCTTTCAGGTGCCTACCAAGGTAGTGTAAAAACTACTAAGAGAACTCCTGTCTGGCACCTTCCCCGGTGGAGTTGTGCATGGGGTGTGTTTGGAACATTTTGTCACCGGCCGAGTCCAAAATTCAGCGGTTCCCCATCTCAGCCCAGAAAGCAGGTAGAACAACTTTTGTAGTGTCTTTTTGATGCCTACCGGAGCAATGTAAAAACTACCAACAGAATTCCTTCCTGGCACCTTCGCTAGTGGAGTTGTGCATGGGGTGTATTTATTAAAATTTTGTCACCAGCCGAGTCCAAAATTCAGCTGTTCCCCATCTCAGCCCAGAAAGCAGGTAGAACAACTTTTGTGGTGTCTTTCAAATGCCTACCAAGGTAGTGTAAAAACTACCAACAGAATTCCTTTCTGGCACCTTCGCTAGTGGAGTTGTGCATGGGGTGTATTTATTAAAATTTTGTCAGCAGCCGAGTCCAAAATTCAGCGGTTCCCCATCTCAGCCCAGAAAGCAGGTAAAACAACTTTTGTGGTGTCTTTCAGATGCCTACCGGAGCAATGTAAAAACTACCAGGAGAACTCCTCTCTGGCACCTTCGCTAGTGGAGTTGTGCATGGGGTGTATTTATTAAAATTTTGTCACCAGCCGAGTCCAAAATTCAGCGGTTCCCCATCTCAGCCCAGAAAGCAGGTAGAACAACTTTTGTGGTGCCTTTCAAATGCCTACCAAGGTAGTGTAAAAACTATCAAGAGAACTCCTGTCTGGCACCTTCCCCGGTGGAGTTGTGCATGGGGTGTGTTTGGAACATTTTGTCACCGGCCGACTCCAAAATTCAGCTGTTCCCCATCTCAGCCCAGAAAGCAGGTAGAACAACTTTTGTGGTGTCTTTCAGATGCCTACCGGAGCAATGTAAAAACTACCAGGAGAACTCCTGTCTGGCACCTTCCCCGGTGGAGTTGTGCATGGGGTGTGTTTGGAACATTTTGTCACCAGCCGAGTCCAAAATTCAGCGGTTCCCCATC
This sequence comes from Falco biarmicus, assembly GCF_023638135.1. Taxonomy (NCBI): domain Eukaryota; kingdom Metazoa; phylum Chordata; class Aves; order Falconiformes; family Falconidae; genus Falco; species Falco biarmicus. The sequence continues at coordinate 624,406 of NC_079298.1, read as the reverse complement.
TCAGCCCAGAAAGCAGGTAGAACAACTTTTGTGGTGTCTTTCAGGTGCCTACCAAGGTAGTGTAAAAACTACCAACAGAACCCCTGTCTGGCACCTTCCCCGGTGGAGTTGTGCAGGGGGTGTGTTTGGAACATTTTGTCACCAGCCGAGTCCAAAATTCAGCTGTTCCCCATCTCAGCCCAGAAAGCAGGTAGAACAACTTTTGTGGTGCCTTTCAAATGCCTACCAAGGTAGTGTAAAAACTAGCAAGAGAACTCTTGTCTGGCACCTTCCCCGGTGGAGTTGTGCATGGGGTGTGTTTGGAACATTTTGTCACCAGCCGACTCCAAAATTCAGCTGTTCCCCATCTCAGCCCAGAAAGCAGGTAGAACAACTTTTGTGGTGTCTTTCAGATGCCTACCGGAGCAATGTAAAAACTACCAAGAGAATTCCTTCCTGGCACCTTCGCTAGTGGAGTTGTGCATGGGGTGTATTTATTAAAATTTTGTCACCACCCGAGTCCAAAATTTAGATGTTCCCCATCTCAGCCCAGAAAGCAGGTAGAACAACTTTTGTGGTGCCTTTCAGCTGCCTACCATGGTAGTGTAAAAACTATCAAGAGAACTCTTGTCTGGCACCTTCCCCGGTGGAGTTGTGCATGGGGTGTGTTTGGAACATTTTGTCACCGGCTGACTCCAAAATTCAGCTGTTCCCCATCTCAGCCCAGAAAGCAGGTAGAACAACTTTTGTGGTGCCTTTCAAATGCCTACCAAGGTAGTGTAAAAACTAGCAAGAGAACTCTTGTCTGGCACCTTCCCCGGTGGAGTTGTGCATGGGGTGTGTTTGGAACATTTTGTCACCAGCCGACTCCAAAATTCAGCTGTTCCCCATCTCAGCCCAGAAAGCAGGTAAAACAACTTTTGTGGTGTCTTTCAGGTGCCTACCAAGGTAGTGTAAAAACTATCAAGAGAACTCTTGTCTGGCACCTTCCCCGGTGGAGTTGTGCAGGGGGTGTGTTTGGAACATTTTGTCACCAGCCAAGTCCAAAATTCAGCGGTTCCCCATCTCAGCCCAGAAAGCAGGAAGAAAAAACTTTTGTGGTGTCTTTCAGGTGCCTACCAAGGTAGTGTAAAAACTACCAGGAGAACTCCTTTCTGGCACCTTCCCCGGTGGAGTTGTGCATGGGGTGTTTTTGGAACATTTCGTCACCAGCCGACTCCAAAATTCAGCGGTTCCCCATCTCAGCCCAGAAAGCAGGTAGAACAACTTTTGTGGTGTCTTTCAGATGCCTACCAAGGTAGTGTAAAAACTACTAAGAGAACTCTTGTCTGGCACCTTCCCCGGTGGAGTTGTGCATGGGCTGTGTTTGGAACATTTTGTCACCGGCCGACTCCAAAATTCAGCGGTTCCCCATCTCAGCCCAGAAAGCAGGTAAAACAACTTTTGTGGTGTCTTTCAGGTGCCTACCAAGGTAGTGTAAAAACTACTAAGAGAACTCCTGTCTGGCACCTTCCCCGGTGGAGTTGTGCATGGGGTGTGTTTGGAACATTTTGTCACCGGCCGAGTCCAAAATTCAGCGGTTCCCCATCTCAGCCCAGAAAGCAGGTAGAACAACTTTTGTAGTGTCTTTTTGATGCCTACCGGAGCAATGTAAAAACTACCAACAGAATTCCTTCCTGGCACCTTCGCTAGTGGAGTTGTGCATGGGGTGTATTTATTAAAATTTTGTCACCAGCCGAGTCCAAAATTCAGCGGTTCCCCATCTCAGCCCAGAAAGCAGGAAGAAAAAACTTTTGTGGTGTCTTTCAGGTGCCTACCAAGGTAGTGTAAAAACTACCAGGAGAACTCCTTTCTGGCACCTTCCCCGGTGGAGTTGTGCATGGGGTGTTTTTGGAACATTTCGTCACCAGCCGAGTCCAAAATTCAGCGGTTCCCCATCTCAGCCCATAAAGCAGGTAGAACAACTTTTGTGGTGCCTTTCAGGTGCCTACCAAGGTAGTGTAAAAACTACCAGGAGAACTCCTCTCTGGCACCTTCCCCGGTGGAGTTGTGCAGGGGGTGTGTTTGGAACATTTTGTCACCAGCCGACTCCAAAATTCAGCGGTTCCCCATCTCAGCCCAGAAAGCAGGTAGAACAACTTTTGTGGTGTCTTTCAGATGCCTACCGGAGCAATGTAAAAACTACCAGGAGAACTCCTGTCTGGCACCTTCCCCGGTGGAGTTGTGCAGGGGGTGTGTTTGGAACATTTTGTCACCAGCCGACTCCAAAATTCAGCTGTTCCCCATCTCAGCCCAGAAAGCAGGTAGAACAACTTTTGTGGTGTCTTTCAGATGCCTACCAAGGTAGTGTAAAAACTACTAAGAGAACTCTTGTCTGGCACCTTCCCCGGTGGAGTTGTGCATGGGCTGTGTTTGGAACATTTTGTCACCGGCCGACTCCAAAATTCAGCGGTTCCCCATCTCAGCCCAGAAAGCAGGTAAAACAACTTTTGTGGTGTCTTTCAGGTGCCTACCAAGGTAGTGTAAAAACTACTAAGAGAACTCCTGTCTGGCACCTTCCCCGGTGGAGTTGTGCAGGGGGTGTGTTTGGAACATTTTGTCACCAGCCGAGTCCAAAATTCAGCGGTTCCCCATCTCAGCCCATAAAGCAGGTAGAACAACTTTTGTGGTGCCTTTCGGGTGCCTACCAAGGTAGTGTAAAAACTACCAGGAGAACTCCTGTCTGGCACCTTCCCCAGTGGAGTTGTGCAGGGGGTGTGTTTGGAACATTTTGTCACCAGCCGACTCCAAAATTCAGCTGTTCCCCATCTCAGCCCAGAAAGCAGGTAGAACAACTTTTGTGGTGCCTTTCAGCTGCCTACCAAGGTAGTGTAAAAACTATTAAGAGAACTCCTGTCTGGCACCTTCCCCGGTGGAGTTGTGCATGGGGTGTGTTTGGAACATTTTGTCACCGGCCGAGTCCAAAATTCAGCGGTTCCCCATCTCAGCCCAGAAAGTAGGTAGAACAACTTTTGTGGTGTCTTTTTGATGCCTACCGGAGCAATGTAAAAACTACCCACAGAATTCCTTCCTGGCACCTTCCCCGGTGGAGTTGTGCATGGGGTCTATTTATTAACATTTTGTCACCAGCCGAGTCCAAAATTCAGCTGTTCCCCATCTCAGCCCAGAAAGCAGGTAGAACAACTTTTGTGGTGTCTTTCAGATGCCTACCAAGGTAGTGTAAAAACTATTAAGAGAACTCCTGTCTGGCACCTTCCCCGGTGGAGTTGTGCATGGGGTGTGTTTGGAACATTTTGTCACCAGCCGAGTCCAAAATTCAGCGGTTCCCCATCTCAGCCCAGAAAGCAGGTAGAACAACTTTTGTGGTGCCTTTCAGCTGCCTACCATGGTAGTGTAAAAACTACTAAGAGAACTCCTGTCTGGCACCTTCCCCGGTGGAGTTGTGCATGGGGTGTGTTTGGAACATTTTGTCACCAGCCGACTCCAAAATTCAGCGGTTCCCCCTCTCAGCCCAGAAAGCAGGTAGAACAACTTTTGTGGTGTCTTTCAGATGCCTACCGGAGCAATGTAAAAACTACCAGGAGAACTCCTCTCTGGCACCTTCCCCGGTGGAGTTGTGCATGGGGTGTGTTAGGAACATTTTGTCACCGGCCGAGTCCAAAATTCAGTGGTTCCCCATCTCAGCCCAGAAAGCAGGTAGAACAACTTTTGTAGTGTCGTTTTGATGCCTACCGGAGCAATGTAAAAACTACCAACAGAATTCCTTCCTGGCACCTTCCCCGGTGGAGTTGTGCATGGGGTGTATTTATTAAAATTTTGTCACCAGCCGACTCCAAAATTCAGCTGCTCCCCATCTCAGCCCAGAAAGCAGGTAAAACAACTTTTGTGGTGTCTTTCAGGTGCCTACCAAGGTAGTGTAAAAACTACCAGGAGAACTCTTGTCTGGCACCTTCCCCGGTGGAGTTGTGCAGGGGGTGTGTTTGGAACATTTTGTCACCAGCCGACTCCAAAATTCAGCTGTTCCCCATCTCAGCCCAGAAAGCAGGTAGAACAACTTTTGTGGTGTCTTTCAGATGCCTACCAAGGTAGTGTAAAAACTATTAAGAGAACTCCAGTCTGGCACCTTCCCCGGTGGAGTTGTGCATGGGGTGTGTTTGGAACATTTTGTCACCGGCCGACTCCAAAATTCAGCGGTTCCCCATCTCAGCCCAGAAAGCAGGTAGAACAACTTTTGTGGTGTCTTTCAGGTGCCTACCAAGGTAGTGTAAAAACTTCCAACAGAACTCGTTCCTGGCACCTTCCCCGGTGGAGTTGTGCATGGGGTGTGTTTGGAACATTTTGTCACCAGCCGAGTCCAAAATTCAGCGGTTCCCCATCTCAGCCCAGAAGGCAGGTAGAACAACTTTTGTGGTGCCTTTCAGCTGCCTACCAAGGTAGTGTAAAAACTACTAAGAGAACTCTTGTCTGGCACCTTCCCCGGTGGAGTTGTGCATGGGGTGTGTTTGGAACATTTTGTCACCAGCCGAGTCCAAAATTCAGCGGTTCCCCATCTCAGCCCAGAAAGCAGGTAGAACAACTTTTGTGGTGTCTTTTTGATGCCTACCGGAGCAATGTAAAAACTACCAACAGAATTCCTTCCTGGCACCTTCGCTAGTGGAGTTGTGCATGGGGTGTATTTATTAAAATTTTGTCACCAGCCGAGTCCAAAATTCAGCGGTTCCCCATCTCAGCCCAGAAAGCAGGTAGAACAACTTTTGTGGTGTCTTTCAGATGCCTACCGGAGCAATGTAAAAACTACCAGGAGAACTCCTGTCTGGCACCTTCCCCGGTGGAGTTGTGCAGGGGGTGTGTTTGGAACATTTTGTCACCGGCCGACTCCAAAATTCAGCTGTTCCCCATCTCAGCCCAGAAAGCAGGTAGAACAACTTTTGTGGTGTCTTTCAGATGCCTACCGGAGCAATGTAAAAACTACCAGGAGAACTCCTGTCTGGAACCTTCCCCGGTGGAGTTGTGCATGGGGTGTGTTTGGAACATTTTGTCACCGGCCGAGTCCAAAATTCAGCGGTTCCCCATCTCAGCCCAGAAAGCAGGTAGAACAACTTTTGTGGTGTCTTTCAGGTGCCTACCAAGGTAGTGTAAAAACTACCAACAGAACCCCTGTCTGGCACCTTCCCCGGTGGAGTTGTGCAGGGGGTGTGTTTGGAACATTTTGTCACCAGCCGAGTCCAAAATTCAACTGTTCCCCATCTCAGCCCAGAAAGCAGGTAGAACAACTTTTGTGGTGCCTTTCAAATGCCTACCAAGGTAGTGTAAAAACTAGCAAGAGAACTCTTGTCTGGCACCTTCCCCGGTGGAGTTTTGCATGGGGTGTGTTTGGAACATTTTGTCACCAGCCGAGTCCAAAATTCAGCTGTTCCCCATCTCAGCCCAGAAAGCAGGTAAAACAACTTTTGTGGTGTCTTTCAGGTGCCTACCAAGGTAGTGTAAAAACTATCAAGAGAACTCTTGTCTGGCACCTTCCCCGGTGGAGTTGTGCATGGGCTGTGTTTGGAACATTTTGTCACCGGCCGACTCCAAAATTCAGCGGTTCCCCATCTCAGCCCAGAAAGCAGGTAAAACAACTTTTGTGGTGTCTTTCAGGTGCCTACCAAGGTAGTGTAAAAACTACTAAGAGAACTCCTGTCTGGCACCTTCCCCGGTGGAGTTGTGCAGGGGGTGTGTTTGGAACATTTTGTCACCAGCCGAGTCCAAAATTCAGCTGTTCCCCATCTCAGCCCAGAAAGCAGGTAGAACAACTTTTGTGGTGTCTTTCAGATGCCTACCAAGGTAGTGTAAAAACTATTAAGAGAACTCCTGTCTGGCACCTTCCCCGGTGGAGTTGTGCATGGGGTGTGTTTGGAACATTTTGTCACCGGCCGAGTCCAAAATTCAGCGGTTCCCCATCTCAGCCCAGAAAGTAGGTAGAACAACTTTTGTGGTGTCTTTTTGATGCCTACCGGAGCAATGTAAAAACTACTAACAGAATTCCTTCCTGGCACCTTCCCCGGTGGAGTTGTGCATGGGGTGTGTTTGGAACATTTTGTCACCAGCCGAGTCCAAAATTCAGCGGTTCCCCATCTCAGCCCATAAAGCAGGTAGAACAACTTTTGTGGTGCCTTTCAGGTGCCTACCAAGGTAGTGTAAAAACTACCAGGAGAACTCCTCTCTGGCACCTTCCCCGGTGGAGTTGTGCAGGGGGTGTGTTTGGAACATTTTGTCACCAGCCGACTCCAAAATTCAGCTGTTCCCCATCTCAGCCCAGAAAGCAGGTAGAACAACTTTTGTGGTGTCTTTCAGATGCCTACCGGAGCAATGTAAAAACTACCAGGAGAACTCCTGTCTGGAACCTTCCCCGGTGGAGTTGTGCATGGGGTGTGTTTGGAACATTTTGTCACCGGCCGAGTCCAAAATTCAGCGGTTCCCCATCTCAGCCCAGAAAGCAGGTAGAACAACTTTTGTGGTGTCTTTCAGGTGCCTACCAAGGTAGTGTAAAAACTACCAACAGAACTCCTGTCTGGCACCTTCCCCGGTGGAGTTGTGCAGGGGGTGTGTTTGGAACATTTTGTCACCAGCCGACTCCAAAATTCAGCTGTTCCCCATCTCAGCCCAGAAAGCAGGTAGAACAACTTTTGTGGTGTCTTTCAGATGCCTACCAAGGTAGTGTAAAAACTACTAAGAGAACTCTTGTCTGGCACCTTCCCCGGTGGAGTTGTGCATGGGGTGTGTTTGGAACATTTTGTCACCGGCCGACTCCAAAATTCAGCGGTTCCCCATCTCAGCCCAGAAAGCAGGTAAAACAACTTTTGTGGTGTCTTTCAGGTGCCTACCAAGGTAGTGTAAAAACTACTAAGAGAACTCCTGTCTGGCACCTTCCCCGGTGGAGTTGTGCAGGGGGTGTGTTTGGAACATTTTGTCACCAGCCGAGTCCAAAATTCAGCGGTTCCCCATCTCAGCCCAGAAAGCAGGTAGAACAACTTTTGTGGTGCCTTTCAGGTGCCTACCAAGGTAGTGTAAAAACTACCAGGAGAACTCCTGTCTGGCACCTTCCCCGGTGGAGTTGTGCAGGGGGTGTGTTTGGAACATTTTGTCACCAGCCGACTCCAAAATTCAGCTGTTCCCCATCTCAGCCCAGAAAGCAGGTAGAACAACTTTTGTGGTGTCTTTCAGATGCCTACCAAGGTAGTGTAAAAACTATTAAGAGAACTCCTGTCTGGCACCTTCCCCGGTGGAGTTGTGCATGGGGTGTGTTTGGAACATTTTGTCACCGGCCGAGTCCAAAATTCAGCTGTTCCCCATCTCAGCCCAGAAAGCAGGTAGAACAACTTTTGTGGTGTCTTTCAGATGCCTACCAAGGTAGTGTAAAAACTACTAAGAGAACTCTTGTCTGGCACCTTCCCCGGTGGAGTTGTGCATGGGCTGTGTTTGGAACATTTTGTCACCGGCCGACTCCAAAATTCAGCGGTTCCCCATCTCAGCCCAGAAAGCAGGTAAAACAACTTTTGTGGTGTCTTTCAGGTGCCTACCAAGGTAGTGTAAAAACTACTAAGAGAACTCCTGTCTGGCACCTTCCCCGGTGGAGTTGTGCAGGGGGTGTGTTTGGAACATTTTGTCACCAGCCGAGTCCAAAATTCAGCGGTTCCCCATCTCAGCCCAGAAAGCAGGTAGAACAACTTTTGTGGTGCCTTTCAGCTGCCTACCAAGGTAGTGTAAAAACTACCAGGAGAACTCCTGTCTGGCACCTTCCCCGGTGGAGTTGTGCAGGGGGTGTGTTTGGAACATTTTGTCACCAGCCGAGTCCAAAATTCAGCTGTTCCCCATCTCAGCCCAGAAAGCAGGTAGAACAACTTTTGTGGTGTCTTTCAGATGCCTACCAAGGTAGTGTAAAAACTATTAAGAGAACTCCTGTCTGGCACCTTCCCCGGTGGAGTTGTGCATGGGGTGTGTTTGGAACATTTTGTCACCGGCCGAGTCCAAAATTCAGCGGTTCCCCATCTCAGCCCAGAAAGTAGGTAGAACAACTTTTGTGGTGTCTTTTTGATGCCTACCGGAGCAATGTAAAAACTACCCACAGAATTCGTTCCTGGCACCTTCCCCGGTGGAGTTGTGCATGGGGTGTATTTATTAAAATTTTGTCACCAGCCGACTCCAAAATTCAGCGGTTCCCCATCTCAGCCGAGAAAGCAGGTAGAACAACTTTTGTGGTGCCTTTCAGGTGCCTACCAAGGTAGTGTAAAAACTATTAAGAGAACTCCTGTCTGGCACCTTCCCCGGTGGAGTTGTGCATGGGGTGTGTTTGGAACATTTTGTCACCGGCCGAGTCCAAAATTCAGCGGTTCCCCATCTCAGCCCAGAAAGCAGGTAGAACAACTTTTGTGGTGTCTTTCAGATGCCTACCGGAGCAATGTAAAAACTACCAGGAGAACTCCTGTCTGGAACCTTCCCCGGTGGAGTTGTGCATGGGGTGTGTTTGGAACATTTTGTCACCGGCCGAGTCCAAAATTCAGCGGTTCCCCATCTCAGCCCAGAAAGCAGGTAGAACAACTTTTGTGGTGTCTTTCAGGTGCCTACCAAGGTAGTGTAAAAACTACCAACAGAACCCCTGTCTGGCACCTTCCCCGGTGGAGTTGTGCAGGGGGTGTGTTTGGAACATTTTGTCACCAGCCGAGTCCAAAATTCAACTGTTCCCCATCTCAGCCCAGAAAGCAGGTAGAACAACTTTTGTGGTGCCTTTCAAATGCCTACCAAGGTAGTGTAAAAACTAGCAAGAGAACTCTTGTCAGGCACCTTCCCCGGTGGAGTTGTGCAGGGGGTGTGTTTGGAACATTTTGTCACCAGCCCAGTCCAAAATTCAGCTGTTCCCCATCTCAGCCCAGAAAGCAGGTAAAACAACTTTTGTGGTGTCTTTCAGGTGCCTACCAAGGTAGTGTAAAAACTATCAAGAGAACTCTTGTCTGGCACCTTCCCCGGTGGAGTTGTGCATGGGCTGTGTTTGGAACATTTTGTCACCGGCCGACTCCAAAATTCAGCGGTTCCCCATCTCAGCCCAGAAAGCAGGTAAAACAACTTTTGTGGTGTCTTTCAGGTGCCTACCAAGGTAGTGTAAAAACTACTAAGAGAACTCCTGTCTGGCACCTTCCCCGGTGGAGTTGTGCAGGGGGTGTGTTTGGAACATTTTGTCACCAGCCGAGTCCAAAATTCAGCTGTTCCCCATCTCAGCCCAGAAAGCAGGTAGAACAACTTTTGTGGTGTCTTTCAGATGCCTACCAAGGTAGTGTAAAAACTATTAAGAGAACTCCTGTCTGGCACCTTCCCCGGTGGAGTTGTGCATGGGGTGTGTTTGGAACATTTTGTCACCGGCCGAGTCCAAAATTCAGCGGTTCCCCATCTCAGCCCAGAAAGTAGGTAGAACAACTTTTGTGGTGTCTTTTTGATGCCTACCGGAGCAATGTAAAAACTACCCACAGAATTCCTTCCTGGCACCTTCCCCGGTGGAGTTGTGCATGGGGTGTATTTATTAAAATTTTGTCACCAGCCGAGTCCAAAATTCAGCTGTTCCCCATCTCAGCCCAGAAAGCAGGTAGAACAACTTTTGTGGTGTCTTTCAGATGCCTACCAAGGTAGTGTAAAAACTATTAAGAGAACTCCTGTCTGGCACCTTCCCCGGTGGAGTTGTGCATGGGGTGTGTTTGGAACATTTTGTCACCGGCCGAGTCCAAAATTCAGCGGTTCCCCATCTCAGCCCAGAAAGCAGGTAGAACAACTTTTGTGGTGTCTTTCAGATGCCTACCGGAGCAATGTAAAAACTTCCAACAGAACTCGTTCCTGGCACCTTCCCCGGTGGAGTTGTACATGGGGTGTGTTTGGAACATTTTGTCACCAGCCGAGTCCAAAATTCAGCGGTTCCCCATCTCAGCCCAGAAAGCAGGTAGAACAACTTTTGTGGTGTCTTTCAGGTGCCTACCAAGGTAGTGTAAAAACTACGAGGAGAACTCCTGTCTGGCACCTTCCCCGGTGGAGTTGTGCAGGGGGTGTGTTTGGAACATTTTGTCACCAGCCGACTCCAAAATTCAGCTGTTCCCCATCTCAGCCCAGAAAGCAGGTAGAACAACTTTTGTGGTGTCTTTCAGGTGCCTACCAAGGTAGTGTAAAAACTACCAACAGAACTCCTGTCTGGCACCTTCCCCGGTGGAGTTGTGCAGGGGGTGTGTTTGGAACATTTTGTCACCAGCCGACTCCAAAATTCAGCTGTTCCCCATCTCAGCCCAGAAAGCAGGTAGAACAACTTTTGTGGTGCCTTTCAAATGCCTACCAAGGTAGTGTAAAAACTAGCAAGAGAACTCTTGTCTGGCACCTTCCCCGGTGGAGTTGTGCATGGGGTGTGTTTGGAACATTTTGTCACCAGCCGAGTCCAAAATTCAGCTGTTCCCCATCTCAGCCCAGAAAGCAGGTAAAACAACTTTTGTGGTGTCTTTCAGGTGCCTACCAAGGTAGTGTAAAAACTATCAAGAGAACTCTTGTCTGGCACCTTCCCCGGTGGAGTTGTGCATGGGGTGTGTTTGGGACATTTTGTCACCAGCCGACTCCAAAATTCAGCGGTTCCCCATCTCAGCCCAGAAAGCAGGAAGAAAAAACTTTTGTGGTGCCTTTCAGGTGCCTACCAGAGCAATGTAAAAACTACCAGGAGAACTCCTTTCTGGCACCTTCCCCGGTGGAGTTGTGCATGGGGTGTTTTTGGAACATTTTGTCACCAGCCGACTCCAAAATTCAGCGGTTCCCCATCTCAGCCCATAAAGCAGGTAGAACAACTTTTGTGGTGCCTTTCGGGTGCCTACCAAGGTAGTGTAAAAACTACCAGGAGAACTCCTGTCTGGCACCTTCCCCGGTGGAGTTGTGCAGGGGGTGTGTTTGGAACATTTTGTCACCAGCCGAGTCCAAAATTCAGCTGTTCCCCATCTCAGCCCAGAAAGCAGGTAAAACAACTTTTGTGGTGTCTTTCAGATGCCTACCAAGGTAGTGTAAAAACTATTAAGAGAACTCCTGTCTGGCACCTTCCCCGGTGGAGTTGTGCATGGGGTGTGTTTGGAACATTTTGTCACCGGCCGACTCCAAAATTCAGCGGTTCCCCATCTCAGCCCAGAAAGCAGGTAGAACAACTTTTGTGGTGTCTTTCAGATGCCTACCAAGGTAGTGTAAAAACTACTAAGAGAACTCTTGTCTGGCACCTTCCCCGGTGGAGTTGTGCATGGGCTGTGTTTGGAACATTTTGTCACCGGCCGACTCCAAAATTCAGCGGTTCCCCATCTCAGCCCAGAAAGCAGGTAAAACAACTTTTGTGGTGTCTTTCAGGTGCCTACCAAGGTAGTGTAAAAACTACTAAGAGAACTCCTGTCTGGCACCTTCCCCGGTGGAGTTGTGCAGGGGGTGTGTTTGGAACATTTTGTCACCAGCCGAGTCCAAAATTCAGCGGTTCCCCATCTCAGCCCAGAAAGCAGGTAGAACAACTTTTGTGGTGCCTTTCAGGTGCCTACCAAGGTAGTGTAAAAACTACCAGGAGAACTCCTGTCTGGCACCTTCCCCGGTGGAGTTGTGCAGGGGGTGTGTTTGGAACATTTTGTCACCAGCCGACTCCAAAATTCAGCTGTTCCCCATCTCAGCCCAGAAAGCAGGTAGAACAACTTTTGTGGTGTCTTTCAGATGCCTACCAAGGTAGTGTAAAAACTATTAAGAGAACTCCTGTCTGGCACCTTCCCCGGTGGAGTTGTGCATGGGGTGTGTTTGGAACATTTTGTCACCAGCCGAGTCCAAAATTCAGCGGTTCCCCATCTCAGCCCAGAAAGTAGGTAGAACAACTTTTGTGGTGTCTTTTTGATGCCTACCGGAGCAATGTAAAAACTACCCACAGAATTCGTTCCTGGCACCTTCCCCGGTGGAGTTGTGCATGGGGTGTATTTATTAAAATTTTGTCACCAGCCGAGTCCAAAATTCAGCTGTTCCCCATCTCAGCCCAGAAAGCAGGTAGAACAACTTTTGTGGTGTCTTTCAGATGCCTACCAAGGTAGTGTAAAAACTATTAAGAGAACTCCTGTCTGGCACCTTCCCCGGTGGAGTTGTGCAGGGGGTGTGTTTGGAACATTTTGTCACCGGCCGAGTCCAAAATTCAGCGGTTCCCCATCTCAGCCCAGAAAGCAGGTAGAACAACTTTTGTGGTGTCTTTCAGATGCCTACCGGAGCAATGTAAAAACTACCAGGAGAACTCCTGTCTGGAACCTTCCCCGGTGGAGTTGTACATGGGCTGTGTTTGGAACATTTTGTCACCGGCCGACTCCAAAATTCAGCGGTTCCCCATCTCAGCCCAGAAAGCAGGTAAAACAACTTTTGTGGTGTCTTTCAGGTGCCTACCAAGGTAGTGTAAAAACTACTAAGAGAACTCCTGTCTGGCACCTTCCCCGGTGGAGTTGTGCATGGGCTGTGTTTGGAACATTTTGTCACCAGCCGACTCCAAAATTCAGCGGTTCCCCATCTCAGCCCAGAAAGCAGGTAGAACAACTTTTGTGGTGTCTTTCAGATGCCTACCGGAGCAATGTAAAAACTACCAACAGAACTCCTGTCTGGCACCTTCCCCGGTGGAGTTGTGCATGGGGTGTGTTTGGAACATTTTGTCACCGGCCGAGTCCAAAATTCAGCGGTTCCCCATCTCAGCCCAGAAAGCAGGTAGAACAACTTTTGTAGTGTCTTTTTGATGCCTACCGGAGCAATGTAAAAACTACCAACAGAATTCCTTCCTGGCACCTTCCCCGGTGGAGTTGTGCATGGGGTGTATTTATTAAAATTTTGTCACCAGCCGACTCCAAAATTCAGCTGCTCCCCATCTCAGCCCAGAAAGCAGGTAGAACAACTTTTGTGGTGTCTTTCAGATGCCTACCAAGGTAGTGTAAAAACTACCAGGAGAACTCTTGTCTGGCACCTTCCCCGGTGGAGTTGTGCAGGGGGTGTGTTTGGAACATTTTGTCACCAGCCGACTCCAAAATTCAGCTGTTCCCCATCTCAGCCCAGAAAGCAGGTAGAACAACTTTTGTGGTGTCTTTCAGATGCCTACCAAGGTAGTGTAAAAACTATTAAGAGAACTCCAGTCTGGCACCTTCCCCGGTGGAGTTGTGCATGGGGTGTGTTTGGAACATTTTGTCACCGGCCGACTCCAAAATTCAGCTGTTCCCCATCTCAGCCCAGAAAGCAGGTAAAACAACTTTTGTGGTGTCTTTCAGGTGCCTACCAAGGTAGTGTAAAAACTACCAGGAGAACTCCTCTCTGGCACCTTCCCCGGTGGAGTTGTGCATGGGGTGTGTTTGGAACATTTTGTCACCAGCCGAGTCCAAAATTCAGCGGTTCCCCATCTCAGCCCAGAAGGCAGGTAGAACAACTTTTGTGGTGCCTTTCAGCTGCCTACCAAGGTAGTGTAAAAACTACTAAGAGAACTCTTGTCTGGCACCTTCCCCGGTGGAGTTGTGCATGGGGTGTGTTTGGAACATTTTGTCACCAGCCGAGTCCAAAATTCAGCGGTTCCCCATCTCAGCCCAGAAAGCAGGTAGAACAACTTTTGTGGTGTCTTTTTGATGCCTACCGGAGCAATGTAAAAACTACCAACAGAATTCCTTCCTGGCACCTTCGCTAGTGGAGTTGTGCATGGGGTGTATTTATTAAAATTTTGTCACCAGCCGACTCCAAAATTCAGCGGTTCCCCATCTCAGCCCAGAAAGCAGGTAGAACAACTTTTGTGGTGTCTTTCAGATGCCTACCGGAGCAATGTAAAAACTACCAGGAGAACTCCTGTCTGGCACCTTCCCCGGTGGAGTTGTGCAGGGGGTGTGTTTGGAACATTTTGTCACCAGCCGAGTCCAAAATTCAGCTGTTCCCCATCTCAGCCCAGAAAGCAGGTAGAACAACTTTTGTGGTGTCTTTCAGATGCCTACCAAGGTAGTGTAAAAACTATTAGGAGAACTCCTGTCTGGCACCTTCCCCGTTGGAGTTGCGCATGGGCTGTGTTTGGAACATTTTTTCTCCGGCCGAGTCCAAAATTCAGCGGTTCCCCATCTCAGCCCAGAAAGCAGGTAGAACAACTTTTGTAGTGTCTTTTTGATGCCTACCGGAGCAATGTAAAAACTACCAACAGAATTCCTTCCTGGCACCTTCGCTAGTGGAGTTGTGCATGGGGTGTATTTATTAAAATTTTGTCACCAGCCGAGTCCAAAATTCAGCGGTTCCCCATCTCAGCCCAGAAAGCAGGAAGAAAAAACTTTTGTGGTGTCTTTCAGGTGCCTACCAAGGTAGTGTAAAAACTACCAGGAGAACTCCTTTCTGGCACCTTCCCCGGTGGAGTTGTGCATGGGGTGTTTTTGGAACATTTCGTCACCAGCCGACTCCAAAATTCAGCGGTTCCCCATCTCAGCCCATAAAGCAGGTAGAACAACTTTTGTGGTGCCTTTCAGGTGCCTACCAAGGTAGTGTAAAAACTACCAGGAGAACTCCTCTCTGGCACCTTCCCCGGTGGAGTTGTGCAGGGGGTGTGTTTGGAACATTTTGTCACCAGCCGACTCCAAAATTCAGCGGTTCCCCATCTCAGCCCAGAAAGCAGGTAGAACAACTTTTGTGGTGTCTTTCAGATGCCTACCGGAGCAATGTAAAAACTACCAGGAGAACTCCTGTCTGGCACCTTCCCCGGTGGAGTTGTGCAGGGGGTGTGTTTGGAACATTTTGTCACCAGCCGACTCCAAAATTCAGCGGTTCCCCATCTCAGCCCAGAAAGCAGGTAGAACAACTTTTGTGGTGTCTTTCAGATGCCTACCAAGGTAGTGTAAAAACTACTAAGAGAACTCTTGTCTGGCACCTTCCCCGGTGGAGTTGTGCATGGGCTGTGTTTGGAACATTTTGTCACCGGCCGACTCCAAAATTCAGCGGTTCCCCATCTCAGCCCAGAAAGCAGGTAAAACAACTTTTGTGGTGTCTTTCAGGTGCCTACCAAGGTAGTGTAAAAACTACTAAGAGAACTCCTGTCTGGCACCTTCCCCGGTGGAGTTGTGCAGGGGGTGTGTTTGGAACATTTTGTCACCAGCCGAGTCCAAAATTCAGCGGTTCCCCATCTCAGCCCATAAAGCAGGTAGAACAACTTTTGTGGTGCCTTTCGGGTGCCTACCAAGGTAGTGTAAAAACTACCAGGAGAACTCCTGTCTGGCACCTTCCCCGGTGGAGTTGTGCAGGGGGTGTGTTTGGAACATTTTGTCACCAGCCGACTCCAAAATTCAGCTGTTCCCCATCTCAGCCCAGAAAGCAGGTAGAACAACTTTTGTGGTGCCTTTCAGCTGCCTACCAAGGTAGTGTAAAAACTATTAAGAGAACTCCTGTCTGGCACCTTCCCCGGTGGAGTTGTGCATGGGGTGTGTTTGGAACATTTTGTCACCGGCCGAGTCCAAAATTCAGCGGTTCCCCATCTCAGCCCAGAAAGTAGGTAGAACAACTTTTGTGGTGTCTTTTTGATGCCTACCGGAGCAATGTAAAAACTACCCACAGAATTCCTTCCTGGCACCTTCCCCGGTGGAGTTGTGCATGGGGTCTATTTATTAACATTTTGTCACCAGCCGAGTCCAAAATTCAGCTGTTCCCCATCTCAGCCCAGAAAGCAGGTAGAACAACTTTTGTGGTGTCTTTCAGATGCCTACCAAGGTAGTGTAAAAACTATTAAGAGAACTCCTGTCTGGCACCTTCCCCGGTGGAGTTGTGCATGGGGTGTGTTTGGAACATTTTGTCACCAGCCGAGTCCAAAATTCAGCGGTTCCCCATCTCAGCCCAGAAAGCAGGTAGAACAACTTTTGTGGTGCCTTTCAGCTGCCTACCATGGTAGTGTAAAAACTACTAAGAGAACTCCTGTCTGGCACCTTCCCCGGTGGAGTTGTGCATGGGGTGTGTTTGGAACATTTTGTCACCAGCCGACTCCAAAATTCAGCGGTTCCCCATCTCAGCCCAGAAAGCAGGTAGAACAACTTTTGTGGTGTCTTTCAGATGCCTACCGGAGCAATGTAAAAACTACCAGGAGAACTCCTCTCTGGCACCTTCCCCGGTGGAGTTGTGCATGGGGTGTGTTAGGAACATTTTGTCACCGGCCGAGTCCAAAATTCAGTGGTTCCCCATCTCAGCCCAGAAAGCAGGTAGAACAACTTTTGTAGTGTCGTTTTGATGCCTACCGGAGCAATGTAAAAACTACCAACAGAATTCCTTCCTGGCACCTTCCCCGGTGGAGTTGTGCATGGGGTGTATTTATTAAAATTTTGTCACCAGCCGACTCCAAAATTCAGCTGCTCCCCATCTCAGCCCAGAAAGCAGGTAAAACAACTTTTGTGGTGTCTTTCAGGTGCCTACCAAGGTAGTGTAAAAACTACCAGGAGAACTCTTGTCTGGCACCTTCCCCGGTGGAGTTGTGCAGGGGGTGTGTTTGGAACATTTTGTCACCAGCCGACTCCAAAATTCAGCTGTTCCCCATCTCAGCCCAGAAAGCAGGTAGAACAACTTTTGTGGTGTCTTTCAGATGCCTACCAAGGTAGTGTAAAAACTATTAAGAGAACTCCAGTCTGGCACCTTCCCCGGTGGAGTTGTGCATGGGGTGTGTTTGGAACATTTTGTCACCGGCCGACTCCAAAATTCAGCGGTTCCCCATCTCAGCCCAGAAAGCAGGTAGAACAACTTTTGTGGTGTCTTTCAGGTGCCTACCAAGGTAGTGTAAAAACTTCCAACAGAACTCGTTCCTGGCACCTTCCCCGGTGGAGTTGTGCATGGGGTGTGTTTGGAACATTTTGTCACCAGCCGAGTCCAAAATTCAGCGGTTCCCCATCTCAGCCCAGAAGGCAGGTAGAACAACTTTTGTGGTGCCTTTCAGCTGCCTACCAAGGTAGTGTAAAAACTACTAAGAGAACTCTTGTCTGGCACCTTCCCCGGTGGAGTTGTGCATGGGGTGTGTTTGGAACATTTTGTCACCAGCCGAGTCCAAAATTCAGCGGTTCCCCATCTCAGCCCAGAAAGCAGGTAGAACAACTTTTGTGGTGTCTTTTTGATGCCTACCGGAGCAATGTAAAAACTACCAACAGAATTCCTTCCTGACACCTTCGCTAGTGGAGTTGTGCATGGGGTGTATTTATTAAAATTTTGTCACCAGCCGACTCCAAAATTCAGCGGTTCCCCATCTCAGCCCAGAAAGCAGGTAGAACAACTTTTGTGGTGTCTTTCAGATGCCTACCGGAGCAATGTAAAAACTACCAGGAGAACTCCTGTCTGGCACCTTCCCCGGTGGAGTTGTGCAGGGGGTGTGTTTGGAACATTTTGTCACCAGCCGAGTCCAAAATTCAGCGGTTCCCCATCTCAGCCCAGAAAGCAGGTAGAACAACTTTTGTGGTGTCTTTCAGATGCCTACCAAGGTAGTGTAAAAACTATTAGGAGAACTCCTGTCTGGCACCTTCCCCGTTGGAGTTGCGCATGGGCTGTGTTTGGAACATTTTTTCTCCGGCCGAGTCCAAAATTTAGCGGTTCCCCATCTCAGCCCAGAAAGCAGGTAGAACAACTTTTGTAGTGTCTTTTTGATGCCTACCGGAGCAATGTAAAAACTACCAACAGAATTCCTTCCTGGCACCTTCGCTAGTGGAGTTGTGCATGGGGTGTATTTATTAAAATTTTGTCACCAGCCGAGTCCAAAATTCAGCGGTTCCCCATCTCAGCCCAGAAAGCAGGTAGAACAACTTTTGTGGTGTCTTTCAGATGCCTACCAAGGTAGTGTAAAAACTATTAGGAGAACTCCTGTCTGGCACCTTCCCCGTTGGAGTTGCGCATGGGCTGTGTTTGGAACATTTTTTCTCCGGCCGAGTCCAAAATTTAGCGGTTCCCCATCTCAGCCCAGAAAGCAGGTAGAACAACTTTTGTAGTGTCTTTTTGATGCCTACCGGAGCAATGTAAAAACTACCAACAGAATTCCTTCCTGGCACCTTCGCTAGTGGAGTTGTGCATGGGGTGTATTTATTAAAATTTTGTCACCAGCCGAGTCCAAAATTCAGCGGTTCCCCATCTCAGCCCAGAAAGCAGGAAGAAAAAACTTTTGTGGTGTCTTTCAGGTGCCTACCAAGGTAGTGTAAAAACTACCAGGAGAACTCCTTTCTGGCACCTTCCCCGGTGGAGTTGTGCATGGGGTGTTTTTGGAACATTTCGTCACCAGCCGACTCCAAAATTCAGCGGTTCCCCATCTCAGCCCATAAAGCAGGTAGAACAACTTTTGTGGTGCCTTTCAGATGCCTACCAAGGTAGTGTAAAAACTACCAGGAGAACTCCTCTCTGGCACCTTCCCCGGTGGAGTTGTGCAGGGGGTGTGTTTGGAACATTTTGTCACCAGCCGACTCCAAAATTCAGCGGTTCCCCATCTCAGCCCAGAAAGCAGGTAGAACAACTTTTGTGGTGTCTTTCAGATGCCTACCGGAGCAATGTAAAAACTACCAGGAGAACTCCTGTCTGGCACCTTCCCCGGTGGAGTTGTGCAGGGGGTGTGTTTGGAACATTTTGTCACCGGCCGACTCCAAAATTCAGCGGTTCCCCATCTCAGCCCAGAAAGCAGGTAAAACAACTTTTGTGGTGTCTTTCAGGTGCCTACCAAGGTAGTGTAAAAACTACTAAGAGAACTCCTGTCTGGCACCTTCCCCGGTGGAGTTGTGCAGGGGGTGTGTTTGGAACATTTTGTCACCAGCCGAGTCCAAAATTCAGCGGTTCCCCATCTCAGCCCATAAAGCAGGTAGAACAACTTTTGTGGTGCCTTTCGGGTGCCTACCAAGGTAGTGTAAAAACTACCAGGAGAACTCCTGTCTGGCACCTTCCCCGGTGGAGTTGTGCAGGGGGTGTGTTTGGAACATTTTGTCACCAGCCGAGTCCAAAATTCAGCGGTTCCCCATCTCAGCCCAGAAAGCAGGTAGAACAACTTTTGTGGTGTCTTTCAGATGCCTACCAAGGTAGTGTAAAAACTATTAGGAGAACTCCTGTCTGGCACCTTCCCCGTTGGAGTTGCGCATGGGCTGTGTTTGGAACATTTTTTCTCCGGCCGAGTCCAAAATTCAGCGGTTCCCCATCTCAGCCCAGAAAGTAGGTAGAACAACTTTTGTGGTGTCTTTTTGATGCCTACCGGAGCAATGTAAAAACTACCCACAGAATTCCTTCCTGGCACCTTCCCCGGTGGAGTTGTGCATGGGGTCTATTTATTAACATTTTGTCACCAGCCGAGTCCAAAATTCAGCTGTTCCCCATCTCAGCCCAGAAAGCAGGTAGAACAACTTTTGTGGTGTCTTTCAGATGCCTACCAAGGTAGTGTAAAAACTATTAAGAGAACTCCTGTCTGGCACCTTCCCCGGTGGAGTTGTGCATGGGGTGTGTTTGGAACATTTTGTCACCAGCCGAGTCCAAAATTCAGCGGTTCCCCATCTCAGCCCAGAAAGCAGGTAGAACAACTTTTGTGGTGCCTTTCAGCTGCCTACCATGGTAGTGTAAAAACTACTAAGAGAACTCCTGTCTGGCACCTTCCCCGGTGGAGTTGTGCATGGGGTGTGTTTGGAACATTTTGTCACCAGTCGACTCCAAAATTCAGCGGTTCCCCATCTCAGCCCAGAAAGCAGGTAGAACAACTTTTGTGGTGTCTTTCAGATGCCTACCGGAGCAATGTAAAAACTACCAGGAGAACTCCTCTCTGGCACCTTCCCCGGTGGAGTTGTGCATGGGGTGTGTTAGGAACATTTTGTCACCGGCCGAGTCCAAAATTCAGTGGTTCCCCATCTCAGCCCAGAAAGCAGGTAGAACAACTTTTGTAGTGTCGTTTTGATGCCTACCGGAGCAATGTAAAAACTACCAACAGAATTCCTTCCTGGCACCTTCCCCGGTGGAGTTGTGCATGGGGTGTATTTATTAAAATTTTGTCACCAGCCGACTCCAAAATTCAGCTGCTCCCCATCTCAGCCCAGAAAGCAGGTAAAACAACTTTTGTGGTGTCTTTCAGGTGCCTACCAAGGTAGTGTAAAAACTACCAGGAGAACTCTTGTCTGGCACCTTCCCCGGTGGAGTTGTGCATGGGGTGTGTTTGGAACATTTTGTCACCAGCCGACTCCAAAATTCAGCTGTTCCCCATCTCAGCCCAGAAAGCAGGTAGAACAACTTTTGTGGTGTCTTTCAGATGCCTACCAAGGTAGTGTAAAAACTATTAAGAGAACTCCAGTCTGGCACCTTCCCCGGTGGAGTTGTGCATGGGGTGTGTTTGGAACATTTTGTCACCGGCCGACTCCAAAATTCAGCGGTTCCCCATCTCAGCCCAGAAAGCAGGTAGAACAACTTTTGTGGTGTCTTTCAGGTGCCTACCAAGGTAGTGTAAAAACTTCCAACAGAACTCGTTCCTGGCACCTTCCCCGGTGGAGTTGTGCATGGGGTGTGTTTGGAACATTTTGTCACCGGCCGAGTCCAAAATTCAGCGGTTCCCCATCTCAGCCCAGAAGGCAGGTAGAACAACTTTTGTGGTGCCTTTCAGCTGCCTACCAAGGTAGTGTAAAAACTACTAAGAGAACTCTTGTCTGGCACCTTCCCCGGTGGAGTTGTGCATGGGGTGTGTTTGGAACATTTTGTCACCAGCCGAGTCCAAAATTCAGCGGTTCCCCATCTCAGCCCAGAAAGCAGGTAGAACAACTTTTGTGGTGCCTTTCAGATGCCTACCGGAGCAATGTAAAAACTACCAACAGAATTCCTTCCTGGCACCTTCGCTAGTGGAGTTGTGCATGGGGTGTATTTATTAAAATTTTGTCACCAGCCGAGTCCAAAATTCAGCGGTTCCCCATCTCAGCCCAGAAAGCAGGTAGAACAACTTTTGTGGTGTCTTTCAGATGCCTACCGGAGCAATGTAAAAACTACCAGGAGAACTCCTGTCTGGCACCTTCCCCGGTGGAGTTGTGCAGGGGGTGTGTTTGGAACATTTTGTCACCAGCCGAGTCCAAAATTCAGCGGTTCCCCATCTCAGCCAAGAAAGCAGGTAGAACAACTTTTGTAGTGTCTTTTTGATGCCTACCGGAGCAATGTAAAAACTACCAACAGAATTCCTTCCTGGCACCTACGCTAGTGGAGTTGTGCATGGGGTGTATTTATTAAAATTTTGTCACCAGCCGAGTCCAAAATTCAGCTGTTCCCCATCTCAGCCCAGAAAGCAGGTAAAACAACTTTTGTGGTGTCTTTCAGGTGCCTACCAAGGTAGTGTAAAAACTACCAGGAGAACTCTTGTCTGGACCTTCCCTGGTGGAGTTGTGCATGGGGTGTGTTTGGAACATTTCGTCACCAGCCGAGTCCAAAATTCAGCTGTTCCCCATCTCAGCCCAGAAAGCAGGTAAAACAACTTTTGTGGTGTCTTTCAGGTGCCTACCAAGGTAGTGTAAAAACTACCAACAGAACTCCTGTCTGGCACCTTCCCCGGTGGAGTTGTGCATGGGGTGTGTTTGGAACATTTTGTCACCAGCCGAGTCCAAAATTCAGCTGCTCCCCATCTCAGCCCAGAAAGCAGGTAGAACAACTTTTATGGTGTCTTTCAGATGCCTACCAAGGTAGTGTAAAAACTATTAAGAGAACTCCTGTCTGGCACCTTCCCCGTTGGAGTTGCGCATGGGCTGTGTTTGGAACATTTTGTCACCAGCCGAGTCCAAAATTCAGCTGTTCCCCATCTCAGCCCAGAAAGCAGGTAGAACAACTTTTGTGGTGTCTTTTTGATGCCTACCGGAGCAATGTAAAAACTACCAACAGAATTCCTTCCTGGCACCTTCGCTAGTGGAGTTGTGCATGGGGTGTATTTATTAAAATTTTGTCACCAGCCGAGTCCAAAATTCAGCTGTTCCCCATCTCAGCCCAGAAAGCAGGTAGAACAACTTTTGTGGTGTCTTTCAGATGCCTACCAAGGTAGTGTAAAAACTATTAAGAGAACTCCTGTCTGGCACCTTCCCCGGTGGAGTTGTGCATGGGGTGTGTTTGGAACATTTTGTCACCAGCCGAGTCCAAAATTCAGCGGTTCCCCATCTCAGCCCAGAAAGTAGGTAGAACAACTTTTGTGGTGTCTTTTTGACGCCTACCGGAGCAATGTAAAAACTACCCACAGAATTCCTTCCTGGCACCTTCGCTAGTGGAGTTGTGCATGGGGTGTATTTATTAAAATTTTGTCACCAGCCGAGTCCAAAATTCAGCTGTTCCCCATCTCAGCCCAGAAAGCAGGTAGAACAACTTTTGTGGTGTCTTTCAGATGCCTACCAAGGTAGTGTAAAAACTATTAAGAGAACTCCTGTCTGGCACCTTCCCCGGTGGAGTTGTGCATGGGGTGTGTTTGGAACATTTTGTCACCGGCCGAGTCCAAAATTCAGCGGTTCCCCATCTCAGCCCAGAAAGCAGGTAGAACAACTTTTGTGGTGTCTTTCAGATGCCTACCGGAGCAATGTAAAAACTACCAGGAGAACTCTTGTCTGGCACCTTCCCCGGTGGAGTTGTGCATGGGGTGTGTTTGGAACATTTTGTCACCAGCCGACTCCAAAATTCAGCTGTTCCCCATCTCAGCCCAGAAAGCAGGTAAAACAACTTTTGTGGTGTCTTTCAGGTGCCTACCAAGGTAGTGTAAAAACTATCAAGAGAACTCTTGTCTGGCACCTTCCCCGGTGGAGTTGTGCATGGGGTGTGTTTGGAACATTTTGTCACCAGCCGAGTCCAAAATTCAGCGGTTCCCCATCTCAGCCCAGAAAGCAGGAAGAAAAAACTTTTGTGGTGTCTTTCAGGTGCCTACCAAGGTAGTGTAAAAACTACCAGGAGAACTCCTTTCTGGCACCTTCCCCGGTGGAGTTGTGCATGGGGTGTGTTTGGAACATTTCGTCACCAGCCGACTCCAAAATTCAGCGGTTCCCCATCTCAGCCCATAAAGCAGGTAGAACAACTTTTGTGGTGTCTTTCAGATGCCTACCAAGGTAGTGTAAAAACTACTAAGAGAGCTCTTGTCTGGCACCTTCCCCGGTGGAGTTGTGCAGGGGGTGTGTTTGGAACATTTTGTCACCGGCCGAGTCCAAAATTCAGCGGTTCCCCATCTCAGCCCAGAAAGCAGGTAGAACAACTTTTGTAGTGTCTTTTTGATGCCTACCGGAGCAATGTAAAAACTACCAACAGAATTCCTTCCTGGCACCTTCCCCGGTGGAGTTGTGCATGGGGTGTATTTATTAAAATTTTGTCACCAGCCGAGTCCAAAATTCAGCGGTTCCCCATCTCAGCCCAGAAAGCAGGTAAAACAACTTTTGTGGTGTCTTTCAGGTGCCTACCAAGGTAGTGTAAAAACTACCAGGAGAACTCTTGTCTGGCACATTCCCCGGTGGAGTTGTGCAGGGGGTGTGTTTGGAACATTTTGTCACCAGCCGACTCCAAAATTCAGCTGTTCCCCATCTCAGCCCAGAAAGCAGGTAGAACAACTTTTGTGGTGCCTTTCAAATGCCTACCAAGGTAGTGTAAAAACTACCAGGAGAACTCTTGTCTGGCACCTTCCCCGGTGGAGTTGTGCATGGGGTGTGTTTGGAACATTTTGTCACCAGCCGAGTCCAAAATTCAGCTGTTCCCCATCTCAGCCCAGAAAGCAGGTAAAACAACTTTTGTGGTGTCTTTCAGGTGCCTACCAAGGTAGTGTAAAAACTATCAAGAGAACTCTTGTCTGGCACCTTCCCCGGTGGAGTTGTGCATGGGGTGTGTTTGGAACATTTTGTCACCAGCCGAGTCCAAAATTCAGCGGTTCCCCATCTCAGCCCAGAAAGCAGGAAGAAAAAACTTTTGTGGTGTCTTTCAGGTGCCTACCAAGGTAGTGTAAAAACTACCAGGAGAACTCCTTTCTGGCACCTTCCCCGGTGGAGTTGTGCATGGGGTGTTTTTGGAACATTTCGTCACCAGCCGACTCCAAAATTCAGCGGTTCCCCATCTCAGCCCATAAAGCAGGTAGAACAACTTTTGTGGTGCCTTTCAGCTGCCTACCAAGGTAGTGTAAAAACTACTAAGAGAACTCTTGTCTGGCACCTTCCCCGGTGGAGTTGTGCATGGGCTGTGTTTGGAACATTTTGTCACCGGCCGACTCCAAAATTCAGCGGTTCCCCATCTCAGCCCAGAAAGCAGGTAAAACAACTTTTGTGGTGTCTTTCAGGTGCCTACCAAGGTAGTGTAAAAACTACTAAGAGAACTCCTGTCTGGCACCTTCCACGGTGGAGTTGTGCAGGGGGTGTGTTTGGAACATTTTGTCACCAGCCGAGTCCAAAATTCAGCGGTTCCCCATCTCAGCCCAGAAAGCAGGTAGAACAACTTTTGTGGTGCCTTTCAGCTGCCTACCAAGGTAGTGTAAAAACTACCAGGAGAACTCCTGTCTGGCACCTTCCCTGGTGGAGTTGTGCAGGGGGTGTGTTTGGAACATTTTGTCACCAGCCGAGTCCAAAATTCAGCGGTTCCCCATCTCAGCCCAGAAAGCAGGTAGAACAACTTTTGTGGTGTCTTTCAGGTGCCTACCAAGGTAGTGTAAAAACTATTAAGAGAACTCCTGTCTGGCACCTTCCCCGGTGGAGTTGTGCATGGGGTGTGTTTGGAACATTTTGTCACCGGCCGAGTCCAAAATTCAGCGGTTCCCCATCTCAGCCCAGAAAGTAGGTAGAACAACTTTTGTGGTGTCTTTTTGATGCCTACCGGAGCAATGTAAAAACTACCCACAGAATTCCTTCCTGGCACCTTCGCTAGTGGAGTTGTGCATGGGGTGTATTTATTAAAATTTTGTCACCAGCCGAGTCCAAAATTCAGCTGTTCCCCATCTCAGCCCAGAAAGCAGGTAGAACAACTTTTGTGGTGTCTTTCAGATGCCTACCAAGGTAGTGTAAAAACTATTAAGAGAACTCCTGTCTGGCACCTTCCCCGGTGGAGTTGTGCATGGGGTGTGTTTGGAACATTTTGTCACCGGCCGAGTCGAAAATTCAGCGGTTCCCCATCTCAGCCCAGAAAGCAGGTAGAACAACTTTTGTAGTGTCTTTTTGATGCCTACCGGAGCAATGTAAAAACTACCAACAGAATTCCTTCCTGGCACCTTCCCCGGTGGAGTTGTGCATGGGGTGTATTTATTAAAATTTTGTCACCAGCCGAGTCCAAAATTCAGCTGCTCCCCATCTCAGCCCAGAAAGCAGGTAAAACAACTTTTGTGGTGTCTTTCAGGTGCCTACCAAGGTAGTGTAAAAACTTCCAACAGAACTCTTGTCTGGCACCTTCCCCGGTGGAGTTGTGCAGGGGGTGTGTTTGGAACATTTTGTCACCAGCCGACTCCAAAATTCAGCTGTTCCCCATCTCAGCCCAGAAAGCAGGTAGAACAACTTTTGTGGTGTCTTTCAGATGCCTACCAAGGTAGTGTAAAAACTACCAGGAGAACTCTTGTCTGGCACCTTCCCCGGTGGAGTTGTGCATGGGGTGTGTTTGGAACATTTTGTCACCAGCCGACTCCAAAATTCAGCTGTTCCCCATCTCAGCCCAGAAAGCAGGTAAAACAACTTTTGTGGTGTCTTTCAGGTGCCTACCAAGGTAGTGTAAAAACTATCAAGAGAACTCTTGTCTGGCACCTTCCCCGGTGGAGTTGTGCATGGGGTGTGTTTGGAACATTTTGTCACCAGCCGAGTCCAAAATTCAGCGGTTCCCCATCTCAGCCCAGAAAGCAGGAAGAAAAAACTTTTGTGGTGTCTTTCAGGTGCCTACCAAGGTAGTGTAAAAACTACCAGGAGAACTCCTTTCTGGCACCTTCCCCGGTGGAGTTGTGCATGGGGTGTTTTTGGAACATTTCGTCACCAGCCGACTCCAAAATTCAGCGGTTCCCCATCTCAGCCCATAAAGCAGGTAGAACAACTTTTGTGGTGCCTTTCAGCTGCCTACCAAGGTAGTGTAAAAACTACTAAGAGAACTCTTGTCTGGCACCTTCCCCGGTGGAGTTGTGCATGGGCTGTGTTTGGAACATTTTGTCACCGGCCGACTCCAAAATTCAGCGGTTCCCCATCTCAGCCCAGAAAGCAGGTAAAACAACTTTTGTGGTGTCTTTCAGGTGCCTACCAAGGTAGTGTAAAAACTACTAAGAGAACTCCTGTCTGGCACCTTCCACGGTGGAGTTGTGCATGGGGTGTGTTTGGAACATTTTGTCACCAGCCGAGTCCAAAATTCAGCGGTTCCCCATCTCAGCCCAGAAAGCAGGTAGAACAACTTTTGTGGTGCCTTTCAGCTGCCTACCAAGGTAGTGTAAAAACTACCAGGAGAACTCCTGTCTGGCACCTTCCCTGGTGGAGTTGTGCAGGGGGTGTGTTTGGAACATTTTGTCACCAGCCGAGTCCAAAATTCAGCGGTTCCCCATCTCAGCCCAGAAAGCAGGTAGAACAACTTTTGTGGTGTCTTTCAGGTGCCTACCAAGGTAGTGTAAAAACTATTAAGAGAACTCCTGTCTGGCACCTTCCCCGGTGGAGTTGTGCATGGGGTGTGTTTGGAACATTTTGTCACCGGCCGAGTCCAAAATTCAGCGGTTCCCCATCTCAGCCCAGAAAGTAGGTAGAACAACTTTTGTGGTGTCTTTTTGATGCCTACCGGAGCAATGTAAAAACTACCCACAGAATTCCTTCCTGGCACCTTCGCTAGTGGAGTTGTGCATGGGGTGTATTTATTAAAATTTTGTCACCAGCCGAGTCCAAAA
Organism: Falco biarmicus; assembly: GCF_023638135.1. NCBI lineage: Eukaryota > Metazoa > Chordata > Aves > Falconiformes > Falconidae > Falco > Falco biarmicus. The sequence goes on along the minus strand of NC_079298.1, from coordinate 597,594 downwards.
TTCAGCTGTTCCCCATCTCAGCCCAGAAAGCAGGTAGAACAACTTTTGTGGTGTCTTTCAGATGCCTACCAAGGTAGTGTAAAAACTATTAAGAGAACTCCTGTCTGGCACCTTCCCCGGTGGAGTTGTGCATGGGGTGTGTTTGGAACATTTTGTCACCGGCCGAGTCGAAAATTCAGCGGTTCCCCATCTCAGCCCAGAAAGCAGGTAGAACAACTTTTGTAGTGTCTTTTTGATGCCTACCGGAGCAATGTAAAAACTACCAACAGAATTCCTTCCTGGCACCTTCCCCGGTGGAGTTGTGCATGGGGTGTATTTATTAAAATTTTGTCACCAGCCGACTCCAAAATTCAGCTGCTCCCCATCTCAGCCCAGAAAGCAGGTAAAACAACTTTTGTGGTGTCTTTCAGGTGCCTACCAAGGTAGTGTAAAAACTTCCAACAGAACTCTTGTCTGGCACCTTCCCCGGTGGAGTTGTGCAGGGGGTGTGTTTGGAACATTTTGTCACCAGCCGACTCCAAAATTCAGCTGTTCCCCATCTCAGCCCAGAAAGCAGGTAGAACAACTTTTGTGGTGTCTTTCAGATGCCTACCAAGGTAGTGTAAAAACTATTAAGAGAACTCAAGTCTGGCACCTTCCCCGGTGGAGTTGTGCATGGGGTGTGTTTGGAACATTTTGTCACCGGCCGACTCCAAAATTCAGCTGTTCCCCATCTCAGCCCAGAAAGCAGGAAGAACAACTTTTGTGGTGTCTTTCAGCTGCCTACCAAGGTAGTGTAAAAACTACTAAGAGAACTCTTGTCTGGCACCTTCCCCGGTGGAGTTGTGCATGGGGTGTGTTTGGAACATTTTGTCACCAGCCGACTCCAAAATTCAGCTGTTCCCCATCTCAGCCCAGAAAGCAGGTAGAACAACTTTTGTGGTGTCTTTTTGATGCCTACCGGAGCAATGTAAAAACTACCAACAGAATTCCTTCCTGACACCTTCGCTAGTGGAGTTGTGCATGGGGTGTATTTATTAAAATTTTGTCACCAGCCGAGTCCAAAATTCAGCGGTTCCCCATCTCAGCCCAGAAAGCAGGTAGAACAACTTTTGTGGTGTCTTTCAGATGCCTACCGGAGCAATGTAAAAACTACCAGGAGAACTCCTGTCTGGCACCTTCCCCGGTGGAGTTGTGCAGGGGGTGTGTTTGGAACATTTTGTCACCGGCCGAGTCCAAAATTCAGCGGTTCCCCATCTCAGCCCAGAAAGCAGGTAGAACAACTTTTGTGGTGTCTTTCAGATGCCTACCAAGGTAGTGTAAAAACTATTAAGAGAACTCCTGTCTGGCACCTTCCCCGTTGGAGTTGCGCATGGGCTGTGTTTGGAACATTTTTTCTCCGGCCGAGTCCAAAATTTAGCGGTTCCCCATCTCAGCCCAGAAAGCAGGTAGAACAACTTTTGTAGTGTCTTTTTGATGCCTACCGGAGCAATGTAAAAACTACCAACAGAATTCCTTCCTGGCACCTTCGCTAGTGGAGTTGTGCATGGGGTGTATTTATTAAAATTTTGTCACCAGCCGAGTCCAAAATTCAGCGGTTCCCCATCTCAGCCCAGAAAGCAGGAAGAAAAAACTTTTGTGGTGTCTTTCAGGTGCCTACCAAGGTAGTGTAAAAACTACCAGGAGAACTCCTTTCTGGCACCTTCCCCGGTGGAGTTGTGCATGGGGTGTTTTTGGAACATTTCGTCACCAGCCGACTCCAAAATTCAGCGGTTCCCCATCTCAGCCCATAAAGCAGGTAGAACAACTTTTGTGGTGCCTTTCAGGTGCCTACCAAGGTAGTGTAAAAACTACCAGGAGAACTCCTCTCTGGCACCTTCCCCGGTGGAGTTGTGCAGGGGGTGTGTTTG